>NC_044036.1:66546005-66882343 GCF_901765095.1 Microcaecilia unicolor | reverse complement strand
CTATTTTATCTCATTCTGCTTTTCTCCAAAGGTGACCGGGGCTACCCGCAGAGGACGTGGCTCATGACCCCTGTGGTGCATCCACAACCAGGCCCACAAGAAACAGGAGACATCGGAGCACCCGGGGGATCATTGAGCGGACTTTTGGAATGGTCAAAAACTGGTTCCGCTGTCTGGACCGGTCTGGAGGGGAGCTCCTCTACAGCCCTGAAAAGGTGGCCAAGATGTTTGTTGCCTGCTGCATGCTGCACAATTTGGCTCAGCGCAGAGGACAGCCTCTCCCAGAGGAGGCACAGCCACCAGAGGAGGCCCCAGATGAGCAGGAAGAGGAGCCCCCTCCACCCCCAGCCCACAGAGCAGACCTCAATGCTTACCAGCTTGGCATAAGAGCAAGACAAAGACTCATTGAAACAAGTTTTGCGTGAAAGTAAGTGCACATTTATTGTGTATAACTGCATAAGTGCATGGGTGTTCAACCCCCCCCCCCACCCTCACCCTCCAGCATGTGATGACATCACTTTCCCCGTCCCCTCCCCCGTCCCCTCCTACCCCTCCCACGGACTTCCTGTGCAGCTGGTGCTGCAGGGGAAGTATCTTCACTCTCTGATGTGCTGCTCCCACTGTCCTCCTTCTCGGTTTGGGCTACGGAGTGGAAATCTGGCCACTTTGTTGGGTGTAGCCTGGCCACAGGACCCAGAATGGGAGATGGTTTGGTGGTGGGTGCTGCAGTAGTCGGTGCGGAGGTGACAGATCGCAACGCTCACCTCTTGGCTGGTGGTTGCTGCCCACTGGAGGAGGATGTGGAGGGCAGGTCTTGCTGCTGCAGCACGGCTGCAGTAGGTGGTGGTGGGCCCGGAGGGCGCAGCCCTTCAATGGTGTGCTGCAGCTGTTGGAGTTGGAGTTGGTGCAGCACCTCTTGGTGGGCTTCCCGCTGCGCCTGGAGCACCTCTCGGTGGGCTTCCCGCTGCACCTGGAGCACCTCTTGGTGGGCTTCCCGCTGCGACTGGAGGGCTTGCCGCTGCACCTGCAGTACTTCCCTCTGCAGCTGTAGTTTTTCCTGGCGGTACTCCTCCAGGCACACATTGTGCCTCAGCAACTCAGTGGCCAGCCGCAACAGTTGCCTCCGTTGGCTGGATGGCCTGTGACGAGGAGCTGGCCCCCTATAGGCATACTCATCAGCAGAGTCAACCAGTGATGGAGGTGCCGCCTCTGCTAGTGGTGCTGGTGGAGGTTGAGCCTCTACTGCTGGTTCAGCTGCAGGTGGTGGTGGTGGTGGTAGAGGCTGTACTGGTGCAGGTGGTGGTGGTGGTGGTGGTGGTGGTAGAGGCTGTACTGGTGCAGGTGGTGGTGGTGGTAGAGGCTGTACTGCTGCTGCAGGCGGTGGAGGGTGAGGCTGTGGTGCTGCTGTAGGCCTTGGTTGGTCTTGCAGGCCACTAAGGCCAGCCTCCTCAGAGTCATCACCTGTATAGCACAAGGGTGAGCAAATGTTGGTGAAAATAACCCACTTTTGTCTTTCAGCATTCATATACATTGGCCCCCAAACTGCTGACCCAGCAAAGAGATGGTGAGGAGGAGGAAAGGAATTGACAGCGATGTGAAAGAGAGCCCCACAGCCAGCTGGGTAGAGGTGGTGGACGGCCAGCCAAGAGAAGGACACCGCTCACAACTTTGTGGACAAGCTGTTTGTTGTATATTTGTCAAAATGAAGGACATTTCAGCATGTCTTCTGTTACTACGGACTTGCTAGACTCTCTAGAACTGCATTATCACCCCCATTACAGGCTCCTTAAGTTGCATGAATGTGGCCCACACTCAGTAGAGCACAGAGGTGATAGAAGGAAATAGGCATGGTTTGGTGATGGGAAAATAGGAGGGAGTAGTAGGGAAGGAAGGGTCCCAAAGTAGTGCCACAGTAGTACCCTACATACACCCATAGGAGCCAACTGTTATGCATTATTGGGGGTGAAGCCGAGTGCACAAAACTCCACCCTGGACACCTACATGATAGTTGCTCAATATTGGGGGTGTTGAAAAACCCACAGCAGCCACAGAGTGTGCTCCTATGACACACCACTACTCAAAGAGAGCTTACAATGTAGTTAAGATGCACACACAGGACAAGTAAGAGGGAAGGTAAATGAGTACGGTAGGGATAGAGAGTAATGATACAGAGCAAGTGAGTAGGGGTAGGTAAGAAAGTCAGCACAGCATCATTAAGATGGTCGTTTATTCTACATATTAGCACACCCGCCTGAAACTCCCTCCCGCTTCCCGCTCACCCCACTCCCCACCTCCCACCTCCTGGCCCCAACTTGTATAACACAGTTTAGTGCAGCGGAACACATAAGCGCAGCTTCATAAAGAATGGTCAACCTACCTGAGTCCTCAGCCTGTGCAGAGGTGTCAAGGGACCCTATTCCATGGATGCCCTCCTGGGGTAGGAGGGAGTGGACCATCCGCTCCAGGGGGGTGAGGTTGGCAGTATCATGTGGTGGGGGATGGGCACCAGCCTTGCGCCACACATCCCTCCGGAGCTTGCGCCACTTGCGCTTGCAGTCCTCCATGTCCCTTGCACAATGGAAGACTGCATTGATGCTGTCACGGACCACCTCCCACTCCCTCTATTTCGTCGTTGCAGCCAGCCTCTGCCCCGTGGGAGCAAACAGATGTTGGTGGCGTTGCTGGATCTCCTGCACCAGTAGCTCTACCTCTCCATCCGTAAAATTACTCTTCCGGGTTGGGGGTTGACGTGGCGGCATTGTACCAATGGGGTTTTCGAAAATACGGAGTGGGCGTTTATATAGTCGCCAAGAACGCCCATTGAGACGGGGGAATAGGCGTGTCTGATATGGGCGTTTTTTTTTCAATTATACACATAATTCCTAAGCGTGCCCAGCTCAGATAGCGATTTGGAACACATGATTTCGATTATGGGTAGATAAGTATGGGCATCCCCACCTGCCTTCCCTTTCTTGATTGCCATTTAAACCGGCATTTCCTGCGATGGGATGTTTCCGGTTGTTCGTAACATGCGTTGACAGGGTTTTACCCTCACTTATAATAAGGTTTGTGTTTGCCAATGTATGCTTGGGTACACCTGTGTATTTGGGGGGGGAGGGGTTGTGATTAGTGCTGGCCCTCAGCCACCACGCCTTCGGTTTCCAGTCTTCTCATAAGTAATCAAGGGCCAGAGAAAACTCTTGTGGTGACATTGACCAAAAACTTCCTCCATCCTAAATTACTTAAACACACTTTTTGTCAATTTCTCATGCAAAAATACTAGTTCAAAAGAGTGCAAGTCTTGCATATTCATTCAGTCTTAAATTGTAGCATTATGTTGGCAGCTAACAATTCATGCCCATGTCACTTTATCTAGAACCTCTGAATCCCAACAGGCATCCGTTTCACTGCCGCTTCTTCAAGGGGTAAAGGCCAGTAGTCACAATGCAATGAAACTCATCCTGCTTCTGCCAACAAGTCAGATACAGTTACACATAGGGCTGGACCATATAAAGATGGGCGTCCAAATCTCTGACTAGCATGCAAATTTGAGCATGCAAGTTATAGACTAGTGCCAGTTGCACATCTAACTTAGTTGTTAAATTATGCGCCAATTGACCTTAAGTATCAATAATAACTCTTAAGTTGTGTTAATTGTCACTAATGTGTAGTTACACATGTAATTATACTTAGATACTATTCTCTAAACTTAGCACCTAAATGCTAAAGGGGGCATGTACATGGGTGGGTCAGGGGGTGTCTTGCATTTGCACATGCAAATTGTAGAATACTATGATTTACATGCATAACTGCCAACTTTAGACACAACCATTTACACCAGCCTTTGACATGGTGTAAGTGCTCACGCTTAAAATTAGGTGTGTGCATGTCAACTTATGCTCTACTCTATAACGGCAACGTCACATGCAAAACAAATGTCCCACGGAAAACCATAGAAAAACATTTGTCTGGCAGCATTCCTAGTAATCCGACCACTAGACATCCCAGCAGCTCTGAGGGGTAGCTTAGTAGTCATTGAAGTAGACTTCACATAAAGAGACCAAGGTACAAATCCCAGATTTTTGTACTGAAATTAGAGTTAAAGTAGGAATTGAACTTGGATCCTGTTGTTCACTGTCCACTGCACTGACTACTAGGCTGCTCCATTCATTTGCTTGCTGTTTTCTTAGGAACAGTGCTTTTTTTGTGCCGGTACGCAACGGTACGGCGTACCGGCACCTTTTTTTTTTGCTCCCCCCGCCCCGTGAGTCCATGTCCCGCACGCAGTGCCAGCCCCCATTTCCGGCCGCTGCTGCTTCTCCTGTTGAGCAGCAGCGGCCGCTAGAGAAGCAGCAGCGGCCGCTACACAAAGAAAAAGATTTTTAAAAAAATTGAAACCTGTCCTGGCTGAAACGCGGCACCCCGGCACTGTAGACAGCCATTAGGCATTGGCTGTTGCCCCGCAGCCGCTCCTCCTCTTGCCTCTACGTCCCTGCGCTCCTCCGGGGTCTTCCTCCAGGGGCAGTGACGTAAGGCAAGAGGAGGAGCGGTTGCGGGGCAACAGCCAATGCCTAATGGCTGTCTACAGTGCCGGGGTGCCGCGTTTCAGCCAGGTTTCAATTTTTTTTTAATCTTCTTTTTCTTTGTGTAGCAGCCGCTGCTGTTCAACAACAGGAGAAGCAGCAGCGGCCGGAAATAGGGGCTGGTGCCGCGTGCGTCGCGTCTTCGCGCCGTTCGCGCCAAACTTGGCAGGGAGAGGGAATCCAACAGAGGGAAGGATTGGGGAGAGAGAGGGAAAACAACAGAGTGAAGGATTGGGGAGAGAGAGAAAGAGGGAAAACAACAGAGGGAAGGATTGGGGAGAGAGAGAGAGAGGGAAAACAACAGAGGGAAGGATTGGGGAGAGAGAGAGAGAGAGGGAAAACAACAGAGGGAAGGATTGGGGAGAGAGAGAGAGAGGGAAAACAACAGAGGGAAGGATTGGGGAGAGACAGAAAGAGGGAAACCAACAGAGGGAAGGATTGGGGAGAGAGGGAAACCAACAGAGGGAAGGATTGGGGAGAGAGGGAAACCAACAGAGGGAAGGATTGGGGAAAGAGGGAAAACAACAGAGGGAAGGATTGGGGAGAGAGAGGGAAAACAACAGAGTGAAGGATTGGGGAGAGAGAGAAAGAGGGAAAAACAACAGAGGGAAGGATTGGGGAGAGAGAGAGAGAGAGGGAAAACAACAGAGGGAAGGATTGGGGAGAGAGAGAAAGAGGGAAACCAACAGAGGGAAGGATTGGGGAGAGAGAGAAAGAGGGAAACCAACAGAGGGAAGGATTGGGGAGAGAGAGAAAAGAGGGGAACCAACAGAGGGAAGGATTGGGGAAAGAGGGAAAACAACAGAGGGAAGGATTTGGGAGAGAGAAAACAACAGAGGGAAGGATTGGGGAGAGAGAGAGAGAGAGAGGGAAAACAACAGAGGGAAGGATTGGGGAGAGAGAGAGAGAGAGGGAAAACAACAGAGGGAAGGATTGGGGAGAGACAGAAAGAGGGAAACAAACAGAGGGAAGGATTGGGGAGAGAGGGAAACCAACAGAGGGAAGGATTGGGGAGAGAGAGAAACCAACAGAGGGGAGGATTGGGGAAAGAGGGAAAACAACAGAGGGAAGGATTGGGGAGAGAGAGGGAAAACAACAGAGTGAAGGATTGGGGAGAGAGAGAAAGAGGGAAAACAACAGAGGGAAGGATTGGGGAGAGAGAGAGAGAGGGAAAACAACAGAGGGAAGGATTGGGGAGAGACAGAAAGAGGGAAACCAACAGAGGGAAGGATTGGGGAGAGAGGGAAACCAACAGAGGGAAGGATTGGGGAAAGAGAGAAAGAGGGAAAACAACAGAGGGAAGGATTGGGGAGAGAGAGGGAAAACAACAGAGTGAAGGATTGGGGAGAGAGAGAAGAGGGAAAACAACAGAGGGAAGGATTGGGGAGAGAGAGAGAGAGGGAAAACAACAGAGGGAAGGATTGGGGAGAGACAGAAAGAGGGAAACCAACAGAGGGAAGGATTGGGGAGAAAGGGAAACCAACAGAGGGAAGGATTGGGGAAAGAGAGAAAGAGGGAAAACAACAGAGGGAAGGATTGGGGAGAGAGAGGGAAAACAACAGAGTGAAGGATTGGGGAGAGAGAGAAAGAAGGAAAACAACAGAGGGAAGGATTGGGGAGAGAGAGAGAGAGAGGGAAAACAACAGAGGGAAGGATTGGGGAGAGACAGAAAGAGGGAAACCAACAGAGGGAAGGATTGGGGAGAGAGGGAAACCAACAGAGGGAAGGATTGGGGAAAGAGAGAAAGAGGGAAAACAACAGAGGGAAGGATTGGGGAGAGACAGAAAGAGGGAAACCAACAGAGGGAAGGATTGGGGAGAGAGGGAAACCAACAGAGGGAAGGATTGGGGAGAGAGGGAAACCAACAGAGGGAAGGATTGGGGAGAGAGAGAAAGAGGGAAAACAACAGAGGGAAGGATTGGGGAGAGAGAGAGAGAGGGAAAACAACAGAGGGAAGGATTGGGGGAGAGAGAGAGAGAGAGAGAGGGAAAACAACAGAGGGAAGGATTGGGGAGAGACAGAAAGAGGGAAACCAACAGAGGGAAGGATTGGGGAGAGAGGGAAACCAACAGAGGGAAGGATTGGGGAGAGAGGGAAACCAACAGAGGGAAGGATTGGGGAAAGAGGGAAAACAACAGAGGGAAGGATTTGGGAGAGAGAAACCAACAGAGGGAAGGATTGGGGGAGAGAGAGAAAGAGGGAAACCAACAGAGGGAAGGATTGGGGAGAGAGAGAAAGAGGGAAACCAACAGAGGGAAGGATTGGGGAAAGAGGGAAAACAACAGAGGGAAGGATTTGGGAGAGAGAAAACAACAGAGGGAAGGATTGGGGAGAGACAGAAAGAGGAAACCAACAGAGGGAAGGATTGGGGAGAGAGGGAAACCAACAGAGGGAAGGATTGGGGAAAGAGAGAAAACAACAGAGGGAAGGATTGGGGAGAGAGAGGGAAAACAACAGAGTGAAGGATTGGGGAGAGAGAAAAAGAGGGAAAACAACAGAGGGAAGGATTGGGGAGAGAGAGAGAGAGAGGGAAAACAACAGAGGGAAGGATTGAGGAGAGAGGGAAACCAACAGAGGGAAGGATTGGGGAAAGAGAGAAAGAGGGAAAACAACAGAGGGAAGGATTGGGGAGAGAGAGGGAAAACAACAGAGTGAAGGATTGGGGAGAGAGAGAAAGAGGGAAAACAACAGAGGGAAGGATTGGGGAGAGAGAGAGAGAGGGAAAACAACAGAGGGAAGGATTGGGGGGAGAGAGAGAGGGAAAACAACAGAGGGAAGGATTGGGGAGAGAGAGAGAGAGAGGGAAAACAACAGAGGGAAGGATTGGGGAGAGACAGAAAGAGGGAAACCAACAGAGGGAAGGATTGGGGAGAGAGGGAAACCAACAGAGGGAAGGATGGGGAGAGAGGGAAACCAACAGAGGGAAGGATTGGGGAAAGAGGGAAAACAACAGAGGGATGGATTGGGGAGAGAGAGGGAAAACAACAGAGTGAAGGATTGGGGAGAGAGAGAAAGAGGGAAAACAACAGAGGGAAGGATTGGGGAGAGAGAGAAAGAGGGAAACCAACAGAGGGAAGGATTGGGGAAAGAGGGAAAACAACAGAGGGAAGGATTTGGGAGAGAGAAAACAACAGAGGGAAGGATTGGGGAGAGAGAGAGATAGAGGGAAAACAACAGAGGGAAGGATTGGGGAGAGAGAGAGAGAGAGGGAAAACAACAGAGGGAAGGATTGGGGAGAGACAGAAAGAGGGAAACCAACAGAGGGAAGGATTGGGGAGAGAGGGAAACCAACAGAGGGAAGGATTGGGGAAAGAGGGAAAACAACAGAGGGAAGGATTGGGGAGAGAGAGGGAAAACAACAGAGTGAAGGATTGGGGAGAGAGAGAAAGAGGGAAAACAACAGAGGGAAGGATTGGGGAGAGAGAGAAAGAGGGAAAAACAGATGGAAGGATGGGGAGAGAGAGGGAAAAACAGATGGAAGGATTGGGGAGAGGGGAAAACAGATGGAAGGATGGGGATAGAGAGAGGGAAAACAGGGAAGGATTGCGGAGAGAGAGAAAGGGAAAACAACAGAGGGAATAATTGGGGAGAGAGGGGAAAACAGATGGAAGGATGGGGAGAGAGAGGGAAAAACAGATGGAAGGATTGGGGAGATAGGGAAAAACAGATGGAAGGATTGGGGAAAGAGAGAGGGAAAACAGATGGAAGGATGGGGAGAGAGAGGGGGAAAACAGATGGAAGGATGGGGAGAGAGAGAGGGAAGATGCTGGATGGAAGAATGCAGAAAGAAATAGGGGAGACACTGGAAGGATGGGGAGAGAAAGCAGAGCTGCTGGATGGAAAAGGGGAATAGAGAAAGACTGGAGAATAAGAGGAAGGGGCATGGGGAGAACAAGGGTGAGGAAAAGATGAAAAGCCACAGGTAGATGAAGGACATTAAAGAATGGATAGTAAGAATGAATTAAATCTGGACAGAGAGAGAGAGCCTGAAAAATATTGAAGAAAGCAAAGAAAAAGGAGACAAAAATGACAAATGGCACAGAAGAGTTAAGCGAAAAGAAAAGAAAGCAGAATCACAGACTGGGACCAATATGGAAAGAAAAACAGTCACCAGACAACAAAGGTAGAAAAAAAATCATTTTATTTTCATTTTAGTGTTTGTAATTATGTCCAATTTGAGAATTTACATTGGCTGTCTTATTTTGCACTGGGTATACTGGAGCTGTAAGAGCTTACAGAGATTATTTATCATGAAAAAAATCACGTTATTTTTTTCTTCTATAGTACTATAATATTTTCAATGATGTCTGTTTATATGCGCCATGGCTGGTATAGGGGGTGTGGTTAATGTGGGTGTGGCTATCATAGGGGTGGAGCCATATGTGGTGACCCCGCCCATAATGAGTACCGGCACCTTTTTTTCTACAAAAAAAGCACTGCTTAGGAATGACCATAATATCTGGAGCAGTCATACAGCCTGGTACCTATTGTCACTATCGCATCTTGGAGAGGTGGGCGAGGGTCCAATAACCACAGGGGAGTTAAGAGGGGGTCATGCCTTAATCCCTCCAGTAGTTAGCTGGTCAGTTAAGCAATCTTTTTCTGAAGTCATGACTGAAACAGGTCTAGATAAAAATGTACTACTTTTTTGCGCTGGACCTTTTTTTTTTCTATTTCATTTTTGCTGCAAAACATCCAGATTTTAAACTCGCCCAAGTCCCACCCAAAACTCGCCTTCAACATGCCCCCTTGCAATTTAGATGAATTACAGAGTAAAAAGTCTCAATTCTGAGTTTCAAAAATTGTGACTTAGATGTTTTTGTGAAAGAAACATCCATCTTCCACTTTGTGCCACTTTTGAAATGTTTTTCTCTTTTCAAAATGAGCACCATAATGTTTGGTCAAAGACTGACCCCCCTGTTTACTAAGCCACACGGCAAATGCTGACAAAACCCATTTAAAGCGAATGGGCTGTTTTAGCATTAGCGCACAGCAGCCACTAGCGTGGCTTTGTAAACAGGAGGGTGAGTTGACTGGCAAAAAGTTAAGTAATCACTGCCCTAAGTGTTCAAACCTAAACATTTATGCGGCTAATGCTGAAGTTAACTGCATAAATCTTATTGAGGATTGATCCCTAAAACTCTTGAGCCACTGGTAAGCCCATGGCCATTCATCTTTTAGAATAGCCACCACAAATACGCATGAGATAAATTTACATATAACAGCTTTCTTGCATATTCATTGTGTATATCCTGTAACTTGACTGGCTATGAGGTCACAAAGACAAGCTTAGAATATCCTGCTTAAGACTCTAGATCACTTCGGGCAAATACAGTACAGGTATGAAATCTCTATTTCTTATTGATGTCTGAATATTTAATGTATACCTTCCATTCTTATTATAGTGCTGTGTTTAACAGCGATCCTTTTTCATAAGTTATAAAGTAACTGGGCTTGAGTAAAGAATATATGAATAAAGATTTGATGACTGAGACTTTAAATTATAGAGGTTAGAATGTAAAGTAAAGCATAAAACCAGTATATTTGAAATATAACTTAAGAAGACATAATGAATAAGCCAATTATATTTTGGTAAACTAACCTACCATGGATTTATTGTTCCTTTAATGTAGTACTTATTCATAAAGGTTCAGCCATCTGAGGCTTTGCTTTTCAAAAACTCTTTACTTAACACAAAAAGGCTCTATCATAAAACAGTACCAGTGAAAGGTTGAAGAAGAAGTAAGGGCATATGAAGAACAGTCAGTATCCAGCATCAGCAGCAAAACAGTTTCAATTTTCTGGATTATTAGTTCAAATTCACACACACATGCCAGTTAAAATTAAAGGCCATTTTTTATTGCCTTAGTTTAAATTAAAGATTATATTCTGCTCCACAAGTTTGAATTAAATAGCTTAGGTTGTACACCAAGATCTCATTTTAAAGCTAATAAAGAAAAAACATAGCATGTATGTGCAAGCCTGAGACAGGAAGAGTCTAAATTACTACACCTGTTTCACTGGGGAGTTACTTTATTAGTGTTGGAGAACTTGGCTTTCAATTTGGCAGTCAGTTGTACATTTAGAACAAGGCCCTCTTTGTTTTGACAGAAAAGCGACGGTAAATGAATGACGTTTGAGGTAGGTGTGAAATACTAAGGTACAAAATTAACTGGTAAGTAATTGCTATTCTAATTCTGCATAAACAAGCATTTTGAAAATCATTAATAGTTCAGGGAAATAATGTTAGTGATTAAACAAGGTGGCTTGCATCACTAAGCACAACTAGGCTTCTTTAATTACATTTGAAAGCAAGGGGGAAGAAGCTAATGGAAATTACCACTGCGTTTCTGAATGACCAACACTGTGTTGTTACACTTTAATGGTCTGCTTATTAATATGTCATCTTTTCCTGTTTCCTATATTTAAAGCAATCTGTACAGTTCAACTCTGTGCTGAATATGATGCGACTCTATGTCGTTATCACATTGTTCATTATTGGTGAAGCCTGGGAATTAATCATCAGGCAAAGTGTCACGAATCAAGAGCCATAAGTTTTCTTCCCATTAATAATTCTTTCTGAGTCTTATCCATGTGTCACATAATTTTTTTTTTAATACTGGAAAAATGGCACTTGGCAAGACTCATCCTAAGAACTGCGATGTTTTGAAACCACTTTATTTTAAAAGCACTCGAAGGCTGCATGGTGTAGTGAATGAGGGATAAGTAAATATTTGTATTATACAAATGTTTTTGTGGATATAGCATGACCACCTGGATCCAAGCCACAAAGAAGGATTCAGGCCCAGGGCCGTGCCTAGGGTCTCTGGCACCCCCCTGCAGACTATCAGTTGGCGGCGGCGGCCCTCCCCCCCCCCCCCTGTGAAAATGATCGCTCACCACTTGCCACACTGACAGGAATTGTCAGCAATATTCTTAGAAACAAATTGCTATACATTGCAAAATAAGATAGCAGATGTAAATTCTCAAAGTGGACATATTCCAAACACTAAAATGAAAATAAAATGATTTTTTTCTACCTTTGTTGTCTGGTGACTTTCTTTTTCTAATCATGCTGGCCCAGTATCTGATTCTGCTGCTATCTGTCCTCTTAACTCCGTTTCCAGGGCTTCCTTTCCATTTATTTCTTTCCTTTCCTCCTTTCTTCTTCATTTCTGGTCCTCAGCTTCTGCCTATTTTCTTCATCCATGTGCAGTTTTTCTCCTCTCTTCCTTTCCCCTCATTTCATCTCCTTCATCTCTCCAGTTTCAACAACTAGAGTAATTTTATGGTATGTTTACACTTACATTTCAGCTTGTGTATACACCAAATGTTTCTACCTTAATATTTGAGTCTTACTTGAACTTTCCTAAAGGAAAATGGAAGGGATTTTGGATTTAGCTCACACCGTTTTCATTAGTAGCTCAAGGCAAGTTACATTCAAGTGCAAATGGGTAATTTCTCAAGAGCAGAAATCAATGCACATTAAGTGCAAAGGCTGTGCACTAGGGGACATGCTCAGCATGCCCTTTGGAATTAATGCATGGACATGTGTATTAGCGTGCCTAGAACCTGCTCACAATTAGCACAGCTGCAATTAGCACTTCCTATTGAGGCGGTAGTAAGTGAGGCCGTGCTAACTGCACAAATGAAAGTTAACAAGCTTTATGTACCATGCACACACCACATTATGCAGTCCATGCCCATTCTCCACCTAATTCATGCCCCCTAACAAAATATGTAGTTAATGCATGAATTAGCATGTGCAGATCATAATGTCACTGCAGTAGCTGCAGTGAGCTGCTGTGGTAATGGTTAGTGCGCCCTAATTCATATTGCTTAATGCACTTTAATAAAAGACTGAGTTTGAATCGGAGGCAATGGAGAGGGAATGACTTTCACAACATGATGAGAAATTACAGTAGGGTTAGAACATGTCTTCCCTGGTTCTCAGCCCACTGTTCTAACCATTAGACTACTCTTTCACTGGTATCACTGGTGAGAGCTCAAACAAGTGTGTAATTTATTTATTTGGATTTATTTGCTGCCTTTTTAAAGAAATTTACTCAAGGTGGTGTACAGCAAGAATAAGTCAACATTATGTAATAGACAATTACAGCAGTAACAATATTCAAATAACACAAGGTATGGCATAGTAAGCTACATTTCAATGTCAACACAATACATAATATATAGCAGAGTTACGTAGGTTGGGATACTTCATGATATGGTATCCACTTATATTTTTCACGTCAACTGGGACTGAGATGATTATTTGTGAGAAATACATTTTATTTACATTTCAAAAATATACAAAAATGGAATTTTAAAAAGTATTAGTTAGTCCAATGACAATAACCACTTGGGTTCAAATGATGTGATTGTGGTCCCATGTATGACCCTGATATTTTATGAGTGTTAATTTATTGACATTTTAGGACATTATTTTGTGTATTACATGGGTGATCGCCCTTATGTAGTGAATCCCTATATCCTTAATAGAAATGCAGGCAAAACAAAACAAGGATGGGAATTTATGGAGCAGTGGTTATTAATATCTCTGCAAGATTCTTTGCATAAGAAAATCCGACATCTGTGATTCTACAAGCTTGCTAGAAATAAATAGGTTGGACCAAGTCAACAGTTGACTGATTCTCTTCCAGCTGGGTATGCTAAATCAAGCCACTTGTGGACCCCAGAAAGAATAGGCTGTTTATGGCTTCATGTATCTCTCTTCTTCAGTTCTGGAAATGATAACAGTTCTCTGACTGAATGTTATTGACACAGTGGGATGTTTCAGTTTTAATAGCTATAACAATATCAATGAACTCGTTTTGACAGAATATTCTTCTCCCTGGAATAAAACGTATAGTCAAAACTGCATGTTTCCTCTTGTTGAGGTCTGAGAGACAGATAGAATGGACACTGTTAACATATCATCACCATCATGTCAAACTAGTCTTTGCAGAACTTTGCAGGCTTAGCAGCTGTACCTTCATCTTATATTGCATTCACCGGTTCCAGTATATCGCCCCAAGCTGCGGCAGCTCCAGCTTCTTGTTAGACCTTGTTGTTCCGTTATTGTTATGCTTTTCATTGCTTCATTTTCTCACCCAGTCCTTGACTTTATAATCCTGGAGGCCCCAGTTTCAATTCAGTGTCTGCTTCTGGCACAACAAAGGCTCTTCATATGTTGCAATCTCATTCAGAGCATTTGTTCTGCTGCCTTTTTTTCTCTCTGTCCCCCCTCCTTCCCCCATTGGTAGGTTGAATTAAATGTAAGAAATGGCACAAGTAAATCTGACTTAGACACATGAAAGACAGATTTATTATGACAAGCTGGTTTATAAGCAGAATTAGACACACTTTATCAGGACACAGTTAAATGCAGTTTATTTTAACAAATTTGTTGCTTTTATTAAAGTAATTAAAATACAACAACCCGTATAAATTAATGTAAATACTGCATAACGTGAAAGAAAAAAGTACATACCGGTACAAATAAGCAACTAAACGTGATTTGAGGAGCAATTATTGAAAGTTTCTGCATAGTAAGGATGTGGATTTGTTTGAAATGACATAAGAAAGTTGTGACTGTATTTCTTATGATGTACTTCTTAAACTTCTAAAATGAAATGAAATGGAACAAATCCCAGATTTACAGAAACAACATTACAGGGGTAATTTTAGAACTTGGTTCATGTATAAATATTACACTTTTTATTTTCCCTATGTGGATACCACAGAATTTTCAAAATGAAAGAATGCACATGCTTCCTTTTTGAAAATTACCCCAGGGAATTTATGTGCTTGTATTTACTTCTGCTCTTGTAGCATGCACACATTTTCTGAGCTATTTTATATACATACAGGTATATTTTCAAAACTATGTACATAAGTACAATCTTCTCTTCAACACCATCCCCAGAAATGCCCCCTGCTCAGTTTAAGCAAAATTATATTTGTGCAGATGGTACAAGGATAAGTTTTTAACGGCATCTGGTTAAACAAGGCAAGCAGGTGCCTTCCTAGGTTCTATTTTATAATCACAAGCAGGACCTACTTGTCTTTATAAAATAGTAACAGAAATTGCATGCACAGACATTTCCATCTGCTCTAGAACAGGCATAAATGTGCACATCTATATTTTTAAAGCATGCTTGTAGATTAATCTGCATGTGTCATTGCAAACTCTACTTATGCTTCATCTGAACTTTACCCCTCTACACACCTACTGGCAAAGTATCTGCCATGATGCCATGGAGTATACTTTTATGCTGTTCAGTATTTTATAAGAGACTAATTTATGCATGAATGTGGTCACATATTGTGATAATTACCTCCTGTGTAATTTTTCATGTATAACTGATGCACAATTTCATGTGTCCATTGGCACATATAAAATGTTTTGCATGTAGAAATGGCTTCTAAAAGTGTCCACCCTATGACTAAAAGTGAAAATGTGCAAAGTGTATATATAGGGAAGAATAGCCCTAATTGTAGCTACACAATACTAGGTGCCACATTAGGAGTGTGCAAGGCAAACATTTTAGTACTGTTAAGTTTCCTATCGGCCTTATTTTTGAAAGTGATGGGCGCCCATATTTCGACCCAAATCGGGAGATGGGCGCCCATCTCGTGAAGGCGCCCAAATCAGTATAATGGAAAGCCGATTTTGGGCGACTTCAACTGCACTCCATCACAGGAACGAACAAAGTTGACGGGGGCGTGTTGGAGGTATGGTGAAGGCGGCACTGGGGCATGTTTATTGGCCAAGGAGAGATGGGCGCCTTCGGCCGATAATCGAAAAAAAAGGGCGGCAGAAGCGAGAATTTGGGTCGCTTTTGCTGGACCCTTTTTTTCACGACCCAAGTCCCAAAAAAGTGCCCCAACTGGCCAGATGACCACCAGAGGGAATCTGGGATGGCCTCCCCTGACTCCACCAGTGGTCACTAACCCCCTCCCACCACAATAAAAGAACTTTAAAAGCATTTTTTGACAGCCTGTATGCGAGCCTCAAATGTCATATCCAGCACCCTGACAGCAGTATGCAGGTCCCTTGGAGCAGTTGTTAGTGGGTGCAGTGGACATCAGGCAGGTGGACCCAGGCCCACCCCCCCTACCTGTTCCATTTATGCTGGTTAATGTTGAGCCCTCCAAAAAAAACAAAAACCCACTGTACCCACAAGTAGGTGCCCCCCTGCACCCCTTAGAGCTATGGTAATGGTGTAGACTTGTGGGCAGTGGGTTTTGGGGGGGATTGGGGGGGCTCAGCACACAAGGGAAGGGTGCTATGCACCTGGGAGCTATTTTAAATTTTTTTTTAATTTGTAAAAGTGCCCCCTAGGGTACCCAGTTGGTGTCCTGGCATGTGAGGGGGACCAGTGAACTACGAATCCTGGCCTCTCCCAAGACCCAATGCCTTGGATTTGTTCGTTTTTGAGCTGGGCGCCTTCGGTTTCCATTATCGCTGAAAACCGATAGCGCCCAGCTGAAAAACGCCCAAATCCAAGGCATTTGCCCCGCACAACCCGTATTATCGAAAAAAAGATGGGTGCCCATCTTTTTTCGAAAATACGGTTTGTCCCGCCCCTTCGCATGGCCGCCCAAGGAGATGGGCACCCACTTTCGATTATGCCCCTCCACATCATTTGTAGGTGGTTTTGTTGTATTTTACTTTTCTTAATCAGAAAGAGTACACACTGTTTGTGAAACATGCACACTGTTTTTTAATAGTACACATTCATCTCAAAGAGTGCACTATACTATTGGAATTTTCCATACTGCAGTTATTCTAAAGAGGATTCAAAGCGGTTTATATTAATAAAGAGAACTCCAATGACAAGGAGGAAATAACACTCTAGCAAAAATAGCATATTAACTAAATAAAGTTATTGTTCAAATAAATGTCACTATCAATTAAAATGTTCTGTATTGTGTTGACATTGCAAGTAGTATACCATGCCATACTTTGTATTGTTACTTGAATATTTTTACTGCTGTAATTGCCTATTGCTCATGTTTGATCTATTCTCACTGTACACCACCTTGAGTGAATTCCTTCAAAAAGGCGGTAAATAAATATAAATACATAATAAAATTAAAAAAAATAGTTTCAGTTCCAAAGGCCCTATCTCCCTGATTCTATTAAGGTCACTAAAAATTGTGCACACAAATTTAGGTATGCTTCCAATTTGTGCACACAATTTAATAGAATAATGAGCCAATTAGTACCAGTAATTGGCTTTTTAACATGCAATTATTGACCTTAATTAGATTTAATTGGGACTTACCCACTTAATGTTAGGCGTGGAATCCATGCCTAAAATTTACTGTGGTCCAAAAAAGAGGGCATGGAAATGGGAGGGTCATGGGCATTCAAAGTGGATTGGGGCATGGTTTTGAGTTAACAAACAACAAAAGGAGGAGAAGGACCTCACGGAACCGTGAGAAACAAAACAAATCAGTGAGGTAAGTCCGAGGAGGATAAAAAGGATGCTTTATTGTAAAAGATAAAAACGACCCGACACAGCCTTGTTTCGGCCTGAAGGCCTGCCTCAGGGGTCTAATCTCTGATGTTGTAAAGTAGGGCTTGATAACTGGATAAATTGTTGTGGGGGATCTAGTACTGAAGTTCTTCAGAAATCTGTGTGTTGGTTGCGCTGCAAAAAATAGCCGTGTAGTCGGCCAAAGCGAATAATGCAATAATGCTGAATACTTCAATGAGCCAAGCATACTATGGGGGGGGGGGGGGGGGGGGGGGCCAGGTTAACATAATCCTCATTAATCCTTATTTATAATATTTAATAGTAGTCCATACTTTAATCTCAGCTTATTTCTCAACACTTTTTTATTTTATATATTTTTTGTAAAAAGATTTCTTTAGGAAAGTCTAAACTTTTCTTTCTTCCTTAAACTTATAGTATTTATAGCATTGTATTTGAATCAGAAGAGTACTTAGCTTTTAGCTTAAGTGGGGGTATACACAGTAGAGATCAATTGTCACCGATATAGATCCATGTTTCGCATTTAGCTCTCTCAAGGTAGCCTCCAGAGATTTCTTTCACTATGACGACTTTTAAGTATTTCGGTTCTTATCTGATAGATCCTATCATAGCTCTATTATTGTACTGGCTGCTGTGTTAGAAGGCTGAGAAATATTTGAGAAGCTGAGCATAACCACGATTGATGCAATTGTTAGCTCCCTTCACTGTCTAAATGTTGATAGTGTATTACTAATTATTGTAAATAGGGATATATTAAGGGCAGGTTTTATTTTGTTCCATTATTGCTGAAAAACATCCCATTTTTCAGCAATAATGGAACAAAATAAAACCATCCAGAACTAAAATTACTGTGCACACTGATCATACTTAAAATGAAGTTCCTAGGATTTAGGAAGACATTCTTCATAAATAGACAACCACTGTTGAAATAAATATTTAGAAAAAATACTGGACTCACTGGGACATAATGCAGCATCTGGAAGATTAATGCAGTATAGAGTAAACAGACGCACAGGTCTATCACACTTTTGACACAAAAATGGGCTAAACTTTCACAGACTGTCAGTCTTGCTATGCACATGCTCTGTAGGCATTTGAGAGCAAGTGCGGTGGTTCATCAAAGGCATAGAAAATAGCCAATAGAGCTACATAAGTACATAAGTAATGCCACACTGGGAAAAGACCAAAGGTCCATCGAGCCTAGCATCCTGTCCATGACAGTGGCCAATCCAGGCCAAGGGCACCTGGCGAGCTTCCCAAACGTACAAACATTATATACATGTTATTCCTGGAATTGTGGATTTTTCCCAAGTCCATTTAGTAGTGGTTTATGTCCTTTAGGAAACCGTCTACACTGATGTTTTCTCCAAACCCATTTATGGTATCACGTTCTTACTAAAAGTTTTCACAGGCATGAAATTAAAAAAATAAATAATAAAATTCTGTTTCTGCGATTGAATAGTGTGAATCAATTTTCATAGAACATATATTACGGTGCTGCATATACAGCACAAATAAATGCCAAATTTCAGTCAAATGTTCTGACTCTGCGTGCATCTCTGTATTAAAAGACTTGAAACCAAAAAATGAAAATCAATGCAGAAAATCAATTTATATAATACAATCTTTGGAAACTAGTAAAGGAACACTAGGCAATAATAAAAAGTCAATAACACTGCATAGAAAGTACATGTCTAAATGGTAACATTAAATATTTGTGATTTTAAAATCATACATCTGGTTTACAAAAATACTGTTTATGTCTATTGTAACTTATTATAGCGCTCTAGCTGCCTAGGCAGATTAGAGCGGATTTCATAAGTACTATAATAAATTGGTCAGAAAAAGAATGCCATAAAATAATAGGAAAGATATTCACTCATAGCATAAGGAAGAATAGCAAAGCCAAGAGAATAAGAAATAAAATCCCTTGCTGTGTAATCTATAATTAAGACCCATTGGTATCTGAGTATTTAAATAAAAATTCAAGCGTTATTCTTCCTGTATAAGCTTTCTATCCAAATTACATCCTCTCTATGAGTTAAATGTCTTTTTGATCACAAAAAACTTCAATTCACTAAATTTATGGTTAAGGGACAAGCAGTGATCTACCAAAATTGCAGTAGTATTTCTTCTATTCAAGTTGCTCTTATGTTCTGGCATCCTCACACGTATCTTTCTCATAGTCTAATCCACATACAGTAATTGGCAGGGACAAATAATTACACATATGACATTTCGTGAGTTACAGTTTGAAGAATGATTAATAGGATAATGTTTTCTTGTAACTGGATGAATGAAGTTTTATACACGTGAACTATTGCATACTGAACATTGTCCATGGGAAGAGTGGCCTATTTTACTACTTTGGGCAGATCTTGTGGAGTCAGAGCTGTAGGAGCTATGGTCTCTTATATTCCTATCTCTAGAATAGCAATCATTAAATGCTTATTTTTAAAACAATTGTGTCCTTTTAATATATGCCAGTGGTTCCTCAAGATTTTTTTTTATATCATTGGCCATGCTTGAAAAAATGCAAAGTACAGAAGGCATCAGGTGAGGTCTTCTTATCCTTTGAAGTAACTCATCTATTTCTGCTGCTCTTGCAGATTGCAGTGACCCCATTTTGGAGAATCTGAAGTCTCACTGGGTACTGCAAAGAAAGTTTCATCTTGTCATATAGAGCCTTGCAAATAGAGCTAAAAGCTCAATGCTTAGCTGCTACTCTTTATCTTGAAAGATAAGGATCCTATGATCTTGATAGTGAAACTCTTTAATCTTCTGATACTGGCGAAGGATGAAATCCTTATGAGTGAAGTCCAAAATCTGCGCTATAACTGCACATGGTCTAGCATCTCTCTCTGAGGAGTGTCCCAACTGATGCACATGCTCAACCTGCAAAGGGCCCTGTGAACAATCCATGAGAAGCTCCGTGGTGAGCCAGCACTCCAGGAAATGCACCATCTCCAGATCCATAACGGATTCAGGCAATCCAAGGAAACACAGATTGTTCCTGCATGAACAATTTTTGAGCTCTTTCAGCTTCACTTTACAGGCTGCCAGCACAGATTTCAGGGAAGAAAGCTCCCAATGTGTTCCACTGGCATCATCCTCCAGCACACTCATGTGGGTTTCCACCGCCATCACACGGGAACCAAATTCCACCACCTGCTGTGAGAGAGAAGCTATTTTGCCAGCAAGGGTATCGAATTCAAGGTTGTGACCACCAAGTCTGTAATCTGTTTGATGAGAATCAGGATAGTGAGCACACCATCTTCACTGAATTCCGCTGCCATTTTGGGCCCATCCAGTCCTGTGGGCCTCACCCAATCTTTATCTTTTTCCCATGGCTTTTCGGACATCGCTGTCAACAACTTGTTGACAAATCTGTCCATAGAAAGTCCACTAATCACTGGTAAGTGTTTTGAGCCCCAACTAGCTGCTAAGTGCCAGATTAAAAAAAATAGTGAGAGTGAGACACGGAGCGCTGTTCAAACGCAACTCCCTCAGGCAGCACCTCAAGTGATCTCCCCATCTCATCCTTTTGAGACATTCATATGCTTTGAAAATAAGCACTGAAGACTAAGACACAATTTATTAGTGCTAAGGAAGAACTGAAAATTCAAGTATGACTTCCAGGGGTTTTGTTGTGCTGTTTGGACTGGTTGGCTCTGCTGTATCAGGTCTTGCTTCCTGCTGTGTTGATTTTATTTGTATTTGATACTTTTTTCACCCCTTAAGCCTTGGCCTCTATTTTCCTATTTAGTGGCTGAAGTGTGTATAATTTTCTTTTTCCTGAAAAATTATGCTGATTACTTTCCCCCTATTTTCTGAAGTCACAAATTTTCCTTTTTATGATATATTTGAAATTGGAAAAACAAAGTTAAAAAATAATTTTTCTGCAACATGATGGAGAAATAGAGAAGTAGGGTAATAATAGCACATTTTTATTCAAATGGGTGTTTAAATCCTGTATGACTTAAGATATGAGACTGAGTTGTTAGATTCTTATAGTACTCTACCTGGATTTAAGAGAAGAAGCAAATTATATCTATAGTTCTCACCTTATCTCTCTCTCTAAAAAAAAAAAAAAAAGGAGGCGAGGGGGTGGATTATGGTTCCTAACATGAAGATTTTATTGATTGTAAGTCTGTTGACCCTGCAGAGACAAACAAGCACATTATGAATTTAACTCCAATCTATTTGGCCACCATGGTTGGTGCCTGTGACTATCCAAAGGCTTATGGATCAAGTATTAAAACCAGAGACAGCAAAATAACAAATATCTATGCAAGAAAGGTAGGAAAAAAAGCCTCAAAGAGCTTCAAACTCAAAAAGTTTATAGTGCTAAATGTGATCCTAAACGGATCTACTCTTCATCATTGGCTAAAAAAACCTTCCAGTTCTTTTTAAATATATTCAGTCCTTAAACAATATCATAGAATATGAAAATTGGTAGTTTGCATAGAACTTATATCAAACAGTCTTTCTTAGTGCTGTACTTACCTTTAACTGAAAAACAGCCAGTGTAGAGCACTACCGGCGACTTCATGAGCCAGTTTTCTTACTCCCGGGACCAACGTTGGCCAGCATTTTGCCTAGCTTCTTCAGGGTCCAAACAACTGGGCTGTCAAAAAAAAGCATAGAAGGAAAGACTCAAAAACGTGCTCTTCAAATGTGAACAACTTAAGCAATTAAATGTCTCTTACAGACTGCGGCAGCATAACTATTGTCCTGGTGTCGGGGGGGGGGGGGAGGCTCCTTTTTTGTCGGGGTCTCCTTATGACAGGGGGCTCCTTTTCTGTTGAGGGGCTCCTTTTGTGTCGGGGGCTCTATGTGGCGGGGGTGGGTGGCATGGAGCAACCATTGCAGACCCAGGAGCTTTGGGCCATGGCTTCACAGGCCGATGCTCCTGGGCTATGGGAATAATGCTCCTTGCGAGGTAGCTTGCAAGCAGCATTATATTCTAGCTTGGGATTCATCAACCTGTAGAATGGGGATCCCGCAGGTCGCGGAATGCCATGGAGATTCAAGGTTCAGTAAAGGGTGAATTACCGCAGCTTGATGAATTCCCCCCTGAGTATCACTGCTCTCTGGGTAACTCCCAGCTTCACCCCGCACTTCCTCAGATAGCACTAGGGCAGTCTGTAGAAATTTTCAGTGGCATTATCTGGGTAATGCCACCAAAAATCTGGGTTTTGCCTTTGCTTTGAGACTTTTTTATCACTCTGCCCCTTTTATTATTTTTTTTTAAGTTTGCATTTAAATGATACAATCAAAGATAATAAACCTTGAATCAGAAATTCAGCAATATCTCACAATGAATATTGTACTATTTATAATCAGGAAACAATAACAGTCTACAGTACACCAGCTGGGAGGCAAAACAAGTACAAACCCAAGGGAAGTTGGAATCAATAAAGAAAATAAATTTAAAGTGGAATATGAGTGAATACCTACTGCTAATACATCACATCAGGACCCAACAACTAGGAAGCCGAAGGAGAAGACCTGGAGGCACCTTTTCCTTCTAAAAAGAATTGTAATTGGGTAGGCTCATAAATATATATCTGTTACCTTGATAAGAAATAAAACATTTACAAGGAAAATGTAATTGAAATGAAGCCCCTAGCTTGATAAGAGATGGACAAATTGTCAAAAATTTCTTATGTCTTTGCTCTGGGATTGGTAGTATGGTATCTTGTTGCTACTTGGGTTTCTGCCAGGTACTTATTCTGCCAGTGTTGGAAACAGGATATTGGGCTAGATGGACGTTTGGTCTAACCCAATATGGCTATTCTTATGTTCTTATGTGTCCAATGTTAGACATCTGGAAACAAGTGAAGGCTCATTTTCAAAGAACATAAACTTAAAAAGTTATATAACTTTGTAAGTCTATGTGCTTTGAAAATAAGCACCATAAGAACATAAGTGTTGCCATACTGGGACAGACTGAAGGACCATCAAACCCAGCATCCTGTTTCCAACAGTGGCCACTGATCCCAAAACAGTACAATACATTTTATGCTTGGATTTTCCTCAAGTCCATAGGCGTAGTTTGACTGTTTCATTTGGGGGGGCAAAGGATGGGGCGGAGCATATTAGCATATTAATTTGCATATATACATATGCAAATGAATATGCTAATACGGAGGAAGGAAGGAAGGGAAAAAAAGCTGGCTTTTTTTGGGAATAACCATAATGAATATGTATGAGATATCAAGCCAGCTCTTTCTCCCTTCCTTCTTTCCTTCTTCCACTCCAGTAGTATTTCCCCACCCCTTTTCCCATACCATGCCAGTGTTGACCTTAGAAATGCATAAGCTCTATATGTAGATCCTTCAAGAGGTAGTGTGTCATGATTTACGCTCTACACCCTTTCTGATGTTTTGGTGCCACCTCAGTAAAGCCAACACACAATCTCTCCACTGCAACACACTATACACAAACTTGTGCAAAAACACACTCATAACCTTACTAAACCATAACAGCACTAATTCCAAGGACAGGACGAGCTGCAACCTTATGCGTGAAAAGGCAGAACTGTAATTACACCAGGCTCTAAAACACCAATACACTACCTCGTGAAAAACACATGACACAACAGACATGACACAAGGAACTAGAAAGCAGAAAATATGAAGGCAAAATACTGAACTGGAAAATTAACTCAAGAAGTCAGACTCAGCATGCAGCAATACCAGAAAAATTGAAACTTACATGCAAAATTTCACAGAAAGCTGACATTCCAATTAATAAATTCTGAATAAAATACTTTTTTCTACCTTTGTTGTCTGATCTTTTAGTTTTTCTATTCGCTTTGGTCCCAGTGTCTTCTGTTTTATGCAGTGTCTTCTTTCCATTTGATATTCCATTTAATAGATTCAAAATAAAATACTTTTTTGTACCTTTGTTGTCTGGACATTTTACTGTTCAATCATGCTGGTTCCAGTTTTCTCTTTTCCTGTCTTTCTGCTAATTCTCCTTCAACTGCTTGCTGTCCATTTGTCTTTTCTCTTCTCTCCTGTCTTATTCCATTCCTTCACTACACCTACCTTTGACACATTATTTCTTTTTTAGCTCTTTCCTCTCTGATCACTTAAATTTCACCCTCGTCCTCATCTTTCTCCTTTTTAGTTTTCAGCTATCAAATTCCATTTCTTTCTCTCACCCACTAGCTGCCCCATTCCTCTTCTCTGTCCTTCCTTTAACCTTTCATTTCCTTTCATCTTTAATCAACTCTCCCTTACCACATTTCTGCCCCCCCCCCCATCACTATCATCCTCTCATTTGTTTCCTTCCCACCTCCCCTTTGGCCTCTCCCAAATAGTTCCACCATTTGCAGCATCTTCCTCCCTCCAACCTTCTAGCCCAGCACGCCTGCTCCCTTTCTCCCATTGTAGCCTAATATCTCCCTGTCCCTTCCACACACACACCCACACCCCAGCATCTTCCAGCCCCCACTTCCCTGTGGTCCAGCATTTCTTCCTCTCTCTCTTCCCTCCCTCCAATTGTCCAGCATTTCTCCCTCACTCCCTTCTGTCCCTGGATCCACAATCTCCCTCTTTTTCTCTTTCCCCTCTAATGTATATCTATCCCTCCCTCTCATCCATCCCCATGTACAACCTCTCTTCCCTCCTTCTTCTCTCCCACTGCCCACATCACTCTCAGTATCTTCCTTCCTTGCACCCTGGGCCCAACATCTATCTCTTTCGTTCTCTTCCTTCCCCTTTTAGCATCTCTCCCATCCCCATACAGCATCTCTCTCTGTCTCCCTCCCTCCCACTTCCATGTTCCAACATTTCCCCTTTTCTCTTGCTGTCCCTCCCTCCTCCTCCACATCCAGTATTATTTCTCCCTCTCTCTCCCCCATGCATCTCCCCCCACCAACATTCCCCACCTCTCTCGCTCACCTCTACCTAGCATTACCCCATCACCTCAACAGTGCTCCTGTGACTGTCTCTCCCTGTCTCCCTGCCACCAGCCAGCATGCTGCCTCGCTCTTCCCCGCCGGCGCTGCCTCGGTCTCTGACTCCCTGCAGCATTTTTGTCCGTCGCCGTCAGCGCTGCCATTCATTCTCACAGGCAGCCTCGTTCCCGCTCCCCTTTGCCGCGTCCTCCGGCTCTCTCTGATGCACTTCCTGTTAAACAGGAAGTGCATCAGAGAGAGCTGGTCGGAGGAGTGGACGCGGCAAAGGGGAACGGGAACGAGGCTGCCTGTGAGAATGAATGGCAGTGCTGACGGCGACGGACAAAAATGCTGCAGGGAGTCAGAGACCGAGGCAGCGCCGGCGGGGAAGACACAATTAAGCCCCGCCAGTTCGCCGGTGCGACTCGTTTGGGGGGGCAATGCCCCCCTCGCCCCCCCCAATCTTCGCCCATGCTCAAGTCCATCTTAATAATGGCTTATGGACTTTTAGGAAGCTATCCAAACCTTTTTAAACCCCGCTAAGCTAACTGCTTTTACTATATTCTCTGGCAACAAATTCCAGAGTTTAATTACATGTTGAGTGAAGAAATATTTTCTCTGATTTCTTTTAAATTTACTACTTTGTACCTTCATTGTGTGCCCTCTAGTCCTAGTATTTTTAGAAAGAGTAATCAAGCGATTCACATCTACTGGTTCAACTCTACTCATTATTTTATAGACCTCTATCATGTCTCCCCTCAGCCATCTCTTCTCCTAGCTGAAGAGCCCTAGCCACTTTAGCCTTTCCTCATAGGAAAGTCATCCCATCCCTTTTATCATTTTCATTGCCCTTCTCTGTACCTTTTCTAATTCCACTGTATCTTTTTTGAGATGTGGTGACCAGAATTGCACAAAGTATTTGAGGTGCAGTCGCACCATGGAGTGATACAAAGGCATTGTAATGTCCTCATTTTTGTTTTCCATTCCTTTCCTAATAATACCTAACATTCTATTTGCTTTCTTAGCTGCCACTGTACACTGAGCAGAGGGTTTCAACGTATCATCAATGATGACACCTAGATGCCTTTCCTTGTTGGTGCTTCCTAATGTGGAACCTTGCATCACTTAACTATAGTTCGGGTTCCTCTTTCCCACATGCATCACTTCTTGCTCACATTAAATGTCATCTGCCATTTGGATGCCTAGTCTCACAGTCTTGTAAGGTCCTCTTGTAATTTTTCACAATCCTCTCGCGATTTAACAACTTTGACTAACTTTGTGTCATTAGCAAATTTAATTACCTCACTAGTTACTCCCATCTCTAGATCATTTATAAATATGTTAAAAAGCAGCAGTCTGAGCACAGACCCCTGGGGAACATCACTATCTATCCTTCGCCACTGAGAATACTGACCAGTTAACCCTACTCTCTGTTTTCTATCTTTTAATCAGTTTTTAATCCACAATAGAACACTATGTCCTATCCCATGACTCTCCAATTTCCTCTGGAGTCTTTCATGAGGTAGTTTGTCAAATGCCTTTTGAAAATCCAGATACACAATCCAGCTTATAATCGAAAGAGAAAAACGCCTATATTGCGATCCAAATCGGGAGATGGGCGTCTTTCTCCCGTGGGTGCCCAAATCGGTATAATCGAAAGCCGATTTTGGCCGTTTCCAACTTCAATCCATCGCGGAAACGGGTAAAGTTGATGGGGGCATGTTGGAGGCTTGGTGAAGGCGGAACTGGGGCGTGGTTATCGGCCAAGGAGAGATGGGCGTCTTTAGCTGATAATAAAAAAAAGGCGTTTTTACCACGATTTTGGGTCACTTTTGTTGGACCCTTTTTTTTCACGAACAAGTCCCAAAAAAGTGCCCCAACTGCCCAGATGACACCTGGAGGGAATCGGGGATGACCTCCCTGGACTCCCCCAGTGGTCACTAACCCCCTCCCACCAAAAAAACCCCATTTTAAAAACTTTTTTTCCAGCTTGTATGCCAGCCTCAAATGCCGTACCCACCTCCATGACAGCAGAATGTGTTCTATCCTCTCACAGCCTTTCCCTGGGTCAGATGTGGCTCTCGGGTGCACTACAGGGTCACATCAGCATTGCATTGTGGTGGGTGTAGGGTATTGTGCTCCGTGATTTCATTAGCTTGTCACAATGTTGGTAGTTGGTAGGCTCTTCTCCCATGGTGCTTTTCCCCCTGCCTACTGGGTCAGAGTGTGCCCTGTTGTGTTTCCTGTTGTAGACTATGCGGTAGTGGCAATTTTTGTAAGCCAGTTTTAGTTCCCTTTCCTGTGTTAGCCACGTTAGACAACTTAGTTCTTCCCTTGAATGTGGCTGAAAGAGGGCATTGTATAGCATTCTGCCAGCTCGGACCTACTGCTCATCTCAGTACCAGGGAGACTCGTTGCCAGTGGAGCACAACCTCTGATCTGCAGTTAACTGTGAGTAAAGGCGGTTAATCCAATAAAGGACGTTTTCAGAGAGATTAGTCTTCAGGTGTCAACTGGTGTGCCAATGTTATACAGCAGCAACAAGTCCTAGAGGCCTGCGTGTATGCAGGTCCCTGGAACACTTTTAGTGGGTACCGCAGTGCACTTCAGCCAGGTGGACCCAGGCCCATCCCCCCTACCTGTATCACTTGTGCTGGTAAATGGGAGGCCTCCAAAACCCACTGTACCCACATGTAGGTGCCCCCTTCACCCCTAAGTGCTATGGTAGTGTTGTACATTTGTGGGTAGTGGGTTTGGGGGGAGGGGGTTGGGGGCTCAGCACCAGTGGTAAGGGAGCTATGCATGTGGGAGTGTTGTCTGAAGTCCACCGCACTGACCTCTAGGGTGCCCAGTTGGTGTCCTGGCATGTCAGGGGGGCAAGTGTACTACGAATCGTGGCCCCTCCCACGACCAAATGGTTCGGATTAGGACGTTTTTCAGCTGGGCGTTTTTAGTTTCCATTATCGCTAAAAAAACCAAACGACCAGCTCAAAAACGTCCATTTTTTTTCGAAAATACAGGTTGGCCCGCCCCTTCACGGACCCGTTCTCGGAGATAAACACCCAAGGAGATAGGTGTTTCTGTTCGATTATGCCCCTCCACATCAACCAGCTCACTTTTATCCACACGTTTTTTCACCCAACTCATTCTGCCCCTTTGAACTCCATTTGAATATTATCCATTTTGTATATGGGCATGTGGTTGGCATCAGCACCAATTGCATAAGTCTATTTAGATATTGGATTCTAAGTTGTAAGTTGGGATGCAGAACAATTAAAGACCCTATAGAAAAGGTAAACTTCAACTATACTTCCTTGTCCTAACAAACAATGGTGAAATTGTTTCTGGGGTTTATAGGCTACCAGAGGCAATTTATACTGTATATAAATTCTCTCATTTAACAAATCTTCAGAGGCCAACCCCAAACATGGTCATATATGGAACACGTTTAGGTCCCTTTACTAACACCACAATAAGGTTAATTCACATTTGTTGCTCTTGTATGGTTGTCTTAATTTCTATCCTAGTTTGAATGACGTTCTTTTCTCGTATTGTCTTTTTAGATTGTACATCGCCTAGATTGTACATGTCCTATTTTATACCTATGGGCCACTATCACATTTTTAATAATGAGAGACAGGCAAGCTCTGCAGGATTCCAGGAAATCTGCCTGTTCCTAGCAATTGAAAACACAATATTGAAGCACCGCCACCTACTGGCAGCGATGCAGTTGGAGGACTCCCACTCAGTTTAGAGGGAGCAGTGCTATGGGCCCTGTGGCACTTAGCATATGCTAATGTCTGTTAACATGTGCTAAGCTTTAGTAAAAGGGCTCCAATGTGCATTAGAACTCAAACATGGAATTGCTGATCTGCTGCTAGTGATCTGTAACTTGTCATTAAAATCTTCCATAGTACCTGAAGATTGGAGGGTGGTGAATGTAACACCGATTTTTTAAAAGGGTTCCAGGAATGATCCAGGAAATTATAGACAGGTAAGCTTAACTTCAGTGCTAGGCACAACAGTGTAAACTGTTATAAAGAATACTATTACGGAACATATGGAGGGGCATAACTGAACGAAAACGCCTATCTCCATGGGCGTTTATCTCCGAGAACGGGTCCGTGAAGGGGTGGACCGAACCGTATTTTGGGAAAAAATAGACGCCCATGTTTTATTCAACAATGTGTGAGCTGGGCGTTTTTGTTTTTCAGCGATAATGGAAAATGAAATCGCCCAGCTCAAAAACGAATAAATCCAAGACATTTATTCGTGGGAGGGGCCAGGATTCGTAGTGCACTGGTCCCCCTCACATGCCAGGACATCAACCGGGCACCCTAGGGGGCACTTTTACAAAACCAAAAAAACAGGTAAAAGAGCTCCCAGGTGCATAGCACCCTTCCCTTGTGTGTTGAGCCCCCCAAATCCCCCTCAAAACCAACTGCCCACAAGTCTACACCATTACTATAGCCCTAAGGGGTGAAGGGGGGCACCTACATGTGGGTACAGTGGGTTTGGGGGGGTTGGACGACTAATAAGCATTAAGCAGCACAATTGTAACAGGTAGGGGGGATGGGCCTGGGTCCACCTGCCTGAAGTCCACTGCACCCCCTAACAACTCCTCCAGTGACCTGCATACTGCTGCCAGGGAGCTGGGTATGACATTTGAGGGTGAAAATAAAAAGTTGTGAAACATCATTTTTTTGTGGTGGGAGGGGGTTAGTGACCACTGGGGGAGTCAGGGGAGGTCATCCCCGATTCCCTCCAGTGGTCATCTGGTCATTTAGGGCACTTTTTGGGGCCTTATTCGTGAAAAAACAGGGTCCAGGAAAAGTGTCCTAAATTCTAGCTAAAAACGCATACTTTTTTCCCATTATCGGTGAAATGCGCCCATCTTTGTTCGGCAGATAACCACGCCCCAGTTCCGCCTTCGCCACACCTCTGACACGCCCCCATCAACTTTGTCCGCATCCGCGACGGAGTGCAGTTGAAAACGTCCAAAAATCGGCTTTCGATTATACCGCTTTATTCGTTTTTGTGAGATAAACGTCCATCTCCCGATTTACGTCGGAACTTGGGCGTTTTTCTCGTTCGATTATAAGCAGGATAGACAAACATGGCTTAAGGGACAGAGTCGGCATGGGTTCAGCCAAAGAAAGTCTTACCTCATCAATTTGCTTCATTTCTTTGAAGGTGTGAATCAACATGTGGATAAAGGTGAACCAATTGATGTAGTGTGTCTAGATTTTCAGAAAGCTTTTTAAAAAGTTCCTTATGAGAGACTCCTGAGAAAATTAAAAAGTCATGGGATAGGAAACAATGTCCTTCTGTGTATTAGGCATTGATTACTGGATAGAAAACAGAGGGTAGGGCCATTTTTCTCAATGGAGGAGGGTAAATAGTGGAGTGTCACAGGGATCTATACTGGGACTGGTGCTATTTAACATACTCATAAATGACCTAGAAAATGGAACAACAATTGAGGTGATTAAATTTACAGATGACAAAAACTATTCAAATTTGTCAAAACACATGTGAATTGTGAAAAATTGCAGGAAGACCTTAGGAAACTGGAAGACTGGGCATCCAAATGGCAGATGAAATTTAATGTGGACAAATGCAAAGTGTTGCACATTGGTTAGAATAATCCGAATCATAGTTACCTGATGCTAGGGTCCACCTTAGGAATCAGCACTCAAGAAAAAGATCTAGGAGTCATTGTAGACAATATGCTGAAATCTTTTGCTCAATGTGCGGCGGCAGCCAAAAAAAGCAGACAGAATGCTAGAAATTATTAGGAAAAGATGCAAAATAAGACCAAGAATATTATAATGATTCTGTATTGCTCCATGGTGCAACCTCACCATGAGTATTGCGTTCAATTCTAGTTGCCGTATTTCAGAAAAGAAATAGCAGAATTAGAAAATGTTAAAAGAAGAGAGACCAAAATGATAAAGGAGATGGAACTCCTCCCATATGAAGAAAGGCTCAAGAGTTAGGGCTCTTCAGCTTAGAAAAGAGATGGGTGAGGAGGGATATGATTGAGGTCTATAAAATCCTGAGTGGTGTAGAATGGGTAAAAGTGAATTGATTTTTCACTCTTTCAAAAAATACAAAGACCAAGGGTCACTCAATGAAATTACATAGAAATACTTTTAAAACAAATAGGAGGAAATATTTTTTCATTCAAAGAACAGGTAAGCTCTGGAACTTGCTGCTGGAGGATGTGGTAACAGCGTTTAGCATATCTAGGAGGAAAAGTCCATAGTTTGTTATTAAGATGGACATGGGGGAGGCCACTGCTTGCCCTGGGATGGGTAGCATGTAATGTTGCTGCTATTTGAGATTCTACATGAAATGTTGCTGCTACTTGAGATTCTGTATGGAATGTTGCTACTAATTGAGTCTCTACCAGGTACTTGTGACCTGGCTTGGCCACTGGTGGAAGCAGGATACTGGACTAGATGGACTATTGGTCTGACATGGTATGGTTATTCTTATGTTCTTATTAACAATGCAGTTGCTAATGGAGAATGCAGTTAACCACACCTCTGGAGGTATAGTGAACTTCGCAATGTTATCTTCAGCATTACCGGCAGCAATGTTAACTGCAAGGCACAATCCTCATCCCTTCCCCACCTTCTAATATGAGTTTTTGTGTTAGGAGTTTAATATGGCACTTAATGAATGCTTTTAATGTGGCATGTTAACTGTACCTTGAGCTCCAATTAATGAATTACATTCTACATCATAGTTCACATTTTAGTTAACAGTTTATTCTCTAGACTCATTCATTGGAGTTTGTACTAAGAGCAGAACTTTGGTATAAGTTTGAGAGAATAGACCACCCAATACTAGTCTTGAACAGGAAATTCTTTCGTTGTGAAAATGATTATTTGACTGTAGAAAATGTGTTTTGCACTCCATATTACTTTTGGAATAATATGATTATACTCCTCATAGTCTATGCTCTCATTTAAATATGTGAAAGACGTTAGTGCTAGGATTGCTAGATGATAATTGATTTTAAAACCTTTCTCATATCGAATTGGCAACCAAGGCAGGAAGCTACATAAAAATGTTGACTTTCTTTTATGAGAGGAGGTTGGTAGACTTCAGTCTAGTGGATTCCACAACTACTCTAAAAAGTATGGTAGGTGAGCCCTAGACATGGAGGAATTTAAAACTTGTCAGCCTACAGCTGTCTTTGATCTAGTACTTTAAAATGGAAAACATAATTCCGATCTCTCAAATACAAGATTGAATCTAGCAGGAAGAGACAAGGTGACCTGGAAACATACTGGGACTGAAATTAAAAAAAAAAAAAAAAAATCCTGAGTTTCTATTTTCAGCCAAACGTAGGAAGTCAAATTCATCTTGATTTGGCAGCTGAAAAGTGTAGGCCTGCCATTTATTTGCCTAGCTATATGTACCTAGTGCTGAACATCAGTGCTATGCTCTTAAGTTTTTTTCCCCCTCCCTAACTCCAACCTTGTTGCCAACCAGGTTTTATGCTCCTAAATTTAGGAGTTTAGTGAAATTTTGAGTATAAATTTAGGCATTCAGCCCTAGTAAATTCTCAAAGAGGCCAATATAGAAACATAACTCTCAAAGGGGTCCTTTTACTGCGGTAAAAAGTGGGCTTAGTGTACCCTTACCTGAGTCTTTGCCGCATGCTAAGGTAGTTTTTACTGTGGCCATAAAAATGGTCTTTTCCTAGTTTTTGCATTAATGGCCAAGTGCTATTGCTGTTGCTAGTGCTCTGTCATTTTTGAAAATTACTGAGTATTTACCGCCACCTATTTTGTTGGTGGTAAAGGCTCATGCGGTATCTGTGCATTAAGTTGGCACATGGCAATGTAGATGGACTAACTGGTCAGTGCAGAATGCCCACACTCTACCCATGACACACCTCCTGAAAAAAAATGTGAAAAATTATGTAGCGCGCGGTTAGCATACAGATATCAGAGTTACCGCAGGACACCTGAGCGCATCCCATGGTACTCTATTTTTTGCTATTTTAGGCATGCGTTAGCACCTAACACAGTTTGGTAAATGAACCCCAAAGTTAGGAGCACATATCTTCTAAAGATTGGGCATACTGATTGTTTTCTCTCCAAATGAGCTATTACATGTTCTTATATTTACTGTGTTAATTTGCTCTGAACACCATCTGCAGATGCCTGTATAAGGTTTGACTGTATTTTAAGGCTTCAAGCAACAGATATGGACAGAAAACTGAATACTGTACTATAAGTAAAATGGATTTTCTGATTGTTAGTCATATGATGATTGAGATTTATGATTTACTAGTAAAAAAGGCCCGTTTCTGACACAATTGAAACGGGCACTAGCAAGGTTTTCCTCGGAGTGTGTATGTTTGAGAGAGTGTGTGTGAGAGTGAATGTGTGAGAGAGAGAGAGTGAATCTGCGAGTGTGTGTGTGTGACAGAGAGAGTGAGTCTGGGTGCGAGTGTGTCTGTGAGAAAGAGTGTGTGTGCCTGGGGCCCCTCCCTCTCACCCAGTTCCAGTGTCCCCCCTTCCTCCATGTTCCAGGGTCGTCGTTCCCGCTCCCTCCCTCCGAGTTCCAGGGTCAACCCCCCTTTTTTTAAAAGTTTTTGTATAAGTGGTGCATTCCCCCCTCCTCCCCTCTCGTCCCCTCCTCCAAGTTCCAGACCCCCCTCCCTCCCCCCGAGTTCCAGACCCCCCTCCCTCTCCCCTCCCCCCTCCGAGTTCCAGACCCTCCCACTCTCCGAGTTCAAGACCCCACCTCCCTGCCTCCCTCCCTCCGATTTGCAGACCCCCTTCCTCCAATTTCCCGACCCCCCCTCGGAGTTCCTGACCCCTGGACCCACCTGCCGTGACCCTCTCGAGCCCCCCTTCCCGCCGCCAACCCTCGGGGCTTTGGAGCCCATCTGTGAAGAAAGTCACAGACACAGGCAGGCAGATGCATAGAATGTTGGGGGTGAGAATTATATAGGACGTGTCTTAATGGGTCTAGTGACATCAGCTAGGGCCTCGGAGCCCATCTGTGAAGAAAGTTACGGACACAGGCAGACAGACACATAGAATGTTGGAGGTGAGAATTATTATATAGGATGTGATTGTTACTGTTTGTTGAGTATCTTTTGATATTGTGAATGTTTTATACTGTAACCTGCTTTGATTTTAAAGTGGGATATAAATCAATGAAATAATAAATAAATAAGTATCAAATTAATCTCCATGAACCCTATGGAAGGGCTGAATACTGTACCTAAAGCACAACCCTAAAGGAAAGGCAGGAGCTAGCCTGAACTGAAACCCTGTTGCACTCTTTTCCTTTTAGATTTCTATGGTTATTCCATATTGTGACTATAAAGTGCACTTCAAAACTTGTGCATTTTTAGGGAAATTCTAGACTACTTCGGAATTGGTGGACAAATGCTTAATTGGATCAAAGGTTTCCTAACCACTAGAACTTACCAAGTGAAATCAAACTGAAACATATGACCACCGTGGAAAGCAGCCTGTGGAGTACCTCAAGGATCACCACTATCACCAATACTCTTCAATATAATGATGATACCACTGGCCAAGTCCTTAGCAAATCAAGGCCTCAACCCGTTCATCTACTCAGACGATGTCACAATCTATATCCCCTTCAGACATGATCTAATAGAAATCAACAACGAAATCAAGCTCGGTTTGAATACCTTGGACTCATGGGCAAATGCTTTTCAATTGAAACAATACTGAAAAAACACATTGTCTCAATCCTCTCATCTCAACATAATACTTACAAACCCTCAACCTTAATCACCCCAGAACACACCCTCCCTATCTCAAACAACCTGAAAATACTTGGCGTTACAATCGACTGCAATCTCACATTCAAGAGCAAAGTGAACTCCACAACAAAAAAAATGTCCACTGAATGTGGAAACTCAAGCGTGTAAAACCTTTCTTCCCGAGGGAAATATTTCGCAACCTAATACAATCAATGGTACTAAGTCACGTAGACTACTGCAATGGAATCTATGCTGGATGCAAAGAACAACTCACCAAGAAATTCCAGACCGCCCAAACACAGCAGCCAGGCTTATATTTGGCAAATTGTGGTTCGACAGTGCCAAACCCCTCGAGAAAAACTGCACTGGCTCCCAATCAAAGAACGTATTACTTTCAAAATCTGTACCCTGGTCCACAAAAATCATCTACGGCCAAGTCCCAGGATACATGACAGGCCTTATAGACCTCCCACCCAGAAATACAACCAGATCATCTCGAACATACCTAAACCTCCACTACAAAGCAAGGCGCAGAAATGGGACAGAAACAGCAAATGCACGTGTAAACATACATGCCCATTTACAGAATAATGTCTAAGTGTTTCTGTGTGGATCTGCAAAGGGGCATGGCCATGGGAGGGGCATAGGCAGGTTAGGGGTGTTCCCTTAAAATGCACACGGTCGGTGTTATAGAATAGTGCGGATCTGTGCCCAGCTTTCACACCAAAATTTACAACTGGATTCAGTTGGTGTAACTCCTTATTCCCAAAGTTGGGCACGGATCCCAGTGCTACGTGCTAGTCTATAAGGGGTGCCAATCCTGGAGCACCCGTTATAGAATGCTGTTCAGCACCAATTGTTTTCAGCATTGAATTTTGAGCGCTGTTTACTGAACCCAGCCCTTTATATACAATATATGCTGTGCGTTTTTATAGTCATGCACATCCTGCTCAGCCTATCAAATGTGCAATTTAAAAATGGGACAAATGACTAGCTCTATTTGTTAAACTTTGGCCAAAAAATGATTTAAACAGACAGGAGAGGCTTCTGTCTAGTTAAATTGCTTGTTGAGAGCTAACCAGTATATTAATCAGCACTTAACTGGATAGAACCACTGAAAATGTTTGGTTAGCACCCAAACAAAAACTGGCTATTTTGGGGGCATTCTGGGATGGAGGTCAGCACTTGGCCAATTAAGGGCCCCTTTTACCAATCTGTGCAAAAGGGGGCCTGCACTGGTGTCAGTGCGTGTTTTTCACATGCGCCGAGGCCACCTTTTACTGCAGCTGGTAATAGGGAAGTCTCGCTTTCCTATAGGAAATGGCCGCGCGGCAAATAAAGCACTTCCCACATAGCCATTTGGAGGGGGGGGAGCCCTTACTGCCACCAACAGAGGTGGTATAAGGGCTCTCACGCTAACCTGGCAGTAACGCCGATTACCGCCGAGAATACTCTGGCGCTACAAAAATAAATAAATTTTTCTAGCACTGCAAATGACGGTGCACTAGGGATGGGAAGTACTGCCGGGCTGGTATGGTAGCCTGGCAGTTCTGCATGTATAGCCAAGCGGTAAGGCCTGCCGCTTGGTAAAAGGAGCCCTAAGTGCTAAATACAGCTCTTAACCAGCCAAGGTAACCACATAACAGGACTGCATAAAAGTAAGCCCTATTTTTAAATGGTTCACCGTAGCCAGTTAAGCGCTGAATATTGTACTTAAACAGCTAGTTTTCACTGATCCTGTATACCCGGACATGGCCCAGCATTGAATTTCTGGGAATAATGCCAGAAGCGGATCAGCAAACACTAATCATCGCCACTGCAATTTTTAGGCTCACAGTAATTATTTAGTTGTTCTAATTCACTTAACCGGGATGCAAATAGGTCTCATAAATATAACTGAAAACTAAGCCTTTTGAGGACCAGAGCTGTATTAGTGTCAATACCATGGTAGGATCCTGATGAGTGCCTCAATTTAGTGAAAACAAGGATGGACAATGATAATTCAAGACAACTGAAAACAGGTCTATATTTTGGGATTCACTAAACAAAAAAAAAAAGTAAATTTCATTCCTAGACCTAGAGGGGCATTTTCAATATGACATCTAAATCCAATTTTGACTGTTTTGCTTAAAATGTCCGAATCCGAATAGTAAATATAGTCATTTTTGAAAGAGCAAAATGTCTATCTAATTTTTTTTCAAAACATAGCCACATGCTAGATGTTTTTGTGCTCTGTGTATTTATCTTTTTGGATCATTAAAAAAAAAAAGTCCAAGTGAAAAACACACAAATCAAGCAATGGGATGTAGAAGGAAACCAACATTCTTAGTAGCTGGCCACACAGACATCCCAGCAGAGCAATGGGGCACCCTAGAGGGCACTGCAGTGGACTTCACATTACAGCTCCCGAGTACATATCTCACCATACTTCCTATATTGTATAGTGAGACTTTCAAAACCTGCCAAAAACCTACTGTACCTAACTGTACACCACTACAATAGACCTTATGACTGCAGGTGTCTCCTTTATGGGTACTGCAGGTTTTTGGTGGGTTTTGGTGGGCTGACACACTTCCACCACAAGTATAACAATTAGAGTGCATTATGGGGCCTGGTTCCCCTTTTCCACAGTGGTACTGCATTAGCACTAGGCTACTCCAGGGACATGCTTGCTGCTCTAATAGGACTAGCAATAACATCTGAGCTGTCATAGAGGCTGGTATGTACTATTTCTTTTACAGGTGGGGGTGAGAATATCTGGATTATATTATAACAAGGAAAGTTTATTTTTTTATATTCTAGGGCAATTTTGGAAGTTAAATCATTTGAAAATTCTGGTCCATCCAGAGGAATTGCCTTAACACAGTAGTTAGCTGGCACTTGGGACTTATAATCCCACCCACCCAGGGTTTTCCACTCATTTATAGACAACCCAACCTCATTAACTTACTCAATCATACACAGCGGTCTTACAGACTGTTAACCCCAACTAAGTACACCTGTTCATACCCAATTCAACGAATCAGGATGACTTTTATTCTCTGCAATAATTGTGATACTTTCGTTTCAAGGCCAATCATCTGGAGACTTAAAGCTTGCCCTATCTGTCTTCAACTATCTAGTTTTAAACAAGAGCTCAGTAAAGTAATGCAAGAATTGGATACAATTAAAGCAGCTTCTAGGACTGCACAGAGAAATAGCTTCTCACCACTCCCTCAAGAATAAAACCACATAAGAAACAGACTGGTTCACAGTAGGCTCAGGCAGACTTGTCATGTGACACAGAAGCATCCACCCGCACAAGTGTTGCCACCTAAAGAATTCTTTTGCTCCATTACAGCACTGTAATGCTCCTGAAATAATAGAACTGAAGCAGAGGAAAAAAGCACTAAAGTTGGAACAAAAATACATGAAGGTACCCCCAAAGTGAAAAGGACACCCCCAAATCACTAATGTTGAACCACAGACCAAGAAATAGGTGGAAAGCGATGGCCACAAATGCTCGTAGTCTAAGCAATAAAGTTCATGACCTTCAAGCCCTGATGTGGGGGCAGACTAGATGTGTTGCAATCACAGAGACATGGCTCAACAGTTCCCACGAATGGGATGCAAGCATACCAGGGTATAATCTATTTAGGAAGGATAGAGAGGGTCGTAAAGATGGAGGAGTAGCTCTGTATGTGAGGAATGATATCATAGCGACTGAAATGACAGGGACCTGGGGAAAAGAAGAAGCGATATGGATCACCTTAAAAAGAGAGGATAGAACCTCTGTCCATGTGGGTGTTGTCTACAGACCCCCCACACAATTAGAGGAACTAGATAAAGATCTGATTGCAGATATTCAAAAATTAGGAAAGAAAAAAGAGGTTCTGTTGATGGGAGATTTCAATCTGCCGGATGTAGATTGGAAGGGTCCGTCTGCCAAATCGGAAAGAAGTAGAGAGATCGTGGATGCTTTCCAAAGTGCTCTGCTCAGACAGATGGTGACGGAACCCACGAGGGAGGGAGCGATGCTGGATCTGGTGCTCACAAATGGAGGAGTGGCCTAGTGGTTAGAGTGGTGGAGTTTGGTCCTGGGGAACTGAGGAACTGAGTTCGATTCCCACTTCAGGCACAGGCAGCTCCTTGTGACTCTGGGCAAGTCACTTAACCCTCCATTGCCCCATGTAAGCCGCATTGGGCCTGCCATGAGTGGGAAAGTGCGGGGTACAAATGTAATAAAAATCCATATCCATCCATGCCATCTGTCCCCTGCCCCCTCCATTCATCCCTAACCAGCAATTCCCCTCTCTTCCTGAGTCCTGCCCTGCAATCCACACCTGGGAAGCAGTGACCATCAAATGGTTTGGTTTGCTATAACGGCTGAAGTGGAGGGCAGCCACTCTAAACTCAAAGTCCTGGATTTCAAGCGTGCTGAATTTAGTAAAATGGGGGAATACCTGAGGAAGGAGATGATGGGCTGGGAGGACGAACATGAAGTGGAAGGGCAGTGGTCCAGGCTGAAAGAAACAATAAATAGGGCCATAGACCTTTATGTAAGGAGAGTAAATAAAAGCAAGAGGAAAAGGAAACTGATATGGTTCTCCAAGCAAGTAGCTGAGAAAATAAAGGCTAAAGAGTTGGCGTTCCAGAAATATAGAAAATCTCAAGAAGAGGAACACGGGGAGGAATACCGGATGAAACTGAAAGAAGCCAAGAGAGAGGTACGTCTGGCGAAGGCGCAAGCGGAAGAACAAATGGCTAGAAATGTAAGGAGGGGCAACAAAAATTTCTTCAGGTATATTAGTGAAAGAAGAATGACTAAAAAGGGAATTGTGAGACTAAAAGATACAGCGAACCGCTATGTAGATAATGATAAAGAAAAAGCCAATTTGCTAAATAGATACTTTTGTTCGGTTTTCACTGAAGAAAATCCTGGAGAAGGACCGCGAGGGACTGGCAAAAGTACACCGGAGAATGGAATGGATATAGCACCGTTCACGGAAGAGAGTGTGTATCAACAACTTGGAAAGCTAAAGGTGGACAAAGCCATGGGACCGGACGGGATCCACCCCAGAATATTGAGGGAGCTCAGAGAGGTCCTGGTGGGTCCTCTTAAAGATTTGTTTAATAAATCCTTGGAGACGGGAGAGGTTCCGAGGGACTGGAGAACAGCGGAGGTGGTACCTCTTCACAAAAGTGGTAATAGGAAAGAAGCTGGAAACTACAGGTCGGTAAGCCTCACTTCGGTTATTGGAAAAGTAATGGAAGCCATGCTGAAGGAAAGGATAGTGAATTTCCTAGAAGCCAACAAGCTGCAAGATCCGAGACAACATGGTTTTACCAGAGGGAAATCGTGCCAAACGAATCTCATTGAATTCTTTGATTGGGTAACTGGAGAATTGAATCATCGACGTGCTATAGACGTAATCTACTTAGATTTTAGCAAAGCTTTTGACACGGTTCCTCACAGGAGGCTCTTAAATAAACTAGATGGGCTGAAGATAGGTCCCGAAGTGGTGAACTGGATTAGGAACTGGTTGACGGACAGACGACAGAGGGTGGTGGTAAATGGAGTTCGCTCGGAGGAGGGAAAGGTGAGTAGCGGAGTGCTGCGGCCGATTCTGTTCAATATTTGTGAGTGACATTGCCGAAGGGTTAGAAGGTAAAGTTTGCCTATTTGCAGATGATACTAAGATTTGCAACAGAGTGGACACCCGGGAGGGAGTGGAAAGCATGAAAAGGGATCTGAGGAAGCTAGAAGAATGGTCTAAGGTTTGGCAATTAAAATTCAATGCGAAGAAATGCAAAGTGATGCATTTAGGGAGTAGAAACCCACGAGAGACGTATGTGTTAGGCGGTGAGAGTCTGATAGGTACTGAGGGGGAGAGGGATCTTGGGGTGATAGTATCCGAGGATCTGAAGGCGACACAACAGTGTGACAAGGCGGTGGCCATAGCGAGAAGGTTGCTAGGCTGTATAGACAGAGGTGTGATCAGCAGAAGAAAGGAAGTGTTGATGCCCCTGTACAAGTCGTTGGTGAGGCCCCACCTGGAGTATTGTGTTCAGTTTTGGAGGCCGTACCTTGCGAAGGATGTTAAAAAATGGAAGCGGTGCAAAGAAAAGCTACGAGAATGGTATGGGATTTGCGTTCCAAGACGTATGACCAAAGACTTGCTGACCTGAACATGTATACCCTGGAGGAAAGGAGGAACAGGGGTGATATGATACAGATGTTCAAATACTTGAAAGGTATTAATCTGCAAAAAGATCTTTTCCGGAGATGGGAAGGCGGTAGAACGAGAGGACATGAAATGAGATTGAAGGGGGGCAGACTCAAAAAAGATGTCAGGAAGTATTTTTCACGGAGAGGGTGGTGGATGCTTGGAATGCCCTCCCGCGGGAGGTGGTGGAGATGAAAACGGTAACGGAATTCAAAAATGCGTGGGATATGCATAAAGGAATCCTGTGCAGCAGGAATGGATCCTCAGAAGCTTAGCCGAAATTGGGTGGCGGATCAGGTGGGGGAAGAGAGGTTGGTGGTTGGGAGATGAGGATATGGAGAGCAGACTTATACGGTCCGTGCCAGAGCCGATGATGGGAGGCGGGACTGGTGGTTGGGAGGCGGGAAATACTGCTGGGCAGACTTGTACGGTCTGTGCCCTGAAAAAGGCAAGTACAAATCAAGGTAAGGTATACACATGAGTTTATCTTGTTGGGCAAACTGGATGGACCATGCAGGTCTTTTTCTGCTGTCATCTACTATGTTACTATGTTACGGGAGTAAGGGAAGGTCATCCTTTATTCCTGCAGTGGTCATTTGTTTGTGGTTTAGTTGTTATTAAAACAGGACTAGCTCAAAACGTCTTAGTTTTTGTCCTGGACATTTTCATTTTGCTCCATTGTGACAAAACAGTGGGGGGTTTAAGCCTGTAAAACTGCCTTAATCTTGAAGTGTATTTCACTAGTTTGGCCAGAAGGTGGTGCATGTTTATATTTAAAACTGTAACAGAGAAAGACCTGCTGTGATGTGGCTAGCTATTTTTGAAACTTGTTGTTCTGGGCTCTGATTGGCCTAGGAGCTCAATTTCCTCTAGAATGTACTGGCTTTTGCTCCAGTCTTAGCCAGGAAGAAAAGAGAAAAGGATCTCTTGCTGAGGCCCTGAAAACATTATATTTGATATATTGTGAGCAGCTTTATGTCTTGATCTTCCCAGGTACTTTTAGATAGTAAACAAATGTTTAGGTAGTGTTATAATTGATCCTTATTTCAGTTACCTGTTATTGTTTTGCTGATTGCACCTTTTATGTTAATTGTTATAATTTTTCAGACAATAAACATTTTCAGTTTATTGACTCTGCTTGTCTGGATTGATTAAGAATTCTGGTGGTTTGTGTGCTGGGAACTGTGGGACCACTGGGAGTGTGGCCTCCAGTAACCTAGAAATCACTGGGGATAGCTTGAGAGTGAGAGGCTCACCTAGAGGCGGTTGAGACCCAGTTGGTGGGAGGAGGGTGCTACTGTAGGGCACAAGTGCAGGCGGACTTTAACTATGCTGGGGATAGAGCCTCTAAGTGGCCACGGGGTAGCCCCAGGTGGGTGGCTAGGCATTTTGTGACATCCATTATGGCTGAAAAATGTCCAGGTATTAGGAATATCCAAACACACCCCCAACGTGCCCCTTGAGATATGGATGTACTGCAGCTAAACAGCATAGAAAAACATCTGGAAAATGGGTTTCGAAAATACTGATTTGGACCTTTTGTAGAGAAAAACGTCCCAATGCTGCTTTATGCTACTTTTTAGACATTTTTCTCTTTTGAAAATGAGCCCCCTAGTAACATAGTAAAAGATGGCAGATAAAGACTAGCATGTTCCTTCCAGTCTGTCCAGAAAGGTGTCCAGGGTTGCACTCGCTGCTTTGCACAATTCCCCCCCCCCCCCCTCCACCTCTTGTCTTTAGGATTGTAATTGTAGCTTTGTACAGGTTACTCTCCCTCTCACGTTTTTATTTTTAATAAAAGTGTGAAAGTCATTTATGTTTTGCTTTGAGTGGATTACTTTACACTTTTATTCTATCCTTTTTCCATGTGTTTATTGAACACCTTTTTGAATTCTGTCACCATTTTGTCCCCTTTGGACCAAATGAATTCTGACAAATATTTATTATGGATATTCTGAAAACTAGAGCAGTTTACAGTTCCTGAGCATTCTACTTGTGATTTTAATTTTTAAGAGTGAGAGAAGCTAAGTAGAAAAATAAAGGAAGTGTAAATATGTCTTAATTATAATAACTGGATTATTTAGAAAAAATATATATACTTCTAGTACTGCTGCTTTAAATTGCAGTCATTTAAATCGTTCAGCATAAGCCTCCTATGTATCAACAGATAGCCTATCAGTTCAGGATGAAAGATTGACAAGCATTAAAATTATTTTTTTGATCTCCTCATTGTTAATCTGCAATAAGGTTTCCAAGCTTACTCAAAAGCTAAGGCCAATGAAAGGATATGAAGGAACAGCTACCTGACTGTAGTTGCCGAAAGTCTTGGACTATGATAGATTCTCACAGGGGAAATAGTTTTATGACCACTGGTAATTCTTTTCCCCATTACTGAACTGAGTTATACTGTTTCCCTCCCTAGACATCAGCAATAAATTAGATCTCTACATTATGAAAAATTGATGGATGTGTGAATGCGGCAGCTATGGGTGGGAAGAGGTGGGTATAACTCAGCTCTTGCACAGTTGCATCTGTGCAGCCTCAGAGCCTCTGGCTGCTCTGTTATTAGCTGGAGACTCCCATCATTCACCATTGGAGGGAAAACATCTTCTGGCCTTCAGCATCTTCCTGTCTCTCTAGTGTGCCCTAAAGCCATGTGATATGCCTGGACCTAGACACAATGGGGCAATTCTATAAAGTGCTGGCATTTATGCCCACAAGTATACACCTAAACACAGTGCAACTTTCTAGCAAAAAAGGTGCTGGTACTCAAATGCCAGGCCACCCTTCAGGGGTGGGGTGATCACTGAGGGACTCACCCCACAATAGCCAGGCCCCCTGCAACCAATCACAGAATCTATGACAAGGCAGAATTGGTGTGTTGAGCCTGAGCTCTTTCATTAAAACTTGTGGTCCATGGGTCAATTTTAGCAGACACTGGAAAAGGTGCCGGTACTCAGTACCACCGAGTACCCCCTCAAAAAAAGCCCTGCCTAAGCATGTATTCTGCAAATACATCTAACTTACATACTCCCGATGTTTAAAACAATTTAACCGGCTATCCAGCAACATTCAGTGGGAGACAGCCAGTTATCTACCTCTGAATATTACCATTTAGCACTTAGCGGATAGATGGATATATCGCGCATCACTGGCTAAATTTGGTGGCCAAATGAGGCCATCAAAATAGCAGGAATATCTTTAGCCGGTTTAAACTTAACCGACCAGTGCTGAATATTGGCTTGGCAGGGTAAATTTAAACCAGCCAATAAACACCCAGAAACTCAATGCTGGTCACCAGAAATGGTCTGGCATTGAATATCCAGGCTCAGTGTCGACCATGGGAGGCAGCCTGGCTACCTTCTGTAGTCTGAATATTGGCCTCATAGTGCATATTTGGAGCAGAGGGAAGATGTGTATGCAAATTAATGAGTTAACAAGGCATCAACAATCATTAAGTGGAGTTAATTGGCATCAATATGGATTTGTGCGCATCTGGCCTAGTCACTATTCTATAACATTTGTGCCAACATTTCATAACGTGAGAGGGGAAGGAAAGGGTCAGGGTTGTTCTAGAAACTGGGTGCGATGTCATAGACTACTTAGATTTGCATGCCCAAGTGCTATCAGTTGGGTGCGAGGATTTATACCAAGTTTCCGCAGACAAGTCCTCCACATCCAAAATTGGACATGGGAATCTGCTCTAAGCACTATTCTATAAAGCTCACTTAACACTAAGCAACCATTATAAAATTGGTGCTTAGTGCAGATCTCAATGGCAACTAACTTTGGGTGCCATTTACTGAATCCAGACTCTTGATAATTACTCGGTAGGCGCCTATGCTTCTTATATTTATTTATTAGGACTTAATATACCACACTTCCTGACTGCAGATCAAAGTGGTTTACACTAAAAAAACTATGGATTTGGTGAAAAGAAAAGGAACTACAAATGTTGACAGTAAAGGGTAGTCAAACACACAAGGCTATTCCACGCAGACAAGACAGGAAGAGAGTGGGGGGGGGCAAATCAAGGGAGAGATAAGGAACTAACACACAGCAGATTACTACTAACTAATACGAGACCTATTTAAATTGGGTCAAATGGGGTAGATTCTATAAATGGCACCTGAAAAATCCATGTGGTAAAAAAATACGCCTAGGTGTGTTCTCTAAAGTACGCCTACATTTTATAGAATAGGCTTAATATCTGCGCAGTATATAGAATAACGCTGAGCGTCTCTCCACATGACCAAATTTGTCACATACATTTAGGCCATGTTTTACTTGGAGTAAATCCTGACGCCTATATTAGGCAGAGTGGATGAGTGCATTGATTTTAGAAATGCCCATTCCACACCCATAACCATGCCCCCTTTTCAACTGTGCAACTTGCTCATGTAAATGAAGAAATATATATATATGTATTTAGCTCACTCATTTTCATTGGTAGTTCAAGGTGAGCTACATTCAGGTATGGTAGGTATTTCTCTGTTCTTAGAGAGCTTACAATCTAGCCCCCCCCCCCCCCTTTACAAAATCGTGCTAGTGTCTGCCGGTGCGATATTGCTGACACAGCCCGTTCTGTCAGCATTGCCGCGTGGCAGCCGCTAGTGAGTCTTTGAAAAGGTGTATGGGGGGGGGGGGGGTTAAGTTCCTGAGGCAAAAGTGCCTCATTTTATGAAGTAAGATTTGAACACTGGCTTTCCTGTTCTCAGTTTGCTGTTTTAGTCTCTAGGGGCCCCTTTTACCAAGCTGCGGCAAAAGGGGGCTTGTGCTGGTATCAGTGCATTTTTCACATGCACCAATTTTCCTATCAATCTCCTCATTGGTGGAATTTGCTTCCTTTAAATATTTGCCAGATTCTTTAGAAGGGCACTTAAAACTCATCTCTATAAACTGTTGTAATAGATTGCTATTTAGTTATTACGTGTATCTTTTACTGTGGTCTTTTTTCTTTCATTTTTTATTTTCTTGGGTCTGCCTGGCTTCTTTGGGATTGTAAACTGCATGGAACTCTAATGGGACTTAGCGGGTTAAAAAAAAAAAAAAAAATATATATATATATATATATACACAGTATTGTATTGTACACTGAGGGGAGGCAGTACTTTGGGAATCTTCCCATGATGCCCTTAAAGGCTGATAACCATCTCCCCATTGCTGCCTCCCTGTATAATATTTTAATTTTTAGTAGACACATACTAAGGGAAGAAGTTATCAACATAGACTACTGATATTTTATTGTAACACAGGGTCTTATTTTATGCAATGAGAACCTGTATAAAAATAACTCAAATTGTGTGAAACAATAACAGTAGTCTATGTTGATAACTTCTTCCCTAAACTTCTCACACTATTTAGCAGCCCTCATACCCTGACATCCCTAGCATCAAGATCAGTGGATCTCCTTCACTCTATTCCCTTTAACCTGGTCCCATGATATATCTTCCATGCCTAACTTCCTCTTGCTTAGCTACTGCAAAGGTCTAAAATAGCACCTGCTGACCTTTTGTGTTCTTTTGCTCCATCCTCACGTGAGGGCTGGGGGTGTCAGGACAGAGGGTTTCTTTCTTCTTTAGTCAGAGGGGGCAGAAAGTGAGGAAGTAAACCCTTATGCTAACAGGTTCTTTCACAATGGACTAGTAAGTATGGGGAAGTTCAAAATGCAGTCTGCGAGTGTTATGGATTTGAGAATAATGTGTAATCAAATTGCATTTACTTGTTAAAGAGGGTAACTTTTTCTAGTTATGCATAAAAACAGCACGTTGTCTATTAAGAGCTACTTTTGTGTGCATTCTAAAACATTTATATGTGGGATAAAGTACATAGGTCACTATAATTTGTATATAAAATAAAACTCTTGAATAATCTGAGGGTGGGGGAGGGGAGGGTAAAGCAAGGGATTTTTCAACTGGAATTAATTTCAAGCACAAAGGGGCATGGTTTAAAAACTGCTCCAGTATAAAGTGAGCCATGAGTGGGTGATCAGGTAGCTGCTGGGAATCATAGAGTGCACCCGAGAGGACAGATAGTGGTGTGGAGGAGGGAAATAGATAAGCTCTATGACTTTTTATTGTTTTATTGACTTTGATGTTTTGTTTGATGCATTTATTGTGAATGATTTCATTGTGAGCCATTGTGAGTTGATATTTTATGGTGTATACATTTTTAATAAAGATAATGAAATGCAAAATTTCTATCTTTCACGGATGGTAAAAATTCACATATAAAAGTAATATAGTTCTATAGCTAAGAAAGAGATGTTGGATACTCATATATTAGGGAGCATGAGAAAATTTCAGGAATGTATTTTTTTTTTTACATTTGTACCCCGTGCTTTCCCACTCATGGCAGGCTCAATATAGGTTACATGGGGCAATGGAGGGTTAAGTGACTTGCCCAGAGTCACAAGGAGCTGCCTGTGCCTGAAGTGGGAATTAAACGCAGTTCCTCAGGACCAAAGTCCACCACCCTAACCACTAGGCCACTGGGATGGCAGACTCACTGACCCAAAAAGGGTAGGTGTGAAACCCTAGTTAAGTTGGATCCAGGTTAGGAAAACAGCAAAGGCAGGAGAGGAAACATGAACGCATTATTTTGTATCTTTCTGCCTGATAATTGGATATCTGGCTGAGATCAGAGATCCCACCAAGCTATACTACCAAACGTTCAGTCAACTAAGATCAGTGAGATCTAGAGTTATGGACTGAGCAGGATGGCAATCCCTTCCAAGGGAAAAAAAAGTCCCAGAGGTTGAGGAAACAGTCCCAGGGAAGAGATTGAGCTGCTATTAAAAGGAACTAGAGTAAGATCCCTTGGGTAGAATGGACCCTTCCCTGGAATCTTTGTATCCTGTAGCATCTCCACAAGTAAAAATATATAGTAGCATAGTAAAATAGTAGATGATGGCAGATAAAGACCTGAATGGTCCATCTAGTCTGCCCGACAAGATAAACTCATTACATATGGTATGTGATACTTCATATGTATACCAGGTCTTGATTTGTCCTTGCCATTTTCAGGGCACATAGACTGTAGAAATTTGCCCAGCACTGACCTTGATCTAAAATTTCTGAAGTTAACATTGAAGCCCCTGAAAAGCTCCACTCCAGCCCATTCTATTCAGTCATATTCAGAGCACAGGCCATAGAAGTCTGCCCAGCACTGGCCTTGTTTTCCAACTGAATCTGTCCAGCCATGACCATAGAAGTTTGTCCAATACTGGCTTTGATTCCCAATTACCAGTGTTGCTTCCTAATCTCCACTAAGCTTCTCTGGATCCTTCCTTATAAACAGAATTCCTTAATGTTTATCCCAGACATTTTTTAATTCTGTTACCATTTTCATCTTACCACCTCCCACAGGAGCGTATTCAATGTATCTACTACCCTCTCTTCTAGCACCTTCCTGTCTCTGGAAAAGGTTTGTTTGCAGATTATTACTTTTCAAATATTTGAACATCGATCACCCTGTTTCTCCTTTCCTCCAGGGTATATTAGTTTAGGTCAGTAAGTCTCTCCTCATACATCTTGCAGTGCAAACCCCATACCATTTTTGTTGCTTTTCTTTGAACTGTTTCAAGTCTTTTAACATCCTTAATAAAATATGGCCTCCAAAACTGAACACAATACTCCAAGTGGGGCCTCACCAATGACTTGTAGAGGGGTATCAACACCTCCTTTCTTCTACTGGTTATATCCCTCTCTATGCAGCCTAGCATCCTTCTGGCCATGGCCACCACCTTGTTGCATTGTTTCATCACCTTCAAATCCTTGGACACTATTATCTCAAGGTCCCTCTCCTGAGCTACGCTCTGAAACCATATATACGCATGTATGCCAGTTTATATGTGTAAATGCTGCCTTTTACATGTGGAGATACTTTTAAATTACCTCAGTTTAGTACATACAGTTTATCATGTATTGAATGTGTCAGTGAAGATACTGACCTTAGAGTACATTCATCTCAGTGTCTTCCTGTGAATTCTTTTCTATAAGTCAATCCTATGTGGTAAGCAGTATGTAATGAACTGGAAATTGTAATTACTATCCCTTAAATCAGAATGAAAGTTGCAGGGTAATTATTTTTTATAACTGCTACTCTAAGTGTGATTGCCAAGTGACATAAAGGAAAATGCAATTACTATGTGTCCTGTTTGCTAAGTAACACTTCAAATGTATCCCTTTTCTATACAGGACAATTTTACAGTATTGATTAGGATCACAGTACTGAGATTAAACTATAATACTGGTAATGAGAAGTAGGAATAATTGTGTCATCCACATAGGAGGGTGCATAGAAAGTATTTGTTTCATTTCATTTGCACTTTTCTGTTATTTCATACATTTGGGGGCTCATTTTTAAAACAGAAAAATGTCCAAATCGCTATTTTTGAAACCCCTTTTGAGACGTTTATCTATGCAATTCATCTGCAGTGCAAATGAGAAGGGGATGTGTCGGGGAGGGATCTGGCATTCTCAAAGATTTGGACATTTTTCTGCCATAATGGAACTAAGCAAAAAACATCCAGGGCTAAAAGTTAGACATTTTGGTCTAAACCTGTTTCAATCACAACTAAGTCACAAAAAGGTGCCATAACTGACCAGATAACCACTGAAGAAATTAAGGCATGACCCCCCCTCCTTTACTCCCCCAGTGGAATATATGGGTATCTCTAGTGTTAGTGCTTGCTAATTTTTAGTATGCACTAAAAACGCTAGCACAGCTTAGTCAACAGGGCCCTTAGGGGATCTTTTACTAAAGCTTAGCTCAAATTATCTTCAGCAGAGTTCATTTTATTCCTATGGGCCCTACTGCAGATAACTCGAGTTAAGCTTTAGTAAAAGATCCCATATATTATCATCAAAAAATTCTGTTTTCTTATCAATTGTTTATAAGATAATACCTTAGATCGTCACCTCTTTTATGTTCAATTAACAATGACTATCTCCAAATTCTTTCACTCCTTCTGCAGTTTGTTTTAAGGCCAGTGGTGTGCTGGAGCAGGCTCTCACAGGCTCGCAAGAGCCAGTTGTTAAGTTTTAAGAATTTTGGGAGCCGGTTGTTAGAGTAGGGCCCTCCATGGCTACTTTAACAACTGGCTCCCCAAAATGTGGGCTTGGGCCCCCTGCTGAATTATTCTTTTTACTTGCTGGTGGGATGCTGCGCCCTGCCAGCCAAAGTAAAAAACTGCTGCTGCTCTCCACGTCCTTGTTTCCAGCTCGTGGCAGCAGGCGGAACTTCTCGAGCATGTGAAAGATAGTTACAGCTGCTGCTCAGAGCAAGCAGTTGGGAGTGGTGGCAGTCCATTTATTAGCTGCCAAGCAAAGGTATGCCTAGCGTGCCCCGCACAAATGGAGGGAGGAGAGAGAGGCAAGTGTTGCTCCCCCACTCCACCCCCCGGCACCCCTGGCCCTTCAACTGCAGAGTGGCTACGTCCGGAGAAAGAGCCTGTTGTTAAAAATTTACCAGCACACCCTTAACCCGGACAGAAGTTTTTTTAGCAGACCATGAGGGGCATAATCGAACGAAAACGTCTATCTCCATGGGCGTTTATCTCCGAGAACGGGTCCGTGAAGGGGCGGACCGAACCGTATTTTCGAAAAACCTAGACTCCATGTTTTATTCGACAATTTGTGAGCTGGGCGTTTTTGTTTTTCCAGCGATAAGGGAAAATGAAAGCGCCCAGCTCAAAACGAATAAATCCCAAGGAATTTGTTCGTGGGAGGGGCCAGGATTCGTAGTGCACTGGTCCCCCTACATGCCATGACACCACACGGGCACTCCTAGGGGGCACTTATACAAAAAAAAAAAGGTAAAAGAGGCTCTAGGTGCATAGCACCCTTCCCTTGTGTGTTGAGCCCCCCAACATCCCCCTCAAAACCCACTGCCCACAAGTCCTACACCATTACTATAGCCCTAAGGGGGAAGGGGGCACCTACATGTGAGTACAGTGGGTTGGGGGGGGGTTGGACGACTAAGCATTAAGCAGCACAATTGTAACAGGTAGGGGGGGGAGATGGGCCTGGGTCCACCTGCCTGAAGTCCACTGCACCCCCTAACAACTGCTCCAGGGACCTGCATACTGCTGCCAGGGAGGTGGGTTATGACATTTGAGGGTAAAAAATAAAAAGTTGTGAACATCCTTTTTTTGTGGTGGGAGGGGGTTAGCGACCACTGGGGGAGTCAGGGGAGGTCATCCCGGTTCCCTCTGGTGATAATCTGGTCATTAGGGCATTTTTTGGGGCTTATTCACGAAAAAACAGGGTCCAGGAAAAGTGCCCTAAATTCTAGCTACAAACGCATACTTTTTTTCCATTATCGGCGAAAGGCGCCCATCTCTGTTCGGGTGCTAACCATGCCCCAGTCCCGCCTTCACCACACTCTCGACACACCCCCTGTCAACTTTGAACGCTTCCGCGATGGAGTGCAGTTGAAAACGTCCAAGTTCAGCTTTCGTTATACCGCGTTATTCGTTTTTGTGAGATAAACGTCCATCTCCCGATTTAGGTCGTTCGATTCTCAGCAGGCATATCTCCGATTGCATATAATCTTAGTCACTGATTTTATATGGTACTATTTCTTCTAGCATACCTGAACAATGTGCATACCATCTTGCAACAGTTCTTTCTGAGGTATTGTCTCACATATACTTTGCAATTTATTCCAAAAAAGAGTGGAATCAATCCTCTAATTTTTCCTCTGACCACTAGGTTTTTAAATCTGTTGTAGAATCTCGCCATGAGATAGTAAAATCAAATAAAAATGATCCGGCCAAGGTAATGACAGGCAATTATTGAAATGCAAAATTAAAATCCTATTGATTTACATAAGATAAAGCTAAAACATCTATGAGATGAACTTTATCCTGAGAACTTTGTATGTTTGGTCAATCAATCCCTAAAGTATCTAAAAGCAAGAAATTCTCTACCTTATGTATCTGACAGTCATCAAGATGTAAATTGACATCCCCCACCAATATCATATTGCGACACATATTTGGCCACAAGATCTTGCAGCATGTCCCTACAGGCAACCCATTTACCTGGAGACAATATACAATCATACAACTATGTACCGTAAAAGCAGAAAGCATGAACTGAACAACAAAGCACTCCTAAAGGAAAAGTAGAAATTTGTTTCAACAAGTTGATTGTGAAGAAATATTAATGTAAAAAATATAAGACCCCCCTCCTTTCCCTCTCTAGGAAGTATCTTATATCCATTAGGACACATCAATTTCAGTGAAGAAAACGAGGCCTGGCATAGATTCTTCATTTAAGCCATGAATGTGACTTCTACCTTACCACAGCTGACCTAGCATTATATATGAAACAAGGACCTATAGTAGAGAGCAGCCATTAGCCATAAGTGGAGGACTGGCCTAGTGGTTAGGGTGGTGGACTTGGTCTTGGGGAACTGAGGAAGTGAGTTCAATTCCCGGCACAGGCAGCTCCTGTGACTCTGGGTAAGTCACTTAACCCTCCAATTGCCTGCCATGAGTGGGAAAGTGTGGGGTACAAATGTAACAAAAAAAAAAAAAATTATTAATATTTCTGGTATGACTCTTTCTGGTGTATTAAGGCTATATAACGCAGTTTCAGATCTTCTTCCTTGAATACTATAGGTATATAATTCTGCATTACTGCAGAGCAATCAATTAAATTATTTAGATTTACTGAGTTTCCAGATGGTACAATAGTAATGGTATTTTCCAGAAACATTCCTTAGCCAGAATATTCCAAATAGTTGGTAAATACCTCACCCCCAAATTAAAAATCCACATGAATTAATTTAAACGAAGACATTCTCAGAGTAAGCAAACAATTTAATATACTACCAAGTTATAATAATTACTCAAATCCTGTACAAGTCGCTGCGCTAAAGTGTGCGCCTTCGGCTTGCACCTTAGGTGGTGTGCTGAACAGTGGTGCACCACTAGGCACCACAGAGAAATCTCCATGGCGTCTTTTGTAACCAGTAGTAGGTGCCTAGGGGCAACAAGATATATGAGTTTGCAGTAATCTAGCTTGACAAAAGCAGAGATTGAACAAGCAGCCTAACCCCCCTGTTTAGCAAGCTGTACTAGCAACTGCCATGCACTAATGCCGACACAACCCATTTACTTTGAATGGGCCTGTGTGACATTGCTGCATGGCAAGCCGCTATTCTGGCTTAGTAAACGGGGGTAAATTATTCAACACTGAGCACGAAACTTCTACAAGACATCTAGCAAATGGCCATTTTCAAAGAAAAAGATAGACCTTTTTTTGGTTCGAAACTTGCTATGTTCACCACTTGATTTTTGTACATTTCAGCAAACGTCCAAAATCAGATTTAGATGTCATATCAAAAATGGCCTTCTCTATGTCCATTTTACTCTATTGTTATTTTGTTTGCATTAAAATAATCGGGGAAGCAGTTCTTCCTATTTTGGACTCTACAATTTGTGCTTTCTATCTAAATTAATAGTGGAGTGCCACAGGGATCTATACTTTGGACTGGTGCTGTTTAACACATTTATAAATGATCTAGAAATGGAATGACAGATGAGGTGATTAAATTGCAGATGACACAAAACTATTCAAAGTTGTTAAAACACATGCAGACTGTGAAAAATTGCAGGAAGACCTTAGGAATTGGAAGACTGGGCAACCAAATGGCAGATGAAATTTAATGTGGACAAATGCAAAGTGATGTACAATGGGAAGAATAATCCAAATCATAGTTATATGATGCTGGGTTCCACTTTAGGAGTCAGCACACGAGAAAAAAAAAATCTATGTGTCATCGTAGACAGTGGACTGAAATCTTCTGCCCAGTGTGCAATCACAGTTAAAAAAAAACAAACAGAATCCTAGTAATTATTAGGAAAGGAATGGAAAATAAGACAAAGGGTATTATAATGCCTCTGTATCACTCCATGTTACAACCTCACCTTGAGTGCTGTGTGCAATTCTGGTTGCCGTATCTTTAAAAGGATATAGCTGAATTAGAAAAAGGTTAAAGAAGAGCCATCAAAATGATTAAAGGGATGGAACTTCTGCCATATGAGGAAAGGCTTAAGAGGTTGGGTTCTTCAGCTTGGAAAAGATATGGCTGTGGGCGGCTATGATAGAGGTTTAGTAAATCCTGAATAGTGTAGATTGGGTAAATGTGAATCAATTTTTTACTTTTTCCAAAAGTACAAAGATTAGGAAACACTCAATGAACTTACCTGGTAATACTTTTAAATGAATAGAGCAATATTTTTTTCACTCAACAAATAGTTAAGCTCTGGAACTCATTGCCAGATGATGTGGCAGCAATTAGCATAACTGGGTTTAAACAAGGTTTGGACAAGTTCCTGAAGGAAAAGTCTATAGTCTGCTATTGAGATAGACTTGTGGGAAGCCATTACTTATCTCTGGGATCAGTAGCATGGAATGTTGCTACACTTTGGGATTCTGCCAGGTACTTGTGACCTGGATTGCCATTGCTGGAAGCAGGATACTGAGCTGTTTGACTCAGTATGGCTATTCTTATGTTCTTACGTAGCAGTTCTAAAGCCTGTCTCTACCCTCCTCCCGTCAGTCTAGCTTTTAGGATAGCCTTAATAGATATGCATGTGATATATTTGGTACAGCGGGGGTTAGTGTATGCAATTATATCTCAAGCATATTTAGTAGGGGTATACTGAAAACCAGACTGGTGGGATGGGCGGGGGGTGGAGTGTTGCCCAAGGACAAGGTTGAGAACCACTGATTTTGGACCTGGAGATCTTATCATTTTGTTAAGCATATTGGAGGTATTGTCAGTGATGGGAATTAGGGGGTCCTTTTACTAAGGTGCACAAAAAATGGCCTGCGCTGTTGTAGACACGTTTATTGGACACGTGCAGGTCCACTTTTCAGCGCGCCTGCAAAAAAAGGCATTTTTCTGGCCAAAAATGGCCGTGCGGCAAAATGAAAATTGGCACGTGTCCATTTTGGGCCTCAGACCTTACCACTACCCATTCACTTAGCAGTAAGGTCTCACATGTTAACCGGGCGGTAATCGTCAGTGCAAGTACAATGCCAATTACTGCCCAGTTAGCGCCTCGTGCCGGAAAATAAAATATATGTTCCGGCACACATACTGGACGTGCGTAAAAAATGAAATTACTGTCCAGGCCAGCATTAGCCAGGGTGATAATTCCAAATTGGCGCGCGTGTGGGCACACGTAGGTTCCTACATGGCTCAGTGAAAGAACTCCTAGATGAGATGTGGTTGCTGTTTTTGTAGAAATGACTGATACCACACTAAATAGGCTTTAAAGAATATGTAGCCCTGCCTGTGCAATAACTGAATATATGAAATGGCGTTGGTTCTCGGGCAGCACATTCTCAAAGATACCAACCTGACCTTCTTATAACCAGCAAAAATAAAGTCAGGACGATTAAGGTGGCTATAAAGCAGTCACAAGAACACCTACTTGGCTATTTGTAGGGATTTTTAGCTCTTGATGACTCAAGAGTTTTCTCAGCATCTTTCCTCACCAGTGGGCTTTATATCTATATAGATACCAATATATATTTAAAATATACCATTTCTCGTAATGAGAAGCTCTTTTCTGAGAACACAAATAAATGCACTGGCTGCACAAGCTTTATGGCCACTACCAGCCCACCTGTCATTCCTTTGGTATTTCATGTCAGTCTGGCTAAACTCTGTCATCCCTCAACCCAGTTTAATTAACAGGTAATTTGTAAATGTCGCTTCAGGTTAGGACTCTCATTTTGTTTCTACTCGACCAATGCAAAGCCTGGGACTAATTTTTCTTGTCTTCTCTTAATAGGATTTTCATTTATAAATAGAATTATGTTCTGAAAATAAATTATAGTAAGTGATGCACAGAACTGGTGGCAGCATGGGCTTCCATAGAATTTCAAGCACATTACCATCAGAGGAGATTAATAAAAACACTTGAAAGGCTAAATTCTATTTAGGAAGGAGACAGCTTTTGGTGAATATTTAATTTGAGTGAGATATTGGTTGAAATATATATTTTTTAATAACTAAATTAATTTCTCAAAGAAAAGCCATCAATTTTTCTTGAGAGCATTTACATTGTAGAACTTTCCGTAATTGATCTAGGAAAGTTTAAATTAGGAATTCTGTAATGGGAGCTCCATTTATTATTTGAATTTAATTAGTAGAAGATCAGATTTTCTGACCAGAGTGCTCGTGAGTCATAACATACTTGGTCAAATTCTAGATTTCAGGTTAAATGTAACTTAAAAAAAATAAGAAACACAAAAGAATAATAATTGTGATCTATATTGCTTTCCTTAGATTAAGTGCAATTGCAAAGATTCTCTTAATTGCTATAAATGTTTGAGTAAATTTTTAAATGGGGCATCCAGTGATGTCCTAATATCTGCTGGACTCTATAAAGGTCACCCAAAATTGGGCATGAAATTTTGGGCACAGATCAGAGATCCGCACGAAAACTGACTAAATAGATTACTACTACTTATTTCTATAGCGCTACTAGACGTATGCAGCGCTGTACACTGGACATAAAAGACAGTCCCTGCTCAACAGAGCTTACAATCTAATTAGGACAGACAGACAAACAGGACAAATATATAACAATAAATTATTGGCTTTAACAAGCACTAATTGGCAGTCATTAGTAGTTACGCATGGATCTGCCCTGCATCATTATTCTATAATCTGTAAACTTAAATTATCTCGCATGCCACTTCAAAGGAGATGTGGCTAGGGGAGGGACATGGGCGGGTCAGGGGAGTACCCAGGATTTAGGCGCAATGTTATATGTCATTTCTGTGCCTAGCTGCCATTAGTTGAATTTACACCATCCTAGGCAGGCATAAGTGCTTGCGCCCAAAGTTAGGCGTGAAAATGTGCATTAACCTAGTATTATATAAAGGCCATTCTACATGGAACAACCTTTCAGGAATATTAGCTTACCATGGATCATCCTGATGCCGAACTTTCGGGTTCTTTTACTAAGGTGCACTAATAGACTTAGCGTGTACTAACAATTAGCACATGCTAAATGATAAGACACCCATAGGAATATAATGGGCGTGATTTTGGATCCCAGCTTTCAATGAAAGATCAAATTGTGCATGTGGTTCAGTCAGCCTTTCATTAACTGCAAATGTTTCATTTAAAAACCATGTTATGTCCGATTGATTTTGGGAATGTTATTCAGGCGATGGTTTGGTCAAAAATAGGTTACTGTAACTCTATATTTGGGTGTTCCAGAGTATAGGCTTAAAACGTTATAAATTGCACAAAATGCCGCTACCAGATTGGTTGTTGGCATTTCTAAATTTGAACATATAACACTTCACTGGTTGCCTGTGAAACACAGAGTGCAGTATAAAGTTTTGACTCTTATTCATCAAGTGGTTCATGATAAATGCCATGGTATTTTGGTCAGGTTTTTGCCCTGTTCTCACCTGGAAGGTCTTTAAGGTCTGACTGTACTAAGGGGTCTTTTACTAATCTGTGGTAAAAGGGGGCCTGCACTAGCATCAGCATGTGTTTTTGATGCTAGCTGAGGCCCACTTTTACCACAGAGGGTAAATAGCTGTCTCTTTTTTTAAAACAGATGTGGCCATGCAGTAAGTGAACCAGTTACTGCAAAGCCATTTCAGGGAGGGGAGCACTTACCGCCACCTGTTCCGGGGCAGAGGGAACTGCAGCGAACGAGCGATGAAGTTTAGCGGAGCAGGCGCGCGCTGCGGCACTGTCCAGCGGCGTGCACCCGGGGCGCAGCGCCCCCCACCGCCCCCCCCCTTGGTACACCACTGGTCTAAACAGTACCTGGGAAGATCAGGACATATAATTAGTTAGTTGTCTAATTGATTCATTTTTCAGTTACTTATTACTATTTGCTATTTGCACATTTTTGTTCAGTGTTCAATTTTAATGAGAATAAACAAAATTGTTTGTTCGCTCTGCTTGTTTGGACTGATAAAGAATCCTGGTGGTTTGTGTGTTGGGTCTCTGAGTGCTTTCTGGGAACTGTGGGATGACTGGGAGTGTGGCTCCAGTAACCTAGAAATCACTGGGGATAATTTGAGCATGGAAGACTTACCCGAGGCGGTTGTGACCTAGTTGGTGGAAGGAGGGTGCTAGTGTAGAGCACAAGTGGCAGGTGCAGGTGGACCTGAGCTGTGCTGGGGATAGACCCTCTAAGTGACGGCAGGGTAACCCCAGGTGGGTGGCTAGGCATTTCGTGACAGGTGACATTTATATAACAGGGCATAGCGCTGGGACCTCTGCCCAACTTTTAGGCATAAGGATTTACAGCAACTGAACCCTGATGTAAATCCTTGTGCCTGTTAGGCGCGGATCTCCCAAATTCTATAAGCCAGTGTCGTTATGCTCATATTAGTCCTCTCCTCAAGTCACTTCACTGGCTTCCTATCCGTTTCCGCATACAGTTCAAACTCCTCTTATTGACCTATAAGTGCACTCACTCTGCAGCTCCTCAGTACCTCTCCACTCTCATCTCTCCCTACATTCCTCCCTGGGAACTCCATTCACTGGGTAAATCTCTCTTATCTGCACCCTTCTCCTCCACTGCTAACTCCAGATTCCATTCCTTTTATCTTGCTGCACCATGTGCCTGGAATAGACTTCCTGAGCCGGTACGTCAAGCTCCATCTCTGGCTGTCTTCAAATCTAAGCTAAAAGCCCACCTTTCTGATGCAGCTTTTAACTCCTAACCCTTATTCACTTGTTCAGAACCCTTATTTTATCATCCCCACTTTAATATTCTCTTATCTCTTGCTTGTCCTGTTTGTCTGTCCTAATTAGATTGTAAGCTCTGTTGAGCAGGGACTGTCTCTTCATGTTCAAGTGTACAGCGCTGCGTACGTCTAGTAGTGCTTTAGAAATGATAAGTAGTAGTAGTAGCTATTGACAAACAAGGGTGAGGTCTTTGATGAAGAATGTTTGATATTGGGCATGAATTCTGAAGTGGGATCAATCAGATCAAGCTGTTTTGTCGATAGTTACAAAAACATCAAAGTTACTACTCTAAGGCTTGATTTACTTATTTGGTCTGTTAGTTTCAAGAACTTGTTCCCTGGTCAGTTGTTCATTATTTTGTTCCACGGTGCTCTTTCTAGGATAAAGTTCTCAACTTGAAACATGGCCTTTCATGACTTCTTCTTGGGTATCTGTTCCCCTCTCTCCCAGACCCTGTGGGAAGGGATCATTCACTTCTTTTGTGTTTCCTTTACCTTCTCCCTACCGCACACTGCATAAAAATGTACTCCTGCTACAAAATATGTCTACTATTCCAAGCATTGCAGGTTGGCGGCTCTGAATATTCAAAACTGAAAGCTGTTACGTAGCCAACAAAAGCTAAAGATATTGCAGAGAACATGGTGTTTGTTTAACCGAGTCTAAAACTCCTTTCCAGAGTATCCAGTTATGGAGAAGAAAGGGATGTCTCAAAATGACTCAGAATCAGGAGGTGGTGATAGTTACGGTGGGATAAATTATTCTCTTTTTTTAACGAGAAATATTTAGTGCCAAAGGACATCTCTGCCTGTCTGTATAATCAACAGCAAGTTATCCTCCATAAGTCTGGCAAGATACAGCTCTAGATGACAAAATGAAATATCTTTGTGCCAGATATGCCACTCTCTACGTGCTCCATTACTGATCCATCTGCAGATTCTACCACCTGACAGCTGCTTTACTTAAAGGTTGAATTGTGAGGGTATTAATTAGAAAGGAAGTCAGAATAATAATTAAGAATCAACATTTTTTTTTCATTTGTGTTTGTGGATTATTAGCTGGGATCTTTTCATTTTAAAGTTTGGAAAAACAGGCCACAGTTCTAAACCCAGGGAGAAATAATGGGTATACATGAACACAGAATGAAGGTGAACTGAGGGGTATTGTGCTGTTCATTGCAAGTTGGAATGTGTTTATTCTAGCCAAAAATAGGTTCTCTAGAGAAACATTTCACTATCTATATATTCTAATGGACAACGGTGCTTATACAACATGGTTTTCCTAAAAATTCTTAGAGTCTTTCCTTGTAAGAGGCATCAGACATAGGGAAGACAGAAACTTAATTTTCCAGAGAAAGAGACCTGGTTAAGCTCGAACTGCTGCTTTTTTCCGTAGCATCATTTGAATAATGTGAGGAAGCTTCATATTTTACAGTGACAAAACATTTCATAACTTTGTAGTTGAAAGCTTTCTTTAAAATAGATTATTTTCACAGTTATGAAACGAGAGAAAGTTTTACAGAAAAAGGTTTAAGGAACTCTAAATGTACTCTCGAAAAAAAGGGGGAAGGGGAGATACAAGAGAAACTCATAAACCTAGCCTGGATCAATAAAGTAGAAGGAGGTAGCATTTTCCATAGAAAAAGAAAGTCCGCCAAGGAGTGATGATATGAATGTGTGTGGTGATGGTGGTGGCAGTGGTAGTAATGGAGAGTGAGGAGGAAGAAGGAAGAAGACAGCACTCATGAAATTACCTATATGAAGATGAAATCTTTATTCAGAAAACTGAGATTAGCAATAGGTGGTTGTAAACAGCGCTCAAATTTGGATACCTTCAAATCAGACTTAAAAACCTTTCTTTTTAAGGATGCTTTTCCTACAGTGCAATATTACTTATTCTTATGCTTGCTCTGGAACCTAATGATTTCCACTGTGGCTCTGACTATAAATGCAATATCCCCATATGGTTTTACCCCCCCATTTTTTCCTATCTATATTGTAGTTCTTCCCTTTTTTCTTATTGTATCCTGCATAGTCTTTGTGGGCTCCTTTTACTAAGCGGTGATAAGCCCAACGTGGGCTTACCAGTCGCTATAATGGAAGTACCACCAGGCTACCACAGCACCCCGGCGGTACTTTCTATCCCTACCTCGCCATCATTTCTGGCATTAGAAAAATGTATATATTTTTTTTACCGCTGGCCTATACCCGTCGGTTACCACCTGGTTAGCACAGGAGTCCTTACCCCCACCTGCAGGAAAGCGAGACCTTCCCTTTTACCAGCTGCAGTAAAAGGGGTCCTTGGCATGCGTGTAAAACACATGCCGATGCCAGCACTGGCCCCCTTTTGCCTCAGCTTGGTAAACGGGGCCCTGTATGTTTTTCCCTTTTAATTTAGATTGTAAGCCGCCTTGATGGTTTTTCCCATAGGCGGGGTAAAAAGTTTTAAATAAACTTGGAAACTCATACTCTTTCATCTTCCCTCCATAGAAGACCAGTCAGACTAGAGAACATGAGCAAAACGTTCAGAGAATATATATGATTGAAATCACATTTTATATCTGCTATTAGTAATTTTAGGATATACAAGTATAAGCAAATCAAGCTGTGTGTGATGGTGTTTAACACAATGATTGTGCTGCATCTTCAGTTATTTTATAGGGTTTCCATTCTGACTCTACTTTATTTATACCAATTGAATCATTGATTTCTTGGCACCTATCAGGAAAGTAATTTAATTATATGTATTGTGTGTCACTGCAAATGGCCTCAAACCACAACTTCAGCCTGAATTGCCCACCTGAAAAAACAGGCATTCTTTTTGTATCGTTTAATGTGCTGACTCAAAGTTATTATTATACCATAATAAGTATATTTTATTTGTATTTATTTATTAGGATTTATTTACTGCCTTTTTAAAGTAATTCACTCAAGGTGGTGTACAGAAAGAATAAGTCAAACATAAGCAATAGACAATTACAGTAGTAAAAATATTCAAACAACAATACAAAGTATGGCATAGTATATTGCATAAAATGTCAACACAATATATAATAAAACATGTTAATAGCGTAGAATACAAGCAAAGATGGAACATTTTCAAAGCACTTAGACTTACAAAGTTCCATAGGTTACTGTGGAACTTTGCAAGTCTAAGTGCTTTGAAAATACAACTAATAGGGTCCCGGCAAAAAGGGGCTGGCGTCAAGGCCCCCCTTTTACACACTTGCCGAGGCCCCCTTTTACTGCAGCTGGTAAAATGGAAGTCTTGCTTTCCTACAGGAAATGGCCATGTGGCAAGTAAAGCACTTGCCATGCGGCTATTTCGGGGGGGGGGGGGGGCTCTTACCACCACCCAGTGAGGTGGCGATAAGGCCTCCTGGATTAACCCAGCGGTAACCGGGCAACATGCAGCACTGCCCAGTTACTGCCGGGTATACTCCAGCGCTACAAAAATAAATACATTTTTGCAGCATCAGAAATGACGGCGTGCCCAGCGGTACTTCCTGTAAAGCGAGCGGTAAGCTCACTTTTGGCTTATCGCTGCTTAGTAAAAGGAACCCATAGTTAGGTAAGAGAATAAGAGGAGTTAGAGAATAAGGAGATTAATTTAAAGAAAGTTGCAGATGAGGTCAGAAAGGTGATTAAATATTATCTCAGCTAGGGTAGGAATGGATAAACATGTCCTGCTACAGTATGTGCAGCCTGTGTCACTTCCTGTCTGTGTCTGTCTCTCTGTCTGTGTCTGTCTGTGTGAGACTAGGAAGTTAGTTACTTCTTCCATTAAAGGCCTGGTTGAAGAGCCAAACTTTCACCTGCTTCCTGAAGTGGAGATACTGTAGAAAGACTTGTTATTAAGGATAGAGATTGGAATCTAATGTTAAACAATACACTGAAAAAATTGGAGAACTAACTTGTGAGCTGTTCTCCATTTATCTCCTAGATGAAATCTGAAATAATCTCATATTACGATATGAGGTCCTGTTATAAATCAATATAAGGAAGTATGAAACGTGGGAAACTGACCTTTATATGAACCAGCCGCTGGTGTTTATGAAATTTGAGCTAACACTTTTTTTTTTTGTTCTAGTAAAACTCAATGAGAACTAATAACCTGAAATGCTGACAAAAAGGAATCTACCATGAACTATAGTACTTGAAACCAATGTCGCTGTACTTGTCTAAGGCAGTGGAAATTAAAACAGAAAGATAGAAATATATTGTCAGCTGTCCCAAAGACATATATGAAAGATGAATACTTACCTGAGATGTCAACTAGAAGATCATTTATTGCCTGTCTGTTGTCTTAAATGGAACAGCAAAGATCTGTGGGGTTTCTACTTACATAAAAATGATTTTGCAATTGACAATGGTAACAATGGTAGATGTTTTTTGCGACAGTAAGAGTTGCAGCAATACATTATTTCTTTTATAAAGCAAAAGACGTTCAATCATATGACTGAGACAATGAGGGAGAGGTTGGCAAATTTTTATTTATTTATTTATTTATTTACTTACTTACTATGGGAGTACATATTTTTGGATAAGGTCTCCTTTATTATAGTTCTGCTGTAATCCATGTTGTGATTTTTGTTGTGAAACAGATAATCACATTAAATAGATAAGTAAATAAATATCAGGAATTGTCAATACTTAAGTTCAACCACATTAAAAATGAAGAATTCTGGCCCCATGACTCAGTAGTGTGCTACACTGTAGCATGAAGAATCTGGGTTTGGACAGAATGCACCTGGGCCTGGGGAATGAGAGACAGCAGGCATTACAGTGGTGGCCCCTTGGCTGAGATTGATGATAAGCACTAATCATTAGAGTAGTTTAATTGTATGTATTGTGTGTCACTGGAAATGGCCTCAGACTTCAATCTAAATTGCCCACCTGCTCAGTGTGCAGCTAGCAGGGGCCACACCCTCTGCTCAGTGAGTGGCGGCAGCCAAGAAAGCAAATAGAATGTTAGGTACTAGGAAAAAAATGGAAAACAAAACTGAGGATGTTACAATGCCTTTGTATCGCTCCATGGTGCAACCACACCTCGAATATTCTGTGCAATTCTGGTCACCGCATCTCAAAAAAGATATAGTGGAATTAGAAAAGGTACAGAGAAGGGCAACAAAAATGATAAAGGGGATGACTTCCCTATGAGGAAAGGCTACAGTGGCTAGGGCTTTTCAGCTTGGAGAAAAGACAGCTAAGGGGAAATATGAGGTCTATAAAATAATTAGTGGAATGGAATGGGTAGACATGAATCGCTTATTTACTCTTTCCAGAAATACTAGGACTAGGGGGCATGCGATGAAGTAGTAAATTTAAAACGAATCAGAGAAACTGTTTCTTCACTCAACGTATAATTCAACTCTGGAATTCGTTGCCAGAAAATGTGGTAAAGGCGGTTAGTTAGCAGAGTTTTTAAAAGGTTTGGACAGCTTCCTAAAGGAAAAGTCCATAGACCATTATTAAATTGGACTTGGGGGGAAAATCCACTATTTCTGGGATAAGCAGCATAAATTGTTTTGTACTTTTTTGGGGGAATCTTGCCAGATATTTGTGACCTGGATTGGCCACTGCTGGAAACAGGATGCTGGGCTTGATGGACCTTTGGTGTATCCCAGTATGGCAATACTTAAGTACTTATAATGAAAAGATCATAAAAACCTTACAGAAATAATTATGTGTGCTTTTTGGCAGGCTATTCAATGTTCATTTCATTTCATTGTGCCCAGAGTTTGAACTTCTTTTCAACTGATTGGCTATTTTACTTGAGCGAATGGGTATATATTTCTGTTTATTTATATATATTTTTTATCTTCACATGTTGCAGTAATTTATTTCTTGCTATTATGGTTTTTTATGTGCATGAGTAAAAAGCGGCATGGTTATGGGTGGGGAAATGGGCATTTTGTGGGCGTTCTGAAATTTATGTGCCTAGTTATAGAATACGGCCCAGTGTGCATAAATCTACACGCTGGGATTTATGCCATATTTTTGTTGGTGTAAATGGATGCACATAATTTTAGGCGTTGAGATATCAACTAAGCTTATTCTATAATCAGCGCCTAGATTATAGAATATACTCAGTCGGCACTGATTTCAGGGCTGAATTTTTAGGTGCCATATATAGAATCTCCCCCTTAGAGCGCAACGTTCAAAGTCCGACTGAAGGTCATATCAAAAACGTCCCTCCACATATACATTTGCACTCCAGTTTACTAAGCAGCGCTAGTGGTTGTACTAAGCAGCGCTAGTGGTGTAGTGCTGCTTCTTAAACAGATCCCTTTGGGGCTCATTTTCAAAGAACTTAGACTTACAAAGTTCCATAGGTTGCTATGCAACTATGTTAAAGTCTAAGTGCTTTGAAAATACGCCTCTTTGTATCTTACTTTGAGTGTAATCCAACCTCTTTTTTGTAGCTTGTGATGTTATGTTAAAAATTTATTAAAAATAAAAGGTAAAAAAAACAAGTTTTAAGAAAGAATAAATATGCAGGTGTAGAAAAGGAGAAAAGACTAAATTAATTCTAAATAATCTTCTAATGCATTTTAATAGAGGCTCTTCTTGTATGCTGTGAGACTCTTTAAAACCAGATTCAGTGTGAACTTTTTGAAAAGAAGAAACAAATCAGCTTCCCTGCATCCATGACACTTTTTAAAACTTGAGTTATAGTTTATGTAAACAAGCTGAGATTCATATGAACAAGATTGATCTTTGAAGTCTTCATAACCTGAGTTTTGTATTTCTTTCAGTGGTATGTAATTATCGTTGGAGGCAAGATTTCAAAATGAGAAAAAAAGTGATCCTTGAAAACTGAGTGCTCTTCCATGGTATGCCCCCGACACTGAGTAGTGACATGTCAGAACCTGAGATGCTGAGCAAAAATGAATTGTATCTGTCCTACTCTAAGTCAGTTCAACAACCAACATTTCTGTGGCTTGAAACAGAGAGATATGATGGCAGATAACCAGGCCTATTTAATCTGTGCATTTCCTTTTCTACAATACTGCATACCCTACTTAATCTATGATTTAACCTTCATTGTCACCACCTATACCAGCTAAGATTTATTTTATTTTATTTTTTATTTTACTCAATATTTCATAGACCACTTTTCCTAAAGAACATCAAGGCAGCTTCCAATAGCCAGATAAATAATGGACCACTAACAGAGGACTTCAGGTTCAATATACATAGCAGGAGGGGGGTGAATGCACAACGATATAACCATGACAAAAACGTGTAGACAAGGAAAACAGAGGAACCAAAGGGTATAAGAAATCAGGTCATCTAGTAGCCTAGTGGTTAGTGCAGTGGACTTTGATCCTAGGGAACTGGGTTCAATTCCCACTGCAGCTTCTTGTGACTAGGGGCAAGTCACTGAACCCTCCATTGCCCCAGATACAAAATAAGTATCTGTATATATGTAAACCACTTTGAATGTAGTTGCAAAATAGCACAGACAGGCAGTATATCAAGTCCCCTTTCTCTCTGTTCTTGATGCATGTTTTTGACTTATAATTTTTTGTATCAGCAATGTGCTTAGGTCAGGCCAGCCACACTGGATTCCACCCTCCACCCCACCCCACCCCCAATCCTTTTTCTCTTCTCTTGTTCCCCTTCTCAACTCCCTACTTTTCAACAAAAGGAGAATCTGGAGCAAAGATGAAGATGAAAAAAGAGTGAATGGAACGGCCTTCCTGTGGAGGTACTGGAGACAGCAACAGTGTCTGAGTTCAAGAAAGCATGGGAGGAGCAGAAAAGATCTCTGAGGGAGAGGAAGGGATTAGAGGACTGATGGGGAGCTGGATAGGCTATTGGTCTTTTTCTGATGTCATTTTCTATGGTTCTATGTTTCATGGATAAAATGGGAAAAACTATTGCTGCAATCTTATATTCTAAGATTATGCACAACTTAAAGCCCAAAGCCTGTGAGTGGCTACACACAGTAACTTCCATAGTCCTTGTGGGCTTCCACAGATGTTAAGAGCTGTTTTCAAGGTTGTATTTGATCAGGGAAAAATATATCCCATGACCTTGATATTTTCAAATGTAAATACACCTATCTGAGAGAAAATTACCTCACACGAAAGCAGGTGCCAAGTACTTATTTCTTCTTTATTTCCAGGTCCAAAGGAATCAATAATTGGTGTTCATTGGCACTCACTGGGGTTTACAGGCAGATCTGCCTTGCACCCTATTCTATACAATACATGCCTACATTTTATAGTGTGCAAATAAAGGGGGCGTGGCCACAGGAGGGGCATGGGCATTGTCAGAAATTAGGCATGATGTTTATGTAGCAGAAGTCAAATACATTAGCGTTTAACTTTTAAAAAGGAGACTATGATAAAATGAGAATGGTTAAAAGAAAACTTAGGGGGCAACTGAGAGGGTAAAAACTGTACAACAGGCATGGACGCTGTTCAAAAATACCATCCTGGAGGCCCAGGCCAAACATATTCTGCGAATTAGAAAAGAAAGACGGAAGTCCAAAAGATAGCTGGCGTGGTTGAAAAGTGAGGTGAAGGAAGCTATTAGGGCTAAAAGAAACGCCTTCAGAAAATGGAAGAAGGAACCGTCTGAAAATTACAAGAAGCAGCATAAGGAGTGTCAAAGCAAATGCAAGGCGCAGATAAAGAAGGCCAAGAGGGATTACGAAAAAAAAAGATAGCATTAGAGGCAAAAAAAACATAGTAAAATTTTTTTTCAGTATATTAAAAGCAGGAAGCCGGCAAAAGAATCGGTTGGACCGCTGGATGACCAAGGGGTAAAAAGGGTGATCAAGGATGACAAAGACGTAGCGGAGAGATTGAATGAATTCTTTGCTTCGGTCTTCACCAAGGAAGATTTGGGTGGGATACCAGTGTCGGAAATGGTATTTCAAGAGGACGAGTCGGAGAAACTTACTGACTTCACGGTAAACCTGGAGGACGAAATGGGGCAGTTCAGCAAGCTGAAGAGTAGCAAATCTCCTGGACTGGATGGTATTCATCCTAGAGTACTGCTAGAACTGAAAAATGAGCTTGCGGAGCTACTGTTAGTGATAAGCAATTTATCCTTAAAATTGAGCGTGGTACCGGAAGATTGGAGGGTGGCCAATGAAACGCCGATTTTAAAAAAAGGTTCCAGGGGAGATCCGGGAAATTATAGACCGGTGAGTCTGACGTCAGTGCCGGGGAAAATGGTAGAGGCTATTATTAAAAACAAAATTACAGAGCACATCCAAGGACATGGATTACTGAGACTGAGTCAGCACGGCTTTAGTGTGGGGAAATCTTGCCTGACCAATGTACTTCAATTCTTTGAAGGAGTAAACAAACAAGTGGACAAAGGGGAGCTGGTTGATATTGTGTATCTGGATTTTTAAAAGGCGTTTGACAAGGTACCTCATGAAAGGCTACAGAGGAAATTGGAGGGTCATGGAATAGGAGGAAATGTCCTATTGTGGATTAAAAACTGGTTGAAGGATAGGAAACAGAGAGTGGGGTTAAATGGGCAGTATTCACAATGGAGAAAGGTAGCTAGTGGGGTTCCTCAGGGGTCTGTGCTAGGACCGCTGCTTTTTAATATGTTTATAAATGATTTAGAGATGGGAGTAACTAGCGAGGTAATTAAATTTACTGATGACACAAAGTTATTCAAAGTCGTTAACTTGCGACAGGATTGTGAAAAATTACAGAAGGACCTTACGAGACTGGGAGACTGGGCGGCTAAATGGCAGATGACGTTTAAAGTGAGCAAGTGCAAGGTGATGCATGTGGGAAAAAAGAACCCGAATTATAGCTACGTCATGCAAGGTTCCACGTTAGGAGTTATGGACCAAGAAAGGGATCTGGGTGTTGTCGTCAATAATACACTGAAACCTTCTGCTCAGTGTGCTGCTGCAGCTAGGAAAGCGAATAGAATGTTGGGTATTATTGGGAAAGGTATGGAAAACAGGTGTGAGGATGTTATAATGCCATTGTATCGCTCTGTGGTGCGACCGCACCTTGAGTATTGTGTTCAATTCTGATCGCCACATCTCAAGAAAAATATAGTAGAATTGGAAAAGGTGCAGCGAAGGGCGACTAAAATGATAGCGGGGATGGGACGACCCCTATGAAGAAAGACTAAGGAGGCTAGGGCTTTTCAGCTTGGAGAAGAGAAGGCTGAGGGGAGACATGATAGAGGTATATAAAATAATGAGTGGAGTGGAACAGGTGGATGTGAAGCGTCTGTTCATGGTTTCCAAAAATACTAGGACTAGGGGGCATGCGATGAAACTACAGTGTAGTAAATTTAAAACAAATCGGAGAAAATTTTTCTTCACTCAACGCATAATTAAACTCTGGAATTCGTTGCCGGAGAACGCGGTGAAGGCGGTTAGCTTGGCGGAGTTTAAAAAGGGGTTAGACGGTTTCCTAAAGGACAAGTCCATAAACCACTACTAAATAGACTTGGGAAAAATCCACAATTCCAGGAATAACATGTATAGAATGTTTGTACGTTTGGGAAGCTTGCCAGGTGCCCTTGGCCTGGATTGGCCGCTGTTGTGGACAGGATGCTGGGTTCGATGGACCCTTGGTCTTTTCCCAGTGTGGCATTACTTATGTACTTATGTCATTTATGCACCCAATTACCATTATACCAGGTTTCAGCAGGCATAAGTGCGGCACCAAAAGCTAGGCGTAGGATCTGCGCTAAACCCTTGTGATTTTGATGCAGTGCAGATGAATTGCATAGACAAATGTCTGCAAAATAGGTTTAGAAAATACAAATTTGGACATTTTGAGAAGAAAAACGTCCAAATGGTGCTTTATGATACTTTATGGATGTTTTTCTCTTTTGAACATGAGCCCCATAACCTCAGCCAATGAAATATTACTCACCAAACCAGAAAAACCTGAATATCATCAGTCAGTAATGCCTTCAAAAAATGGCTCTATAAATTCCCTGTTGCCCTTCCTAACAGAATGCCAGTTGAAACAAAGAAGCTTTCAAATGTTTTCTGAACAATAAAAAGTTCTCCATCATTCTGGAAAACCTGAGGCAGTTTATTCCATTCATTCTGACCTGCAACTGAAAAACATGATTCTGAGATTCCAACAAACTCAGGGCTACATTCAATAAATGGCACTCAAACACTGGTACTGAAAAAATCGTGCTCAATACTCTTCAATAATGGGCACTTGAAGATGAGCGTCCATTATAGAATAAAGCTGAATGCCAATTTCAGTGCCCAAATTTGGGTGCCAGGACCTACGCCTGCTGAAACCAGGTGCAATTCCCAATGCCCAGTTTGGCCACACATCCCTGGTATTCTATAACACTGCACGTAAATTTTAGGAACACTCTTGACTTGTCCATCCACCTTTCATAGCCACACCTTCTTTTGGGTTGCATGCTATGGGATCTGGGAGCACATTTTTGTAGAATAGTGCATAGCAAAATGTGTGCCCAATTCCAAACTGGTGCTGATTAATGCTAATTAGTACCCAATTATTGATACTAATTGGCTCCTTAGCCAAAGTAATTGGGCACACATTTTAGATTGGCACCAAAATATTGTGAAGCGTGCACTCTTAGGGGTCCGTTTACAAAGCTGCAGTAGGGCTACCACAGCAATGGCGTGTGACAAATTGGCCCTACCAGTAGGCCTCCTAGGGTGCCCGGTTGGTGTCCTAGCATGTTTCTGACATGGGCGTCCTCGGTTTCCATTATCGCTGAAACGACCAAGTCTACGGACGACCATCTCTAAGGACGACCTAAATTTCAAGATTTGGTCGTCCCCGACCGTATTATCAAAACGAAAGATGGATGCCCATCTTCTTTCGATAATATGGGTTTCCCCGCCCCTTCGCCCTGTCTGGGGTCATCCTACGAGTACGTCCTCAGGAAAACTTGGGCGCCCCTTTCGATTATGCCTCTCATAGTGACTCCTAATTAGAGACATAGCATTGTGTAGCTATAGTTTGGGTTATTCTGTCCTATATGCATTACTTCGCACTTGTCCACATTAAATTTCACCTGCCATTTGGATGCTTAGTCTTCCAAGGACCTTCTGCAATTTTTCACAATTTGTTTAAGATTTGTGTTTTTTGCAAATCTGATAACCTCACTCATTGTTCCCTTTTCCAGATCATTTGTGAATATGTTAAATTGCACCAATACATATCCCCGGGTAACACTACTCTTTACCTTTACTGACCTTTAAGTTCTACTGTGCAGTCTCATTTTCAGCTTGGTGGTCTCAGGTTCTATGCATGTAAATCCTCAATTTTTCTGGCCCACCATCAGTCTAAAAGTACATTTCTCACATGTGAAAACCAAGAATTCTCCACTGAGGATATAACTCTTATGGTAGCACAGGATCTTGAATCAGAGAGTATGAGAGAGAGTTCAATAGGGACAGGGATCACCAAACAGAATAACTAAAATGATACCCTCAAATAATGAAGCATGGTTTCGAAGAAATACATAAATTTCAAATATACCAGATATTCAGACTCAGTGGCTTGGTCAGTACTGGACACGTAGTATCTACTGAGAAAATCCTGTTTATGTTTATTTGTTTGATATACCATTATAGTAACTGGTAGGACAAAACAGTTCACAATCAAAACAAATTATAAAAGCAAGAAAGGGAACGCCATAAAACCACAGGAAAGAGCCTTTCAGTCACAGGAGGAAGAGAGGGGAGAGATAGGGCATAGATTCCAGGAATTTGACCAAAGCCAAAACAAACAACTACTGTATAGGGTTAAACGCTAGTTCAAATAGGAATATTTTGAGTCAAATTTTAAATGATGACTCACAGCGGACACCGGGGGAAGAGAATTCCAAAGGAATGGTGCCAAGAAAAAGAAGGCAGTGACATGTTGATTCCCATCGAGTGAATCTAGGCAAAGGGAGAATATGCCAGTGGGAGTCAAAAGAGCACAAAGTAGGCATAACAGTATATGGAGAAATTAAAGAAGAAAGGAAAGGGGAGTCCTTGAGTAGTATGCCTTGTGAGCTAATGATAATATCTTAAACTGGATTCTGTAGTGAATAGGAAGCCAATGGAGATTAGCAATTAAAGTATTACATGTTCAAATTGGTTTGAATTGGAAGTAGGACAAGCTGTATTCTGCACATTTTGGAGATGTTTTAATTGAGATTGAGGAAACCCAGAGCATACAACGTTTCAGTAATCTAGGCAAGAAGTGAGCAAGGCATATAGACCCTTGTATTTTATCTTATTTTTGGAACTTTTATTGATTTTCGGAGAAACTGACAAATGATTTCACCAACAGGTCAGGTTGCTCCATGACACAAAGACATTTAACACACACAAAAATATTTGAACTGAGCTTATGTAGATTCAGATTGCAGTTTTTACACCCGTGCAAATTTGATAAAGATGTTCACAGATCGAATGGAAAGATACACAGTGACATGTCTGTAATTTTAGACTGAACATTTTCTGCTTCTTTTTTAATATGTACTGAGACATGATCATGACTGAAACAAGCTATTATAGACTTCATGCTTAAGTTTTTTGCTTTGCAAGCCCTACTAAGATATCTTGTGTTAATAGCTGGATTTCATTTTCTTCACATACTTAACTGGCTCAACTATTTAGGGACAAAAAGTAATCAATCTAAACATTTATAAAAATTTCTACCCGAGATTCTAGTTAATGAAGGCACCATTTGTGATGTACTAAAACATGTATACACATAGGTATTGCCCCATTTATCAGACATGAGAGCTAATTACCACATACCCTGCTATATTTCTTCCATCCTCTGCATTTCAATTCCTAATATTAACACATAGGTGGTCAAGCTGACCATCAAATAGGCTGCATGAGCATGAATGCATTAAATAATTTAATGTTAGAAGAGTTTATTAAACTGCCACATTCTAATCAGCAGGCGTACCTGCCTTCATTAATCTTGCACTGGTCCATAGTGTGTCTCCACAGCCAACACAGGGAGTGCTAATTTTAATAGGAGCTCTTTACAAACAGGACCAGTTAATCAATGCAGATTTACCATTAACCACATGACCATGCATATAGCAATCTAATTATAATCAGAGTTAACCCCATCATTGCTATGTTCATTTCACAGGATTTCATGCTGCTCCAGACTAAAAGAATTAAGCAAAGCTATTGCATCAGACTCAAACATTTTATCACCATACCAATAAGACACATTGAAGAATTATGATTTGTTGTTGTCATACAAAAAAGGTTATGTATTTTTATTACTCTGTGCTTCAAGCAGCTAGTACAGTAAAAAGCCTAGTTTTCCACCCACAAACATCATTAAACAGTATGATAAAACAGATTATCTCATGCTGAACAGAGATCATTTAAATTAGTTCTTCAGCATGATAAGAATCAAGAATTCTTTCAATCTCTACCTCAAAGAACAGAGAGAGGAGCCAAACCTGAGGACCTAGTCACTAAAGTGTAGTGTGCATGCCAGATCTGTTCAGCACGCACTAGGGATGTGCACAGAACAAAAATGTTCAGTTCGTTTTTGGTCCATTTAGACTTTTCCCCAGTTTTTTGTTTGTTTCACATATTTGTTTTAACTCATGCTAAAAGTTTTTAGTATGTGTTAGTTCATAGGTCAATGTCATTAAATTAAATTAGCATACACTAAATATTTTAAGGTTTGTTAAGAAACTGAATGTGCGCTAACGAATGCATGATACTAGTATGCATTAAAAGTAGCATGAGATGCAGAAATGACTTTATATACATACTAAATTGGTCTGAAAAGACGTTAGAGTGTGTGTCAAAATTGGCATATGGAAAAATGTCATATGCAAATGAGACATGCCAAATAGTTTGGTATACTCTTCTTCAGGAGCCATTTAGGTCAAAATTAAAGGCCTAAACCTTAACACCTGACTCAATCCATTATTAACTTTTTAACTCACGTGGAGAGGCATAATCAAAAGGGACGCCCAAGTTTTCCTGAGGATGTACTCGCAGGATGTCCCGGCGAAGGGGCGGGGAAACCCGTATTATCAAAACAAGATGGGCGTCCATCTTTCATTTTCATAATCCAGTCGGGGACGCCCAAATCTTGACATTTAGGTGGTCCCTAGAGATGGTCATCCTTAGACTTGGTCGTTTCTGATTTTTGGCTATAATGGAAACTAAGGACGCCCATCTCAGAAACAACCAAATGCAAGCCCTTTGGTCGTGGGAGGAGCCAGCATTCATAGTGCACTGGTCCCCCTGACATGCCAGGACACCAACTGGGCACCCTAGGGGACACTGCAGTGGACTTCAGAAAAAGCTCCCAGGTACATATCTCCCTTACCTTGTGTGCTGAGCCCCCCCCAAACCCCCCCAAAACCCACTACCCACAAGTGTACACCACTACCATAGCCCTTACAGGTGAAGAGGGGCACCTAGATGTGGGTACAGTGGGTTTCTGGTGGGTTTTGGAGGGCCCACAGTTACAACCACAAGTGTAACAGGTGTGGGGGGGGGGGGGGGGGATGGTCCTGGGTCCGCCTGCCTGAAGTGCACTGCACTAAAACTGCTCCAGGGACCTGCATACTGCTGTGATGGACTGACTATGACATTTGAGACTGGCATAGAGGCTGACACAAAATATTTTTAAACTATTATTTTGAGGGTGGGAGGGGGTTAGTGACCACTGGGGGAGTAAGGGGAGGTCATCCCAGATTCCCTCTGGTGGTCATCTGGTCAGTTCGGGCACCATTTCGTGGCTTGGTCGTAAAAAAAAAGGACCAAATAAAGTCACCCAAGTGCTAGTCAGGGACGCCCTTTTTTTTCCATTATTGGTCGAGGATGCCCATGTGTTAGGCACACCCAAGTCCCGCCTTCGCTACGCCTCCGAAAAGCCTCGGGGAATTTTGGTCGTCCCTGCGAAAGAAAGCAGTTGGGGAGCCTCAAAATTGGCTTTCGATTATGCCGATTTGGGCAACCCTGGGAGAACGATGCCCATCTTCTGATTTGTGTCGAAAGATGGGCGTCCATCTCTTTCGAAAATAAGCCTGATAGTATTTCAGTGGCTCAGCTAACAGGATACAATGAGGGTTAAAGATTGAAGTTATTGTGCTCTTAGAGTGGTAGATGTTACAGGAAGTATAGAGTAGAAGATAGGAGAAAGACAGAAGAGATGGGGATAGCAAGACAGAGAGAAAATCATCAACATCAGCATCAACACATCAAAAATATTTCACATGTATTTTCAAACCAAAGGTTCACCAATGACCATTTTTTCTCTACTGCACAGTGTAGAGGCAAATTGTGTAACTTGTGCAAATACAGGCCTATTCGACAAGTTCCTACATCATGATCATGCTGTAGTATTTCACTGCTTATGTTCTATGTCCTATAGGGTCTCAGATAATATGAACAGTCCACAATATAGGTATTGTAATGAAGACAAGGCTATTGCAGTAGGCATCATCTGGATACTAGGAAGGATGACTGTAAGGCAGCCTCTTTCCACTCAAGATTGTATATATTTTCCAGCCTTTATTTATTTATTTGGTTCACTTGTATCCCACATTTTCCCAGCTTGTGCAGGCTCAATGTGGCTAACAAAGTTACAAGAAAATTACATAGTACAGCAGGACTTGACCCATGATCTTTAGTGATAGTTGATGTTGCATGGCATGAATGAAGTGGATTCTGTGGAAGGTGGGGAGTTGCTTTGGAGGATGTGATTCATGGTATTTTATTTATTTATTTATTTATTACATTTGTATCCCACATTTTCCCACATATTGTAGCGTCAATGTGGCTTACATAGTACCGTAGAGGCGTTTGCCGGCTCCGGTGAGAACAAATACAAAGTGATGTTGTAGTAGGATAAATTGCTATTAGTTTGAACTTTCTCTGTGGGTGTATGACTGTAGCTATTGCTACCTGCAGTGGTTATTCTGTTCTGAGGGTTCAACTAAAAACATGTCATTGTTTACCTGTCTTATCTAGGTTGAAAGCTCTTTGAGCAGGGACTTTCTCTATTGTGTATGGTGTACAGCGCTGCGTATGCCTTGTAGCGCTATAGAAATGATAAATAGTAGTAGTAGTAGTTGCCCCAACAATACAGAGTGCTCATAGAGGAGGGATTAGATAGATGTGTCAGACTAGAATATTTCTCTCTCATGTGCCAGTTGGATGGATATGCCATGTTTGGCAAAAACACTTTCTAATGCTATTCTTTCTTATTGGTAAACATTTGTGAAACATCCTAGAAGTGTGTTCTTATCTTTTACATCCTCTTCTGAGGTCCAGATGCTCAACACAGCGGCATGTATAATACTTAGTGCCCTGTTTACTAAGGTGTGCAAGCTTTTTTAGTGCTTGCTAAAAGTTAGCGTGCGCTAATGCTAGAGACATCCATAAGAATATATAGGTGTCTCTAGCGTAGACAAGTTGTGGAGCATTTCATGCAAACTCTGCAGATATGAGGTTGATTGCCAATGGTCTGGAATATAGCAATGCAGGGAGAAGTGTTGCAAGTGTTGCAAGGGATGGGAAAGCAGGTGCAGTCCCAGAAAACAGAGGTATGCCTGGTCTCAGGGAGAGCAGAGCATGGAAATAATCCAAGCCAGTGTGGGTGAGAAATGAAAGGGCAGTCTCACCTGCTGAAGAAAGCTAAGGAATGTGCAGCAGTGAAGAGATGGGTTAGTCAAACCTGCAGAGGAGGGAAGCTGGCTAGAGAAGGGTGATGAGGAACTTCCTGGGGAGTGGATGAAAGCACCAACCCAGAATAAGGAGGAGCAAAGCAGGTAAAGAGGTGTAGGAAGTGGAGCAGGAAGGAATTTACTGAACTCCTTGTCCCCCCAAATAAAAAGTCAGAGTATGTCCATGTATAACTAAAAAGTTCAAAGTAAGAAGGGAAGGGGAAAAGAAGGTGAGGAGGATAGGAGAAAAAAATAAGATTAGGAGAATGTGAGAGAACAGAGGGGTTGTGGGAACAGGTGAAGGGAGGGAGACAGGCTAAATGGAGAGAAAGAATTAATTGGTTGGGAGGGTGGGATTAGTGTTGATGGATGGACCAAAAGTGGGAGATAGTGAGTGTGATGTGAACAGGTTACTGGGACTAAAAGAGTGGAAAAGACTGGTGAGAATGAATTGGGGTTGGAGAAAAGAGTGCCTTTTGGGTCGTTGAACATTTCACTAGCTTCTGGTTTGGCCACATTTGTCTTCTCCATTTCGACATTACTTGTTCCACTCCTGAAAGTAATACTCACAACGCATGCCTTGTTTTTATTATTTGTGTTGATCTAATGATAAATTCAGCCTCGAATCATTTTCAAAAGTTGGCTTCTAAATCATTCGATTACTGCTGGCTTTAGTACATAGGCCCCTGATGTATTTTAGTATTTGCAAAACAGCAATATATTTTTCTTTTCCTCTTGCATTTATTGAGCACAAGATTAAAAATCAAACTCAAGCATATGTTTGGAATTCTACCAATTAGGTAGGTTTATTATACATTTTCAGAAGTCACTAGCAAGCAGTGGACTATATGAAGGTTGCCATGGCAAGATGTGGCCATGTTACCAATAGCGCACCTCAGACTGCCCAAAGTATAAACAGCAGCTGGCTGTATAATACATGCAACTATAGGAGTCCCCTTTGGGCACAGTAATTCTGGTAGCCCTTTTAAATTCCAGTAACATAGTAAATGATAGCAGATAAAGACCAGCATGGCCCATCCAGTTTGCCTAGATAGACGTCCAGGATTGTACATGTGCCTCCATGTGGATTATTCCTCCCCCCCCCCCAACCCCGTTTGTCGTTATAGTTTAACTGATGCTCAGTGTATTCTATGCCCTTCTGTCTCTTTTTTCTTTACAATATGAAAGTTATTTTAAGTTTTACTGTGAGTATACATACCCTATAATTTTGTTCCACCTTCATGCCACCACCCTCTCTATGAGAAAGTATTTCCTGATACTGCTTGTAATTTTCCCTTCTTGCAACTTCATTTCATGCCCTCCAAGTCTACAGCCTCTCTATTTTGGAAACTGGTTTTTGGTTCCTTACAATATTTCAAGAATTGAAATGTCTGGAGTCTTTGAATATTGTCCAGTCTGTCTCTGGGTAAAAGTATGTTGGTTGTTCAAGAACACATATCCTTTTATCTGCAGATCAGGGCCGCCAAGAGACTGGGCCGGGCCCAGGGCAAGGCCGCCCCCGAGGTCGTCGTCACAGTCCCCACCCGCCCCCCTCCATCCGCCACTGGGCCGTGCCCCCCGCATTGAAATCATCACAGTGCCTCACCAGTCACCTCACTCCATGACTGAAAGTACAGCCAGCAGCGGCAGATCGGATTAGCCTCCCTTCGGGCCTTCCCTCCCTGTATCCTGCCCTCGCGGAATTTACATCAGACGAGGGCGGGACACAGGGAGGGAAGGCCCGAAGGGAGGCAAATCCGATATGCCACTGCTGGCTGCGCTTTCAGTCACGGAGCGAGGTGACAGGTGAGGTGCTGTGATGATTTCAATGCGGGGAGCCCAGCCCGGTAGCGGATAGTCGATGGAGCCGAGGGCGGGTGAGATCGGGGACTGCGGCACTGGGCCCCCCTTGGAGGCCAGGGGAATTTTGTCCCCCCTGCCCCCACCTCTCGGCAGCCCTGCTGCAGACTCTGCAGGCAATCCTGGGGTCATCAGGAGGGCAGAGGGAGAGGGAGGAACAGCATGCATAAGTTTGATTGTTCAAATTTAGATGTATTTTTCCCATCTAAAACTTAGCAGCTGAGAAATCAGGGTAATTTTCTGGTGACAATAATCGAAGCAATATTACAGAGCTGCCAAGCTTCCCAATTCCAGGCGGGAGAATTTTGGGCCAGTCCTGGATTCCTGACAGCCTTACCCAGATGCATTATGGGACCAGCAGCACTGATTTCAATGAGTAGAATCCAAGGCTACAAATAATCCCCTCTTCTGGAACTGGGTAACTTAGAAGCTCTGAAATTACCCATGTAGTTATGTTTTGATTATCGGTGCAAACCCCATGAGTAAAAAAATAGATGTGGGGTTAAAAGCGATGCAGGTGGTTATTGTTATAGCCCCATTTAAGGTATGTTGTTCCTCAGAAATGCCAAGTTACCCAGTTCCAAGCTGGAGATTTTTTGGCAGTTCTGGTTTTGAACTTTCATTCCAAAACAGTGTGGGATTTGTAGTTCCTAACCCTGCCCATTGAAATAAGTGCTTAAGTCCATAATGCTCCAGGATAGGGTGGTCAAAAATCTAGGACTGTCCCCAAACCTCCAACCTGGAACTGGGAAACTTGGCATCTCTGTTTCCTCATGGCATCAGCAGGTAAATCAGGAATCATTGTGGTTGAAATAAGGAACTTTTTGTTAACAGAAATGGAGAAAGTGCATGCATACTCTAACTGCTTCCTGGGCCCATGGTGCACTAGCCCTGTGCTGCTGGGTAGATACATTTTCCTTTGACAAGTAGAATTCAGTCAGGTACATAAGTAGGGTTGCACAACTGCTCTCCCGGTACTCAGAGCATAGTGTAAAGAGACTATGAGCCCATTTTTACATAGGATATAAGATCAGAATTCATTACATTTATACTACTCAAAACAACTTCAAAATCCACTGCAAATATGAAAATGCTCATCTATATATCCACAATTCTTAAATTTGAATACATTTTTGTGGGCCAATCAGTGGTAGCAGCTGTGGGAAGTCAAAAGCTGCAGCAAGTGCTCACCATTATCTTCATAGGTATATCTTTAACTTATCAATGGTACTAAGCCATGTAGACTACTGCAATGGAATCTATGCGGGATGTAAAGAACAAACCTTAAAGAAACTTCAGACCGCTCAGAACACGGCAGCTAGGCTCATCTTTGGAAAAACATGATATGAAAGCACAAAACCCCTCCGCGAAAAACTATACTGGCTCCCAATCAAAGAACACATTGCTTTCAAAATCTGCACTCTGGTTCACAAAATTATCTACGGTGAAGCCCCGGGATACATGACAGACTTGATTGACCTACCAACTAGAAACACATCCGAATTAACACGAACTTCCCTAAATCTGCACTAACCAAGCTGCAAAGGACTCAAATACAAATCAATCTACGCATCCAGTTTTCCTGGAACGCACTACCAAAAGCCTTGAAAACTACATACGATCACCTAAACTTCTGGAAAACACTAAAAACCAAACTGTTTACAAAGGCATACACTGCCGATCCAACATAAATGCCTGATATCTGCAACACAACACTTCTGAGCATATTCTAACAGAGACTTTTCTGGCCAACTTCACCAGTCATTTAGGATAACCTCTTGAACAAAGTCTCTGTCTCAGCTCTGCCGAAATACTTTACATATTCAGTATTGGAATCACAAATACATCTGTGTCGCAAAAATTGAGAAAAAGGCAAACCAGATTTCGCATACCTCATGTGCATACTCTCAAAATATAGAATAGTGTTATGGTCATCAGATTTCTTGAATTACTGTAGTAGAAAAACCTCCCTGTTGATAAACAAGATGAACATCCAAAAATGTTAATTGTGTTGCATAGTACATATAATCAAATTTGATAGTTGGATGATAACCATCTAAATAATGCATAAACTATAGAAAGTAACTTATAGTGCTTTTCCAAATAAGAAAAAATATTATCCATAAAATGCCACCAGCATGCCACCTGACAAGAAAACGGGGAAGAATATACCCAGCGTTCTTCAAAATGTGCCATAAAAAGATTAGTCACAGAACGCTCCCATAACTACTCCAGAAACTTGTTGTTAAAATTTCTGGTCAAATGTAAAATAATTTCATCACATTGCTACATCTATTAATTTTCAGCAAAAAAAAGTACCAGATGTGGATATGGTGCTTTATCCAATGGTGTTGTCAAAACAGTCAGCGCCTCTCTCTGAGGAATGGCTGTATGTCAGCTCCTATAATTGATTTTTAAAAAATGGATTGTAGCTTTAATATGAGTGTGTTCAATCTAGTCAGTGTGGCTAAAAATTGTCCATGTTTTTCATGCTAGGATTCATAATCCATTTTCGCTTCTTTCTTTAATTGGGATTCTAACAGGGGCATTTTTGAAAGAGAAGGGCGCCCATCTTCCGACACAAATCGGGAGATGGGCATCCTTCTCTTAGGGTCGCCCAAATCGGCATAATTGAAAGCCAATTTTGGGCACCCTCAATTGCAGTCCATCGCGAGGATGACCAAGGTTCACGGGGGCGTGTCAGAGGCAGAGCGAAGGCAGGACTGGGGTGTGCATAAGAGATGGGCGTCCTCGGCCGATAATGGAAAAAGAAAGGCGTCCCTCACGAGCATTTGGTCAACTTTATTTGGTCCATTTGGTTTTCACTACCAAGCCTCAAAAAGGTGCCCGAACTGACCAGATGACCACCAGAGGGAATCGGGAATGACCTCCCCTTACTCCCCCAGTGGTCACCATCACCCACCCACCCCAAAAAAAGAAAAAATTTATTTTTTTGCCAGCCTCTATGCCAGCCTCAAATGTCATACCCAGCTCCATTACAGCAGTATGCAGGTCCCTGGAGCAGTTTTAGTGGGTGCAGTGCACTTCAGGCAGGCGGACCCAGGCCCACTTCCCCCCTACCTGTTACACTTGTGCTGGTAATTGTAAGCCCATCAAAACCCACCTGAAACCCACTGTACCCACATCTAGGTGCCCCCCATTCACCCCTTAGGGCTATGGTAGTGATATACAGTTGTGGGGACTTGGGTTTGTGAGGCTCAGCACACAAGGTAAGGGAGCTATGCACCTGGGAGTAATTTGTGAAGTCCACTGCAGTGCCCCCTAGGGTGCCCAGTTGATGTCCTGGCAAGTCAGGGGACCAGTGCACTACGAATGCTGGCTACTCCCTTGACCAAATGGCTTGGATTTGGTCATTTTTGAGATGGGCGTCCTCGGTTTCCATTATGGCCGAAAACCGTGGATGACCATCTCTAAGGTCGACCATCTCAACATTTAGGTTGACCATCTCTAAGGTCAGCCTAAATGTTGAGATTTGGGCGTCCCCGACCGTATTATCAAAATGAAAGATGGACGCCCATCTTGTTTCGATAATAGCGGTTTCCCTCGCCCGTTCATGGGGCTGTCCTGCGGGGATGCCCTCAGGAAAACTTGGGTGCCCCATTCAATTATGCCCCTCCACGTGTAAGATTTCTTGAGCAATCATTCATTTCCTATGAATAGTGTAAGCAATTATTTCTCCACATAATATAGCTTCTGCTGTTTCCCAAAACAAAAAAGATCCCCCAAATGGATCAAGTTAAACTTCAATACTCATTCCATTTGGAGAACAAATATTTCTGAAAGTCCATATCAGTGGTAGAAATGCTCTGAAAAGCACCAACTCATAGTTCTTTTCACTCTGTCCTCCAATCAAGATTGACCCAAATGAGCACATGATCTGATATTTCAATGGGACCAATCTCTGCATCCAGGACCTGTACAATCAATGGGCAATCTAAGATAATATAATCAATACAGGACAAGGTCCCATGTGCATGGAATATGTGTGTGTAGTCCTGTTCTAATGGGTCTGTCACCCACCCGGGATCAATCAAATCAATCAAATATGATGCAAAGATATGATAATCCCTTTTTGGCACTTCACATGATCCTGCCCACTGATGTGGACTTTAATAGTAAAGGTACCCTAACATACCAAGGACAAGTTTGTACAAGGGATGTAAATAAGGAGTTCTCAAGAACATTGGTGCACAAACGTCAGCTAGCAACAATATCTGAATACAAGAAGGTTTGGGACAGGCATGTGGGATCTCTTAGGGACAGAAATACTGTAGATATATGGTATGGATGGACAGGCTGGACAGGCCATATTATCTGCTATCATGTTTCTATGTTTCTAAGAGACCGGATTCAGTAAATGGAGCTGAAAAATAGGCACTGGGAAAAATCCTCACTGAGCACTATTCTATAAAACGCACGCTGGGCTGATTGTTCTTTATAAAATAGTGCTTAGCGTGGATTCCTGCACTCAACTTTGGGCACAAGGAATTACACCAACTGAAACCTGGTGTAAATCCTGGTGTGCTCACTGAGCACACATCCACCAGGAACTAATGCAAAAGCTGGATAGGCTCTGTTATTATTTTCCAACTCCTGGCTGGCCTAGTCAATCACAAGCTGCCCTTATGTCAGTGGTGCAGTGGCCAGGAAGCAGGAACCAAAGACCAGGAAGCTCCCACTGGGCTTGGCATTTATATCAGTGCGTTTTTCTTCCTCTTACCATTGTCAGTCACTGATAGAAGAAATAGCTGTGGGAAACTTCTATTGGTAGTCTCTGCAGATTCTTAAGAGAGCAAAACCTAAATGTACCTACATAGGCCATCTTCATGAGTTATATCCAAGTATACTGGGTTTTTCCTGCCCCCAAAGTGCTGAGGTAATGGAGGATTAAGTAATTTGTCCAAAATCACAAGGAGCTGTGGTGAAATCTGAACTGAAGTACCACAAGACTGCTGCTAGAGGTGATGACAGCCATATTTGGGAGGCTGCTGCAACAGGCAGTGGCGTACCAAGGGGGGGCAGTGGGGGCGGTCCGCCCCGGGTGCACGCTGCTGGGGGGTGCCGCGGCGCACTCCTGTTGGCTCCGAGTTCGCTAACTTCGCTCGTTCGCTGCAGCTCCCTCTGCCCTGGAACAGGTTACTCCCTGTTCCAGGGCAGAGGGAGCTGCAGCGAACGAGCCAAGTTAGCGAACTCGAAGCTGACAGGCGCGCACCGCGGCACCCCCCCCAGCAGCGTGCACCCGGGGGGTGTCATTTCGCCAGGGGGGGAGGTGTCATTTCGCAGGGGGGGGGGCGTGCTGCACCCGGGGGGGGGGCGCATTGGCGATCCGCCCCGGGTGCCATCCAGGCTAGGAACGCCACTGGCAACAGGCAGGAGCAAATGGGTATGGATCCTGGGAAGGTAAGCCCGCTGATATTGCGGCAGAGGGGCTTGCATTTCTGGGGTGTGGGGGTGGGGAGAGGCAGGGGGATCTGGGGGAGGGGGATCTTGTGTTGCTTCCAGGGGTGGGAAGGCATCTGAAGGGTAAGGGTAATGGGATTTGAAATACTAGCTGTACGTGGTACAATCAAAGCAGTTTACATATATTATATGCAGGTACTTCTTCTGTCCCTAGTGGTTTCACAATCTAAGTTTTCTGTACCTGAAGAGGGGACCTTGAAAGGTATTCAGGGGTATGAGGGAGCAAGGTCTTACCATGCTTCCAGGTGGGGGTTTGGAGGGAGGGGGATCACAGGGGGCCAGATTTTCTGGGGGGGGGGGAGGGGGGGAATTGCCAGGGACAGAGGGGGATGGCACAATATTGGGCGAGGACCCGGAAGTTAACCTTTTTTCTGTCCTAACTTTATGCAGTTTCTCAGCCGGTTAGCAAACTAAAATTCTATGTTAACCGGCTAGGTTTCCTCACTGCCCACAAACTAGCTGCTTTTGGCATGGGCAGTTTGAGTGAATATTCAGCGGCACTGTCCGATTAAGAGCTGCTGAATATCCCTGGTTAGCACCGGATAGGTGATTTAAACAGCCATATACCGTAAATCATTTTGAATATCGAGCCTGTAGTTATTTTTTAAAATAATTCTTCCATTTATCTAAATATTCTATGGAAATCTACAAGAACGTTAGTAATAGGGGTCACAAACCAAACTGAATAACTCTCCAGGTAGGAATATAGAGGGGCATAGTCAAAAGGGACGCCCAAGTTTTTCTGAGGACGTTCTCGCAGGACGTCCCGGCAAAGGGGCGGGGAAACCCATATTATTGAAACAAGATGGGCGTCCATCTTTCTTTTCGATAATACGGTTGGGGACGCCCAAATCACGAAATTTAGGTCGACCTTAGAGATGGTCATCCTTAGAGATGGTCGTCCCCGATTTTCGGCCATAATGGAAACCGAGGACTCTCATCTCAGAAACGACTAAATCCAAGCCATTTGGTCGTGGGAGGAGCCAGCATTCGTAGTGCACTGGTCCCCCTGACATGCCAGGACACCAACCGGGCACCCTAGGGGGCACTGTAGTGGACTTTACAAATTGCTCCCAGGTGCATAGCTCCCTTACCTTGTGTGCTGAGGCCCCCAAAACCCACTTCCCACAACTGTACACCACTACCGTAGCCCTAAGGGGTGAATGAGGGCACATAGATGTGGGTACAGTGGGTTTCAGGTGGGTTATGAAGGGCTCACATTTACCACCACAAGTGTAACAGGTAGGGGGGATGGGCCTGGGTCCGCCTGCCTGAAGTGCACTGCACACACTAAAACTGCTCCAGGGACCTGCATACTGCTATGATGGAGCTGGGTATGACATTTGAGGCTGGCATAGAGGTTGGCAAAAAATATTAAAAAAGGTTTTTTTTAGGTTGGGAGGGGGTTGGTGACCACTGGGGGAATAAGGGGAGGTCATCCCCGATTCCCTCTGGTGGTCATCTGGTCAGTTCGGGCACCTTTTTGAGGCTTGGTCATAAAAAAAATGGACCAAGTAAAGTCGCCCAAGTGCTCGTCAGGGATGCCCTTCTTTTTTCCATTATCGTTCGAGGACGCCCATGTGTTAGGCACGCCCCAGTCCCGCCTTCGCTACGCACGTGTGAACTTTGGTCATCCCCGTGACGGAAAGCAGTTGAGGACGCCCAAAATCGGCTTTCGATTATGCCGATTTGGGCGACCCTGGGAGAAGGACGCCCACCTTCCGGTTTGTGTCAAAAGATGGGCGCCCTTCTCTTTCGAAAATAAGCCTGATAGTCTTCCCCAAACATCTACAGAAAATTATTGCAGAAAGAAAATTAATATATACTGAGTCATTGTACACTCACCTTATCTACATGCAATAATGGAAAATATCTGCTTCATCTTATGTTAATCAGCTCTGAATGAATACTTCTGGATAAGGTCACAATATAGAAGGTCTTTCTGAATTACTAGGTAATTATAGACCAATGTCTAATTTACATTTCATGGTAAAGGCCATTGAGAAAGTTGTGGGTTGTCAGATAGATGAATTGTTGGATAATAAGGTGACATCTTAGTAAATGTGAAACAGGTTTTTGGCAGTCTAATAACACTGATACTTTGCTGGTCTCATTGCTGGGTGAGGTCTTGAGAGTACTAGACAGTGGGTTCTGAACATTAACCTCCTCATTCTATAATCTTGCATGCACGTTTTTGTGCTTACCCCCCATATTCTATAAAAATTGCATGTGCAAATTTGGGTGTGCACCCAATTTGTATGTGCAATCTAATTGAATAATGAGCCAATTAGCACCAATAATTACTTAACAAGCAATTATTGGTGCTAATTGAAACTTAGAAACATGACGGCAGATAAAGGTCAAATGGCCCATCCAGTCTGCCCATCCTCTGTAACCACTAACTCTTCCTTTTCCTAAGGGATCCCACATGCCTTTCCCATGCTTTCTTAAATACTGACACAGTCCTTGTCTCTACGACCTCCACTGGGATAGCATTCCACGCTTCCACCACACTTTCCATGAACGAATACTTTCTTAGATTCCTCCTAAGTCTATTTCCTCTTAACTTCATCGTATGCCCCCTTATTTCAGAGTTTTCCTTCTTTTGAAAAAGATTCACTTCCTGTATATTAATGACCCTGAGATATTTAAACGTCTCTATCATATCTCCTCTCTCTCTCTCTCTCTCTCTCTCTCTCTCTCCTCCCAGCATATACATGTTGAGGTTCATAAACATGTCCCTATATGTTTTTTGTCGAAGACCACTTACCAATTTTGTTGCAGTCCTCTGGACCGACTCCATCTTGTTTATATCGTTCTGTAGGTGCGGTCTCCAGAATTGCACACAGTACTCTAAATGGGGCCTCACCAGAGACTTATACAAGGGCACTATCACTCCTTTGTTCCTGCTGGTCATCCCTCTTCTTATGTACCCAAGCATCCTTCTGGCTATGACTATCGCTTTTTCTACCTGTTTGGAAAATTTAAGGTTATCAAACACAATCACCCCCAAGTCCTGCTCTTCCTTTGTACACAGAAGCACTTCACCCCCTATATTGTACTGTTCCCTCGGATTCTTGTGACCCAAGTGCATGACACTGCATTTCTAGCATTAAATCTAAGTTTCCAAATATTGGACCATTCCTCAAGCTTCGCTAGGTCCTTCCTCATGTCATCTACACTCTCTGGGGTGTCCATCCTGTTGCAGAGTTTGGTATCATTTGTAAAGAGACAAACCTTACCAGACAGCCCTTCCACAATATCACTCACAAAGATGTTAAAAAGAGCCAGCCCTAGGACTGATCCCTGTGGTACTCCACTGATAACATCCCTATCTTCAGAGCAAGCTCCATTTACCACTACCCTCTGTCTCCTTCCGTTCAACCAATTTTTAACCCAGTCAGTTACTCTAGGTCCCATACCTAGGGTACTCAGTTTATTTATGAGTTGCCTCTGCGGAACCGAGTCAGAGGCTTTGCTGAAATCTAAGTACACCACATCTAGCGCCCCTACCACTTTCATCCGTTTGGTCACCCAGTCGAAGAAGTCAATCAGATTTGTCTGACACGACCTGCCTCTAGTGAAGCCATGCTGTCTTGGGTCCTGCATTCCATTCAGTTCAAGAAACCTCAGAATCCTCCACTTTAGAAGCATTTCCATTAGTTTACTTACCATCAAGGTCAGACTGACAGGTCTGTAATTCCCAACCTCCTCCTCACTTCCACTCTTGGGCAAAGGGACCACATCCGCCTTCTCCAGTCTTCCGGGACCACTCCGGACTCTAAGGAAGCATTGAAGAGTTCAGTCAGTGGAGCCACCAGAACTTCTCAGAGTTCCTTGAGCACCCTCGGATGTATCCCATCAGGCCCCATCACTTTGTCTACTTTTAGTTTAGCTAGATCCTCATGAACACAGTCCTCTGAGAACGAGTCTTGGTCTACCATACATCCATCCCTATTTGCATTTGTTTTCTGCGGTCCTATCCCCGGCCTTTCATCCATGAATGCAGAACAGAAATAGTTGTTAAACAGTTCAGCTTTATCCTTATCAGCTTCCACATATTCCTCCTCCTCAGCTTTGAGCCTCAGAATGTTATTATGGCACTTCCTCCTGTCACTTATATATCTGAAAAATGTCTTATCCCCCAATTTTACCATGTTAGCTATCTTTTCTTCCATTTGCCTCTTCACTTTCCTGACAACTTTTCCAGCCTCTCTTATCTTATCCAAGTATTCTTGCCTGTCTTCTTCTTTCTGAGTTGTCTTATAACATATGAGGGCTAACCTCCTTTCCCTTACCTTTTCAGCTACTACATTTGAGAACCAGAGCATCCTTCTTTTTCTCTTTCCTTTATATAATTTATTAACATGAAGGTTAGTTGCCTTTAAAATAGCTCTTTTCAGTCTTGTCCACTGCTGTTCTACTTCCTTCAGCTGTTCCCATCCTTGAGAAATTCCCCCCCCCCCCCCATCTCAACAAACGTAGTTCTTTTGAAATACAGGACCTTCAATCTTGAATAAGCCCTGTCTTAACATTGAACCATACAATTTGGTGATCACTAAACGCCAAATGGTCTCCCACCATGACATCTGAAACATTCTCTCTGTTTGTAAGCACCAGGTCCAGAATAGCTCCACCCTGTGTCGGTTCCATTACCCACTGCTGAAACAATTCTTCCTGTAGGGAACCCATGATCCCTTTGCTTCTGGATGACCCTGCAGCAGGGATGCCCCAATCGACATCTGGCGTATTAAAATCACCTATCAGTAGTACTTCCCCTTTCCTAGCTATCTTGTAGATGTCTTCAATTAAGTCTTTGTCCATTTTTTCTGACTGTGATGGTGACCTTTACATTACTCTGATGTAAATACATTTTCCTTTCCCTCTTTCCAGTTTAACCCATAGTGCTTCTTCCGTACCCCATGTGTCCTGCAGTTCTATCACTTTAACATAATTCTTAGCCTTCACCCTTTTTCCCTACCCTACTTGGAATGTGCAGGACGTGCTGGACATCAGGACTCACAGCACAGATCAGCGAATGCGCCAGAGACCGGCGCTGAAGAAGACTAAGGCTGGTAGGGGTTGGGGACCCCCCGCCAGCAAAGGTACCTTGTGGCAGTTGAAAGTGGCGGGGAGGGTCGGCCAGGGGGGGTCAAAAGTAGAGGGGGCCAGGACTAAATCTGTGGGGCCCATGCCCCCATGGCCCCACCTAGCTATGCCCCTGGTTTCTCCATGAACCATGTCTCTTTGACCACCACTAAATCAAAGCCTGCTTCTATCATTTTAGCCTCTAGATCTAGAAGTTTGTTTCCCATACTGTGGGCATTGGTATACAAAGCTCTCCAGATGTTACTGTTTTTTCCTCTTCTATAGGGGCATTCGATGTCCTACCTTTCTGAGGGTTATTTATGGCTTTGGGACCTTTTTTTACCCATCCCTAGCAAAGCCCTCTTTAGTAGTTTAGCCAGTGGATTGGATTAAATTAAAATTTGTGCTCATAACCTTTATGCACAGGTCCAAAGGAGGTGTGCCATGGGAGGGTCCTGGGTGGATTGGGATGTTCCCAGAATTCATATGTGTTGTTATAGAACAACATGGATCTGTGCCTAACTTAGGCACAGGGATTTACACCAAGGTTTCATTAGTGTAAATGTTCAAGCTTAAATGTAGTCATGGTTCCCTGGGCTAAGCACTATTCTATAAACAGTGTCTAATTTTAAATGCCGTTTATAAAATAGTACTAAGCGCTATTTTTTTCGGCACAGATTTTTTTAGGCACCATTTATAGAATGTAGTCCTTAGTGTGCAAAACTGCAAACAGAGGCTATAGAATAGATTAGTTATGCACATAAGTTAATTGGCAAATTAAGTACTAGTTGACATTAACAACCAATAATCACTGATAAATGGAGTTAATTGGCAATAATTTGCTGTTATGTGCATAACTGCATTGAGTCACTATTTACGTACACCAGCTATTGTATGATGAGACATTGAGATCCCAGCTCTTCAGGGTAGTTTCAGAATCTGTCTCCCTTTAGGTTTTTGGAAGAATAGGTTGGTTACTAGCCCTTCTGTGCAGCAGACAGGACCTTACTTCTAACAAAGGGAATTGGAGACAAGCTACATACTCAGCACATCCAGAATCAGTAGTCCATATTCTTGGTTTCCTGTATAGTCTGGGTGACATCCCAAATACCTCATCTCCACAGACATCACCTTGGACACCTTTCTTTCTGTGAGTCACAAACCAAGCCGGTTAATTCTGGAGCCTCCTGGCTCCTATACTTTAAAAGAATACAGTTCTTGTTAGAGTCCTGGCTGTATGCAAATTAGGCCCTTGCACATTCAAGCCTTATGCAAATAAGCTCCCATATACTCCTCTGACCAGCTCTGTGGGGATTATTTCTCTGTGTTTATGTTTCTTAAAAAGTTTGATATACTACTACTAACTAGCATTTCTAAAGCGCTACTAGGGTTACGCAGCGCTGTACAATTTAAACATAGAAGGACGGTCCCTGCTCAAAGAGCTTACAATCTAAAGATATACCGACTTACTTCAAGAGATATCAAAGCGGTTTACAATATTAAAATGTAAGGAAACAAAATTTAATTAAGATAGAATAAGTCAACAGTCACACATACTTAGGAGAACCAATTATAAAATATAGCATAGTTAGGGTAAACCAAGGGGGAGGGGTAATTGGGTAAGGGAGAATAAAATAAGGTAAAATAAGCAAGCAGCAACTGAAACTGTATAAGCAAAAAGGATCACCATTCATCATTGGCAGGGATTCCAAAGGCTATTCAAAAATGCTTCTTTATTAATTCACAAAGCACTAAGATTGAGCCCTTTTGAATGATTAGTAGGAACTCCATTAAACAGCCTCCACACCCTGGACAGGACAAACCTCAATGTGACTTTAAAGTCCTGTCCTCCACCTGCAACTTTTAATTTTAGTTCAAAACAAAAGTATAAAGAAAATTATGAGAGAACCTTATCCCAGTCTCCAAGGCAAGTATCATGTTCTTCTCTCTATCTGTGGACCTTTCCCCACAGGCTTCCAGGCTGGAGTTTCTCGGGCCAGGCAATCCTTTCTTTTCCCCAGACTGTGGAATTTTCCTCCCGTCACTGTCTTCTCCAGCTCTCTGCCTCTTGGGAGCTCTTTCCAAGGGAGTCCAAACTATCCACCCCTCCCTTCCTTTTAGCCCACAACCTATTGGTTAGCTTGAGCCATTATTACTCCCAATTAGGACCCTGCTGTGCTCCTCCTTAGCCTCTCCTAATATGGCAAATAGTTCCTCTCTAGACCAATTGGAATAACAGACTTTTCTATTAGGCTTCCCAGCTAAGGGCAGTTTCTTGTTAGGCTTCCCTGCCCCCAGTCTTCCAAGTCACACCTCTCAATTATCTTCCAGCTGATGAGTTTCTGGAATTCCTCCATCCCTTTCTGGGTTCTGGAAGTTACCACCTCTAGCCCAAGCCTTATGGGAATTGTAGTTTCCTTCCTCTTAAAGGGAAACTACCATTTCATTTGTCAATTTTAATTTCAACAAGTAATCGGGGAGCCAGAGCTCCCTTCTGTGGCATCTTCATGACAGGGTCTCAGCCTGTATCTGTCACAATTCACATGGCATAAGCTGCTGCACCTAAATGTTAGTACATAAATGTCAAATTACACCAGTGTTCTATAACGACAATTATATGCATAATTGCCATTTTAGAATTTGTGCTTATCAGGCAGCATCCTTGCCACCTCAATAGATGGCAGTAAGTGCCCCTCCCCCCCCCCAAGTGGCTATGCGGCAAGTGTGAACTTACACACGCTGCCACTAGTGCAGGGCCCCTTTTACCACAGCTTAGTAAAAGGGCCTCTAAGGAAGCAGGTCTTTAATTGGATGCCAACACTGCTAATTCTCTCACGGCATCTGGGCATCAAGATTCCATTATAGAAAGCTATCGTAAATTGGCCTTTATTTGCCTACAATTAGGCTTGCCTATTATCCCACGCCACATAGGTACCTTAAACTGTGCTTTAAATAGGTGCCTGCTTATAATGCAGGTGATGAACGGTAGCTTCGGGTGAGCCTACCATTGTAGTTTGTCATTATTTATGAGTTTGTACAATTCTTCATAAACGCAAGGAGACACCAGAAAAAAGTCATATAAAGGCAATTTTCAAAACTGTGGACAGGTGCAAAGTTTCTTTGAAAATGGCCCATACTTAAGGGAAAGTGCCTGCAGACATTTCACCTGCTTTTTCTCTAAGCACCATTTCTAGCCTGAAGGATCATAAAAATGGGCTAAAATAAGCCAAATAAGTAAACAAATTTGCCATCTTTTACTATGCTTATAAAATGATTGGCAAGGTAACCTGGTCATATTTGGTCTATATTTTTAAAATGATGAGCAAAACAAAGCTGAACATATTCTCATAGCTATGGAGTACTGCTCTACAGGTTTGTTTTTATTTAAATATTCTACCTATTCTGTTATTTTTGCACCAAATACTTTTAAGTCTTTATTTAACTTGTTTATGTTATACCATTGTCTCAGTCCTGTACACATTGGCAATAGTTTGAATCTAATGCTTCCACATTATATATGAGTAAACATACTTGCTATAATAATATTTTTTAAATCTCATAATTGCTTTTATGTCATAAATTCTGTCTGGTTTATATTGCTTTAAAGTTGTTGGTTGTTTTTTTTTTCTTCCTTTATGAACCCAAACTTTTCAGCCTTGTATGATCTCTTTATTATTCTCTTCAGAATACATAATTGTGCTGCACCAATTTGTGAAAGGCTTTTGAGTGTTAAAAAGATGCATTAAAATGATTCTCTTTCAGGTTTTATGTTAATGAGGATAGGTGTTATTCAAGCAAAGTCAGTGGGTGTCAAGGGAACTTTACTTAAAGTTATTCATACGCAAACTAAAAAAAGAAATGTCCTTAGTGGAGTAAAATACATTTAATGAGTAAGTGCAGCACACAATTCCTCCTTTCAAAAATGTCAGCTCATATTGAACCTCCATTCTAGATATCTTACAATTACTTTGTCAACAGAAGGTAGAGCTGTGATGGATGATGCATCGGTTCTTGAAACCAAACTTTCTGCAAGTTACTTAGGCTGAAACTAAGTGCTTTTACATTCCAGTCTTATTGATGATAGTGGTTTTATATTTATCACCCTGTCATTTCAGTTGACTATATCAGGCTCCTCGGTGCAAGAATATGGACACTAATGGAGGTGTGTCCTTAGTACTCTTAAGGGTCACAGATTCACTCCACTAGCACATTCATGGCACAAAATGCTGGAAGCTCAGAAACTCTGCTTTGCCTATTTTTAAGCAGCAGGCTGTGGATCTGGGCTTATACGTCCATTGAAAGGATCCTTCTTATTGGTCTCCTATCTACCAAGACTTGTGTGACACTGAATATGCAGCTTTCATGTTTCAGTTATAGAGTGTTTCCTATTTTGTAGCTTACCCCATAGTATGTAGAATTCTACCAGGGCCTGGGAAAATGCAGGACCTGATTGCAACACTTTATTTATAAGAAATTCTGTCAAGAATCAATAATAGTCCTGGGTCTCAAGTTCCTTCTTTAATAATACTTTGATATGATTTGTCACAAACTTGCCCAGAGTATCCAGTAGATTTTATTACTTACCTTGCAGCACAGTGTCTCATCTTTGAGTCATGAGATCAGCCATGGGGAGACCTTTAAAAAGCTATATTCTTTATTCTTTGGTTATTACAGAAAGTCTATATTACTCAATAATATCTTTTATAAGGTGTGCTATCACATCTTCACATAGACGTTTAACCCCAATGTAAGTACAGTGAACACCTTGAGGCCATTTGAGTGACTTGGACATTGTTTTTCATGATTGGATGCCAAATGAATCAAGAGCAACAACAAAAGTGGAGAGTTCTTTTCACAGCGGTGTATTTCTGACCAGCTCTAATATCAAGTTCCCAGCAGCTGGGTTTGTGTTTAGAATGCATAGTTTAATTCTAAAATGCTAGCAACTTGGCACAGACAATTTTGGATTTTTTCTATTTTCATAGCTAATTATTCTCTCTCTCTCAAGTTTACCAGCAAATACATGGTATTCTTCTCCCATGGGAAATTAAATACCTTTTCATTGACACTTGTTGTCAAAAAGCACAGAATAGGAAAAAATCCGTTCTGAATAAAGCCCTGAGGAACCCTTTTACTAAACTGTGGTAAAAAGGGCCCTGACTAGCGATGGGGGCCATTTTTGCCACACACACTGAGGCCCTTTTTTACCACAGTGGGTAAAAAGGCCGAAAAAAAGACATGACCATGTGGTAAGATTGCTCTTACCATGTGGCCATGTGTGTGTGTGTGGGGGGGGGGGGGGGGGGGGAGCCCTTACCACCACCCATTGAGGTGGTGGTAAGGGCTCCTGCCGGGTAACCCCCTGCGGAAATATTTTTTTAATATTTCCACTAGCACCGGAAATGCCACGTACTGGGGGTGGCAGTAGCTTCAGATTGGTGCACGGTAAGCCTGCGGTGAGCTTACTACTGCTTAGTAAAAGGGCCCCTAACTGTGTTGCATCTCTCTGATGCCTTGCATTTATGGTAAGCCATTCAATTGGTTCAAATGAAATCATATGACTCTTCATAACCACACAATAGACAGGTAACAGCTAAACTGAAGCCTGCATCATACTCATTTGGTGACCTATTTAATAAAGTGCAGTAGTATCTTGAAGTTACATGTCATTAATTCCATAGCTGGCTTTCTAAATGTAAAATTGAAAGAGCCTTATTTGGTAGCTTCACACCTAGTGGTAGAAGCATGAGACTATCACTAAGGGTCACTGGTGTCATTTTAAACCTGGGGAGCAGTCCTGCCCCAGAACCCCTAGACACCAGGAATGTGAAAAGGTAGGCCCTGAAGGGGAGAGGAGGTATCTGAGGACTACAGGAGTGTGGAGGTCTTTGAGGTGAAAGGGGGCTATTGTGTAGCCACTTTTGGTAGAATATGTGACACTGAGATTTCCAAGCCAAGTCCACAGCTCGTCCTTGCAGAATTCCCTTATGTTTGCTTAGATTTTGGACTCCTGATGAAGGCATAGGCTGAAACATGGATTGTGTTGAGTCCATCTTCAAGCAAATGTCAGCTTTTATTGCATTGATGTAATTTTTTATGCAAATGATTACATATATGTGTATTAAAGACTTCTGCTTTTATCCTGGAGTACTGCACTGGTCAGTCCAACAATGGCCAATCCAGGTCACAAGTACATGGCAAGATCCCAAAAGAGTAAAATAGATTTTATTCTGTTGTTATGCAACTGGAGGGTGAGCCCTTGGACCCCCAACCTGGAGGTCAGGGCCCCGGCCGACAGCAGATGAGTAACTCAGGAGAAAGGGTGGAAGGTTGATCTGAAGACCACAGTACAGCAGGGCAGATGGACTAGGCATGGATAGGAGTCAGGTACTAAACACAAGGCAGTCTTGACTGGAACTGGAGCAGGACCTGAACAAAGTGGACGGCTGGAACTGGAGTAGGAACTAGAGACAAGCAGACTTGGCTGGAACTGGAGCCTGAACTAAAGACAAGTAGACTTGACTGGAACTGGAGCATGAACTGAAGAGAAGACTTGCAGATGGCAACACATGGTTGGCTAGACACAACTGGCAAAAGTTGCGAAGACAACAGGGGGATGTCCGGTAACCTTAAATAGTACAAGTAGTGATGTCATCAGAATGTGCCAGAAGCAGCTAGATGCTAGAAAAGGCATGCTTGCCTATGGGACTGGCTGCCAAGATAACTCCTTGTGGCATGGGGAACCCAAATCACACCGGGGCTGTCATGAGACATGTGGCATGGGGAGCCTGACCACATTCTGGAGTGGCTACATGATCTGCCTGCGGTCCCCGCTGACCAGTGGCGTAGCCAGACTGCCAATTTTGGATGGGCCTGAACCCAAAGTGGGTGGGCACAAAATTTTCTCTCTACCCCCCTCCCCCAGCAAAATTTAGTCACGCTAATCAGATGCATTTGTCACACAGGGTAAAGTGCTGCTTTTCAGTGCATCAGATTTCAGAAAATTTATTTAATAGCCTAATACCCTTTTCAATGAGCTTTCAGAGGCCAAAACCTCCTGCCTCAGGTCAGTATAATGCTGTTACGGTATCCTCGCCTGACCTAAGGAAGGAAGTATTGGTCTCTGAAACTTCATTAACACAGGTACCATATTACTTTATCCTAAATTAAAAATAAAATTATTTTCTTTACCTTTCTTGTATGGCCATTTACTTTTTCTCATTGTGTCGCTCCCAGTCTCTAGATTCTGCTTTCCTTCGTTTTCGCTTAACTATTCTGCACGGTTCCTGGCCATTTCTCATTTTTTCTCTCCTTTTCTTTGCTTTCTTCAATATTTTTCTGCCTCTCTCTCTCTGTCCTGATTTAATTCATTCTTACTATCCATTCTTTAATTTCCTTCATCCTACTATGGATTTCATCTTTTTCTCACCTTGTTCTCCCATGCCCATTCCTCTTATTCTCCGTCTTCACTACTCTCCTTTTCCATCCAGCAGCTCTCTTCTTCTCTCCCATCCTTCCAGTCTCCCCTCTCTCTCCCCATCCTTCCAGTAGTCTCCCCTCTTTCTTTCTGCATCCTTCCGTCCAGTGTACACCTCTTTCTCCTACCTTCCATCCAGCGTCTTCCCTCTTTCTCTCCCATCCTTCCATCCATCTATCCTCTCTCCTGATCCTTCCATCTAATGTCTCTCTCCCTCTTTCTAACCAGTGTCTCTGTCACTCTACCCTTTTCTGTTCAGTTTCCCTTCTCTCTCCACATCCTTCCCAGTCTCTCCACCTTTCTCTGCATCCTTCCAGTCTCTCCCCTTTCTCTCCCATCCTTCCATCCAGAGTCTCTCTCCCCATCCATCCGTGTTCCCTCTTTCTCTCCCCATCCTTCCATCTGTTTTCTATCTTTTCTCCCCATCCTTCCATGTTTTCCCCTTTTTCTCCCCATCCTTCCATGTTTTCCCTCATTCTCTGCCATCCTTCCATCTGTTTTCCCTCTTTTCTCCCTTCCTTCCAAGTTTTCCCTCTTTCCTCCCCATCCTTCCAAGTTTTCCCTCTTTCTCCCCATCCTTCCATGTTTTCCCTCATTCTCCCCATCCTTCCATGTTTTCCCTCTTTTCTTCGACGAGGCCCGCCCTGCATGCCAGCGCCAGCCCCCATTGCCGGCCACTGCTGCTTTTCCTGTTGAGCAGCAGGGCCGGCGCTACAAAAAAGAAGAAGCGCTAACGGCGCTAAGGACGAGAAATGTTAAAAAAAAAAAAAAAGCGCGGCACCGGCAGGCACTGTCTCGGCAGCCTTGAGGCATTGGCTGCTGAGGCATTGGCTGCTGGCTCGCAGGTTCCTCCTGCAGACGGGAGGAGCCTGCGAGCCAGCAGACAATGCCTCAGCAGCCAATGCCTCAAGGCTGCCGAGACAGTGCCTGCCGGTGCCGCGCTTTTTTTTTTTTTTTTAAACATTTCTCGTCCTTAGCGCCGTTAGCGCTCTTCTTTTTGTAACGCCGGCCCTGCTGCTCAACAGGAAAGCAGCAGTGGCCGGCAATGGGTGCTGGCGCTGGGCGGGCCTGGGCTGAAATTGGGTGGGCCTGGGCCCACCCAGGCCCACCCGTAGCTATGCCCCTGCCGCTGACAGGTAAGTTGGGGGGGGGGCCAAGGCATGGCGCTGGCTGTGGCACCTGTATATAATATGTAAACCACTTTGTAACCACAGAAAGGAAGTATATCAAATCCCATCCCGTTTCCGTTTCCCTTTAATAATGGCTTATGGGCTTTTTTTTTAAGGAAATTATCCAAACCTTGTTTAAACCTTGCTAAGCAAACTGCTGTTATTACATTTTCTGGCAACAAATTCCAGAGTTTAATTACACATTGAGTGAAGAAATATTTTCTCCAAATTGTTTTACATTTACTAATTAGTAGCTGCATTGTATGCTCCTTAGTCCTTGTATTTTTGTAAAAGTAAGCAAGACAGTGGTTCTCAACCCAGTCCTCAGGACACACACTGCCTGTCAGGTTTTAAGAATAACCACAACAAATATGCATGAGATAGATCTGCATACAAATGAGGCAGTGCATGCAAATTTATCTCCTTCATATTCATTGTGGAAATCCTGAAAACCTGACTGGGTGGCTGTGTTCTGGGGACTGGGTTGAGAAACCCTGCTTTAAGATGTGGCCTGCCATGTAGCTGGCTGGCGGTGTTGAATATGCATGGTAAATACTGACTTCCTCTGCTGCTATACCGAACACCTCATCCGGCATCAGAATCCCGCTGTTCAACATGCTGCAGATCTTTTCAAAAACCTCTCTGCAATATCATAAACAAGAATATTGAACAGACCAGCTCCAGAACTGATCCTGAGGCACTCCAAATGTCTATTTAAAATCATTAAATCACTATATCAAAACAGCGGGTGTGGAATCAGAACTTCAATATAGAGAATATTGCCAAAACTAGGAGTCCTACTAAGGTGCGCTGAAAAATGGCTTGCAGTAGTGTAGGCGTGGGTTTTGGACAAGCACAGAATCATTTTTCAGCGCACCTGTAAAAAATGCCTTTTTTAAATTTTTGCAAAAAATGGACGTGTGACAAAATCAAAATTGCTATGCGTCCATTTTGGGTCTATAACCTTACCGCCAGCCATTGATCTAGCGGTAAAGTCTCATGCAGTAACTGGGTGGTAATGACTTATGCATGCCAAATGCTACTTGGCACGGGTCCGATTTGCATGGCCAAAAATAAAAATTATATTTCAGCTACATGTATCGGCCACGTGGCAAAAATGAAATTACTGCAAAACAGTGCCGTAACTCCATTTTGGCACGCGTTGGGCACGCATAGATGCTTACATGGTTTAGTAAAAAGACCCCCTAGTGATCCACTAACAAAAAAAGAGAGACTCGTGTTCCAAATAATTGTATATTAAAGGAAGGAAAAGCCTCAAAGAGCTCCAAACCCGAAGGTTTATAGAGCTAAACGTGATCACAAAGATCTATTCTTCATCATCAGCTAAAAAACCTTCCCACAGTCTTCAATTATCAAAATGTTTCAAAATATTTCATAAGGTTTATAATCTTATCATTCATCAAGTGTAATATATAATCCAATGTCCACAGAAAACAGAGTGCTGGTCTTATCTAAAAGTCAGCAGTAGAGCGCTGCCTGCAACTCCTGGAGCCAGTCTCCTTCCTCCCGGAACCAACGTTGGCCAACGTTTCGCTTAGCTGCTTCAGAGTCCAAACAACGGGGAGAACATGGGTGGCAGTGTATATGCTTCCTACTGCTGCCTGTTTTTTTAGCAGATGATGAAAAGTAGATGATGAAGAGCAGATTTTTGTGATCACAGTTAACTCTATACATTTTCAGGTTTGGAGCTCTTTGAGGCTTTTCCTTCCTTTAACATATAGTTATTTGGAACACAAGTCTCTCTTTTTTTTGTTAGTGGATCACTAGTTTTGAAATATTCTCTATATTTAATATCATTAAACCAGGAGGAAAAAAACCTCAGCAGTCCTGACCGTGGCAGCAATGAGCAATCTGACTGCACATGTTTGTCAGACTCAGTTCTTATCATCGGTCATAAAAAAACCTCCTGATTATATTTTTAATCATAAATATGCACTCAAAATTCTTCACAAATCATTAACTTGTAAAATGCCTATAAGGACATGAAGGAGTGCAGATGTATTTGCAGCACACAGATTGGGATTATCCATATAACAAATATACAGATAGAAAGATGAGTGGAATGAATCTGTAAGTTTCCACATGGTGCGCAAGTGCCAATTTTGCAACTTCACATGACGGTGAGGGAGGGAAGGAATTTTGCATTTTGTTCATGTGTTTTTCAGTTGTAGCTCAAGGCAAATTACATTCAAAAACAGTAGGTATTTTCCTGCCCCTGGAGTGCGTACAATCTACCTTTGTACCTGAGGCAATGGAGGGGTTAAGTGACTTGGAGGGGCATAATCGAACGGCGCCAGCCAACTAGATGGTGCCGTCTATTGGCCGGCGCAGCAAAAAGCAGACCCAAACCGTATTATCGAGAAAGATGGCTGGTCATCTTTCATTTCGATAATACGGTTCGGGGCGGCCAAATGTCAAAGAGGCCAGGTTTGAGATGGCCGACATCGGTTTTCACCCATAATGGAACTAAATGCTGGACCATCTCAAACCCGGACAAATCCAAGGCATTTGATATGGGGGGAGCCCGCATTGTACTGCACTGGTCCCTCACATGCCAGGACACCAACCGGGCACCCTAGGGGGCACTTCTAAAAATAAAAAAATTAAATAAAAATAGCTCCCAGGTGCATAGCTCCCTTACCTTGGGTGCTGAGCCCCCCAAATCCCCCCAAAACCCACTCCCCCACAACTCTACACCAATACCATAGCCCTTATGGGTGAAGGGGGGCACCTAGATGTGGGTACAGTGGGGTTTGGGGGGGGAGTTTGGAGGGCTCCCATTTACCACCACAAGTGTAACAGGTGGGGGGGATGGGCCCAGGTCCACCTGCCTGAAGTGCACTGCACCCACTAAAAACTGCTCCAGGGACTTGCATACTGCTGTCAGGGAGCTGGGTATGACATTTCAGGCTGCAATAGAGGCTGGAAAAAAAGTTGTTTTTTTGTTTGTTTTTTTGGGGGTGGGAGGCGGTTGGTGACCACTGGGGGAGTAAGGGGAGGCCACCCCCAATTCCCTCTGGTGGTCATCTGGTCAATTGGGGCATTTTTTGACACTTGGTCCTAAAAATAAATGGACCAAGTGAAGCCGGCGAAATGTTCATCAGAGCTGGCTATCTTTTTTCCATTATCGAGCGAAGCCAGCCATCTCGTAACCACGCCCTGTCCCGCTTCTGTCCCACCTTCGCTACCCTCACGAAATGCCTCCTTGAAGTTGGCCAGCTCCGCAACGGAACGCAGTTGGCGCCGGCCAAAATCGGCTTTCGATTATACGATTTGGCCGGGTTCGAAAATAAGCTGGTTGGTCCAAATCAACAAGTTGCCAAAGCAGGATTTGTAATCTGGCTTTCCTGGTTCTTAACCCCTGCTCTAACCATTAGGCCAAGATTCTCAACCAGTCTTTGGGGTATACCAGTCAGTAGGGGTTTTTAGGACATTCACAATGATTATACATGAGATAGATTTGCATTCACTGCCTCTTAGGATGCAAATCTCCCTCATGCATATCCATTGTTGATATCCTGAAAATCTAACTGGCTGGATGTGCCCGAGGATTGGGTTGAGAAACACACACATTAGACTACTCTCCACATCATGTGTAGCTGTCTGATTTTACAAACCCCATGTATGTAAGTGTCACCAATTATGTAGTGAGGCAACCAATTTTTCATCTCTTTGTGGAGGCACCAAAAAAAAAAAGACCCTGGAGATTAAAGAGAATGACATAATTAATCCCTGGTGTGAAACCTAGGCCCAAATTAGTACTTTTTAAAATCTATGAAAGCTTTGACCTGGTGCAAAACCCCAAATGGATTTTTTTTTCCTATATATATGTGTTCCCTTTGTAAAATGGGAAATACAAGTGTAGATTTTTGTCGTGTCCAAGGCACGCCCAAGCCCATGTCCTCACCATGCCTTCTTGAAGTCTTTTCATGGTTGTGCTGTGTACATGCAGTGATCCTTTCTAAAATAACCCCCTTATTGTGCTACCTTCAGAAGTTAATTGCTTAAAAATTCCCCACCCCTGACTGGCTGAAATTGTTTACATAGAATCACAAGGTGCACAAATCTAGTTTTTCAGGAAAGAGGCAATCTGGAGGTGTCTTTGGGGTACATTTTGGACTTAGGGCTGTTCCCCCCAATATTCAAAAGCATTTAACTGACCAAGATCAGCACCTGGCCAGTTAAATGACCCATAACCAGCTATCTGCGAACTTTCAGCAGGACATGGCCGACCGTGACCCATTGAAAATTTGCAGATAGTGGCTAGCAGCTAGCTGGTAATATTGCGTGATATAACCAGCTATCTGCCGATTTTCAGCGCATTGCCAGCTAACGGCTTCTTTTACAAAGCCACGCTAGCGATTCCTGTGCGGAAAATGAGAGGAAGCCCAATCAATTCCTATGGGCTTCCTCTCATTTGCCGCACAGTAATCACTAGTGCAGCTTTGTAAAAGAACCCCTGTTTGGTGGCCATATTTGGCCACATGAATACCAGGCCTATCATTAGCCAGTTCAAACTTAACCAGCCAGTGCTGATTATCGACTTGGCCAGTTAAATTTGAACCAATCAGAAATAAACTGGATATTAAAAGCCGGTTACCAGAAACAGCCCTGCATTCAATATGGAGGAGTGGCCTAGTGGTTAGAGTGGTGGACTTTGGCCCCAGGGAGCTGGGTTTGATTCCCACTGCAGACACAGGCATCTCCTTGTGACTCTGGGCAAGTCACTTAACTCTCCATTGCCCCAGGTACAAATAAGTACCTAAGCTGCATTGAGCCTACCATGAGTGGGAAAGCACAGGGCACAAATGAAAAAAAAAAACAACCAAATAAAAAACATATCCTAGTTGGGCACTGACTGTGAGAATTAGTCAGGCTAACTTCCACTGTCTGAATATCAGGCCCATAGTTACTAACTTGTGTTAAGGGAATGATGTATATTATTTTCATAAATAAAATATGTTCTAAAACAAAATCATGCATTATTTGCCCTTAATTCACTCTTTGTAGTGCAAGGAATGTTAAAAATAACAATGAAATGAAAAGCACCATATTGTTGTGCAAAATGAATCCTCACCACCTCTCTGGGAATATTGGGCTTCTAATAAGTGTATTTAAGTTTATTTTTTATTTTTATTATCATTCTATTTTGTGAATATCTCATTTTCTGTTTTTCCCTCATTTATTATTATTCTATATTATATATGTGTGCTTAAAATCTTTTGAAGAATCAATTGAAAAGTAATACATTCATAAGGTTTAAAAAAATGATCATTTGATTACTCTTATATGCATTTTTAATGCATTTGTAATGTGTTTATAGACCTGTGATGCAGCCATCATTGCTGAAACCCAGCCATATTGGGTCAGCTCTTCAATAAAGTTTTAACTGGTGATATCTCTTGGGTGTCCTGCTTTCTTCTCGGTCACCTCTGCTCTACCTTTGCTGTGTTAATGAGTGGAGGTCTCTTCCTGTTTTTTCTTCTAAGTGGCTCAGAGCTCCTGGAAACCCTTTTAAAGGGGCCAGTGGTATAGCGCCTGAGACCTGCAAAAATATTAATGTGGGAGCACTTACTGCCTCCTATTTAAAAAGTGCTCCCATGTTAAATCAGCGTTATTCAGTTAGCGTGTGCTAATGTGAAATCACTAGCTGGAAAGTGCTTCCATACCCATTCCTACGCATCTCCAGATGACAACACAATCCTACTCTGCTGGCTCCCAAAACTCAGACCTTATTCTGATATTCACCCAATCTTCTGAATGTCAGTGAAACCAGCCTCATAGAAAATATCTTAACATTTCTTTTCATGTAAGACTGTGAACCTCAGTCATGCCGCTCAGCGGGTATGCTTTTTCATTGAGTCTTATGCACGCATATCATCATTGGTCCAACCGCCTCCACCCGCGTGCAGAAGACTCAATGAAAAAGCATACACGCTGAGCGGCATGACTGAGGTTCACAGTCTTACATGAAGAGAAATGTTAAGATGTTTTCTATGAGGCTGGTTTCACTAACATTCCCTACCCATGGAATCCCTCATGAAAAATATATATAAAAAAATAAATAGCACTCAATTAGCACACACTGACAAGCAAATTACTGCAAAAGGCTTTGGCATGTTTTGCAGTAAACCTGTTTTCCCGCGTTAAGCATGTAAGTGTGTGATTAAGTTTATATGCTATTGACCTACTATTCAGAGAACTATATGTGAACAAAGCTGTTGGTTAACTTTTAGGTCTGCTCTTATGAGCCAAAATTTAATAGTACCCTGGGAATGCCTCCAGGGCATCTCTTTTTATTCAGCTTTGTGGGCCTACCATTAGGCCACCTGAGGCACTCTCCCCTTCCCTCCTCAACCCTCTTCCCCGTGTTTACCTAATTTCTTTCTTTTCCAAAAGGCAGCAGTGTAAGCGGCTTCAAGTCCCATAGGCTGCCCTGCCACCGGCACCGGCCTCTTCTCCCTACTGAGGCCCGCCTCCTGATGTACCTTCCTGTTTCCTCAGATGCAGGACGCGCAGTAGAGCAAAGAAGGTGGTGCCAGTGGAATCGTGGCAGGGCAGCCTATGGGAATCGCTGCCTCTGCCACCTTTTGGAAAAGAAAAACATAAGGTAAATGTAGAAAAGAGGGTTGAGGAAGGAAGGAGGAGATGTCAGACTGAGCAGGAAGGGCGGGGTGGGGGGGAACATGTCATCTCTGCCTCAGGTGGCAGATTGCCTTGGACTGCCCTTGATGAAAGCTATGATTTGTGCCACAAAATTTAGCCAGTCAGTGCAGGTATATGTGTGTGTGGGGGGGGGGGGGGGGAGGGAGCAAGAGAATGGAAACAGCAATATTTGTGTGGCTCCTCCCAAAGTTAGACTGTAAAAACCTTTGCAAATCAACTTCTATATGAATTACATCAATGTTTCCCAAAGCGGTCCTGTAGTATCCTCTTGTCAGTTAAATTTTCAGGATATCCACAGTGATTATGCATGAAAGATATTTGCATATAATGGAGGCAGTGTATGCAAATCAATGTCATACATATTCATTGTGGATATCCTGAAAACCTGACTGGCAAAGGGGTACTCCAGGACACATTTACTGCTCATAGACTCTCAGCAATGGTTATGTGCCTCTCCATTAGTTATACACTTCTTCTGGCATTACCTCCATTACATTAATTATTCTGTATATCATATATTACCATTTTGTTGAGAAAGATAGATGCACTGATGATTTTTTCAAATGTTATCTCTATGGGAAAATTGATTATTTCATAGACCCCCATAGATAAAGGTATACATACATATACAACTGTTTGAATAAACGTTTTCTCTCTTTTTCTAATGCAATCTTTGTTAATTGCATGTGCCCTAATTTCTTTACAGGATTTGTAGAATCATTGAAGCAAAACAATAAAAGTGTGTTTTCCCAGTACGTAAAGGAAGTGGCTTTGAGGAGACAAACAGAATTGGGGTAGACGTGATTAGTGAAAGAGAGTTTGTCTGTCCTGAAATTATGAAGCAAGACTTGTGGATGAAGAAGTGTTATACCTAAGGCTGACAAAAGTTATAGTGGTTCTGCAAAAAAGTTTTCTTCAGGTTTCTTAAACCATTATTCTGAAGTAACCTTCATTTCATTTTTTCTTTCTTCATATTTCCTTCCAGGCAGGCTCAGCAGTAACAATAAAACAATCAAAAGTTACTAGTAGAGGACAGCTCTTGGAAGGCAGGTATATATAAAAGATCATCTAACACAGCTGTTTTGGTGCAAAGTTCTTGAACAGTGGTACTGCAGACAGTGAAAACAAATATAGCTCATGTATATTCATTGTGGATATCCTGAAAACCAGACTGGTTGAGGATCCCCAAGCCTGGGTTGCAGACAACTGTCCTAGAACTAAGGTTCACAATATGATACTCAAGGAAGGGGGGGGGGGGGGGGGAGACTCAGAAGTAAGGTAAGGTGGGTTTTCTTTGCTCAAAGAATAGCAGATGCCCCTGCAATAACTTCCCATTAAAGGACGTATGGGCAAAAACAGTACTAGAATTTGCGAAAGGATCCTCTAAGATGGAGAAGTGAAAGTACAGCCAAACACCAAATAGGATCTGTAGAGGGGCATAATTGAATGGATCGTCCAAGTTTTCCTGAGGACGTCCTCGCAGGACGTCCCGGCGAAGGGGCGGGGAAACCCATATTATCGAAACAAGATGGGTGTCCATCTTTTGTTTCGATAATATAGTCAGAGATGCCCAAATCTCAACATTTAGGTCGACCTTAGAGATGGTCGTCCCTAGAGATGGTCGTCCCTGTTTTTCGGTGATAATGGAACCTGAGGATGCCCATCTCAGAAACGACCAAATCCAAGCCATTTGGTCGTGGGAGGAGCCAGCATTCATAGTGCACTGGTCCCCCTGACATGCCAGGACACCAACCGGGCATCCTAGGGGGCACTGCAGTGGACTTCAGAAAAAGCTCCCAGGTGCACAGCTCCCTTACATTGTGTGCTGAGCCCCCCCCCCCCAAAACCCACTCTCTACAACTGTACAACACTACAATAGCCCTAAGGGGTGAACGGGGGCACCTACATGTAGTACAGTGGGTTTTGGGTGGGTTTTGAAGGGCTCACATTTACCAACACAAGTGTAACAGGTATGGTGGGGGGGGATGGCCTGGGTCCGCCTGCCTGAAGTGCACTGCACCCACTAAAATTGCTCCAGAGACCTGCATACTGCTGTCAGGGAGCTGGGTATGACATATGAGGCTGACAAAAAATATTTTTAAAGTTTTTTTTTAGAGTGGGAGGGACGGTGGTCATCTGGTCAGTTCGGGCACCCTTTTGAGGCTTGGTCGTAAGAAAAAATGGACCAAGAAAACTCGCCCAAGTGCTCATCAGGGATGCTATTCTTTTTTTCCATTATCGCTCGAGGATGTCCATGTGTTAGGCATGCACCAGTCCCGCCTTCGCTACCCTTCCGACATGCCCCCGTGAACTTTGGTCGTCCCTGCAACGGGAAGCAGTTGAGGACACCCAAAATCGGCTTTCGATTATGCCGATTTGGGCGACCCTGGCAGAAGGACGCCCATCCTCCAATTTGTGTCGAACAATGGGCGCCCTTCTCTTTCGAAAATAAGCCTGATAGTAGTTTAGTGGACAGAGTAGGTTTCAGGAGTGGCCATTAGGGGACGAGTCCTAACCTGTTTCCTTACTTGTCTCTCTTTCTGCCTCCCTGTTCTTGTCTGCAGAATAAGTGTTCCCATGTTGAGGTCTTTGACTGTATGGTGGACATGGGGGGTTACTAAGTTGCTCATTTAAAAGGTGGCATAAAGCAGCATTTGACATTTTGCTTGCTGAAATGTTCAAATCGCTATTTTTAAAATCCATGTTCTAAACGTTTTTCTATGCTGTTCATCTTCAGTGCATTCAGATCACAAGGTGGTGTATTGGGTGTGTGTTAAGCCATTATGGAACAAAACAAAAACTTCCAGGACTAAAATTAGATGTTGAGGCTAGATCTGTTTTAAGTGCGACAAGCCACAAAACGTACCCTAAATGACTAGATGACCACTGGAGGAATGAACCCCTTACTCCCCCAGTGGTCACTGATCCCCCCCCCCCAAAAAAAAACAAAGATGTGAAAGAAACAGTATATACCAGCCTCTATGACGCCTCAGATGTTATTGCCAGTCTTATTTGGGCAGCAAGCAGGTCCATGGAATAGCCTATTGATCGGTGCAGTTAGTGTACTGTGGAGAAGGGGACCCAGGCCATAACCTTTTCAACTGTGTAACTCAAAACCCACTGAAAAACCTACTAAACCCACATATAGGTGACACCTGCAACCATAACTACTACTACTGACATTTCTATAGCGGCCTATTGTAGTGGTGAGGACAGTAAGTTTATGGTGGTTTGGAGGGTTCACCATACAATAGTGGGGTTAAGGGTGAGATGTGTACCTGGGAGCCTACGCTCTGCTGGGATGGTCTGTGTGGGCCAGTCTACTAAAAATGCTGTCTCTTTTAACACCAGTGGCTTGATTTTGGGGTTTTCACCTGGACTTTTTTTTTTTTTAATTGTCCAAAAAGAAGAAACGCACCGAGTACAGGGAATGTCTAGCAAATGGCCTTTTTTGAAACAAAAAGATAAGTTTTTGTTTTACTGTTTCAAAAATTGCTTGAATTTCTAACATTTTGAGCAAAATGTCCAAAGTCGAATTTAAACGTCATATCGAAAATGCCCCTCCACGTCTTTCCGGAAGAGGAGTTTTGTGGGTCCATTTAGGACCTCACAGCAAATAAAAATATGGGGATATTAAATACATACAGTATAGAAAGACCTAAAAGGAAATGCTGCAGTGTAACTGTGTCCTTCCATGATTGCAACTGACAGCGAAAAAGGAAAAGAAGGTACTGTATAGAAGAACAGCTAACTGTTTTATACTCTCCCTTTTTTAGGAAACTTAGGGTTCCTTTTACTAAGCTGTGATAAAGGAGCCTACGCTAACAGCAGCATGTGTTTTTGATGTGCATTGAGGCCCCCTATTTACCACAGCGGGTAAAAGGCTGTCTGTGTCTTGCCATGCGTCCATTTTGGGGGAACACTTACCGCCACCTATTTTTTTTGTTTGTTTGATTATATGCTTTAGACATTTTTCTGTGGAAAAATGTATATCTGCCAGCTATTCCATTTTTTCGAGGGTTGTTTGTTTGTTTTTTTTTAAATAATGAGCCCCTAAACATAACATTTTATTGAAACACAGAGATTGTAAGTTTCTACATATTTCTTAATCAGAGCTTAATTAAAATTGTTAATTAATCTGTGCACCTATTGATTTGAGTCAAATAAAAGCCATACTTTAATTCCCAAGCAAAGTTGTATTCACTGAGCACCTCTCGCTGATATAAAGCATAGCATTAAGAAGATATTCTGGTAAAGCCTAATATGGTATAAACAGATTTTTCAACAAGTCTTATTCATAAAGGACTCCTTCCCATGTCTGTGCCTATGGAAAAAATATACTGCATAAAGGCCTATATTAACTTTACATACGTGGAAGTGCCAACAACGACTTTAGGCTCAATTTACTCAAATTCATTTGGCATTTGGAGGTTTTGTTGAATGGCAACAGTTGTAAAAGGGATATTAGTCAGATTGGACAGAATTTAAAACAAAAGATTCTTCCTGGCCTGAACATTTAATTCAGATCCACCAAATATGCTCCAGTTAAGCCATGCAAGATGCCCACAAATTTGTTTACAAAAATAAACTCTCATAAATACATATGCCTTTGATTCATCTGCAGTTGCAAATACTTCTACTTGTGGCTGATGCAAGACCTGGGCAAGCTGCACAAATTATATTACTTAAAATGAGAGCAATTTAAACTTACATTTATCTGTTTGATTGGGGGAGAGGGAAAGGTGAGGCAAGAGACCAAACCTCCTTTGCTGTCATATAAGGGTAGTTAGTAAGGTACATTGCGGCCCCAATGCATGATATTTGCCCCTTTATGTGGTAAAGGCAATAACCTGTGTTAATATACCATACCGTGGGATGCATATTAATGAGCTGTTTTGCACTTTTGTCCTTATACAGCAGCTTGACCCCCTAGTGGTAGTACTGCAAGACTACCACTAGAGATTACTGGCACCATTTTGAACCCAGTGCCAGAAGAAGTGGGGATCGCTTCTGCTTTGGCCCCAAGACACCCTTTAGATTTGGCAGGGAGGAGACCCTATAGGGAAATGAAGAGAAGAGAGGATATTCGAGAGGGTCTCCTTATATTGTGGAAGTGACTAACCTGTGGTACTGAGCTACAGCAGGTTAGTCATTCATGTGGTAAATTAAGGTATGGCAAAAGCCTAACTTTTACCGTCCTTAAAAGCTACATAAGAGTAGCCATACCGGGTCAGACCAATGGTCCATCTAGCCCAGCATCCTGTTTCCAACAGTGGTCAATCAAGGTCACAAGCACCTGAAAAAAAACCCAAATGTGGCAACATTCCATACTACAAATCCCAGGGCAAGCAGTTGCTTCCCCGTGTGTGTCTCAATAGCAGACTATGGACTTTTCCTCCAGGAACTTGTCCAAACCTTTTTTAAACACAGATAAGTTAACCGCTGTTACCACTATCCTCCGCAGAGAGTTCCAGAGCTTAACTATTCAATAAGTGAAAAAATATTCCTCCTATTGTTTTAAAAGTATTTCCATGTAACTTCCTTGAGTATCCCCTAGTCTTTGTACTTTTGGAATGAGTAATTTCATATCTCCCCTCATCTGTCTCTTTTCCAAGCTGAACACCCCTAACCTCTTTAGCCTTTCTTCATACGAGCGGAATTCCATCCCCTTTATCATTTTGGTCACTCTTCTTGGAACCTTTTCTAATTCCTCTATATCGTTTTTGAGATACGGCGACCAGAACTGAATACAATACTCAAGATGAGGGTGCACCATGGACCTATACAGAGGCATTATAGTGTTTTCGGTCTTAATCCCTTTCCTAATAATTCCTAGCATCTTGTTTGCTTTTTTGGCCACCGCTGCACACCGAGCAGAAGATTTCAGTGTATTATCTACAATGACACCTAGATATTTTTCTTGAGTGCTGACCCCCCCCCCCCCCCCCAAGGATGGACCCTAGTATCAGGTAACTAAGATTCAGATTATTCTTTCCAATCAGCATCACCTTGCATTTGTCCACATTAATTTCATCCGCCATTTGAATGCCCAGCCTTTCAATTTCCTAAGGTCTTCCTGCAATATTTCACAGTCCAGCATTGTGTTTTAACACATAGTAACACAGTAGATGAACGGCAGAAAAAGACCTGCACGGTCCTATCCAGTCTGCCAACCAAGATAACTCATATGTGCTACTTTTTGTGTATACCTTGATTTCTACTGTCCTCTTCAGGGCACAGACCGTATAAGTCTGCCCAGCACTATCCCCCGCCTTCCAACCACCAGCCCCGCCTCCCACCACTGGCTCTGGCACAGACCGTATAAGTCTGCCCAACACTAGCTTAATCATGATGTTTTTACTTTGTTTAGATTTTTTAAGGCCCAATTCTCTTCTTTAGAAAGATTTAAAAAGACCCTCTTCTTTTAATTTTTCTAATCATGACAAATCTTTTAATACATATTGACGGAAAATACTCATGCACATTAAACACCTATTGGTATCTTCACAGCTTATGACATATCCCCCTCTGATAGATATCATGTCATCCATTCTTAGTGGTTTTGTTTTTATTATAGCCCTGTTTAGTGATGAATCTGCAAGATTCCTTTCAAAAAGAAATCTCTGCATTTTGGTTGCGGTAAGCTAGAAAGTGTTACTGTTTGTCTCTTTTACATTTTTGGTGCACATTCTGGTGGCAGTATCTCATAACAGCATGTTGTTTAAGCATTTCCTTATTTAGACTTAATGGTTGTTTGTATTTCAAGAGTATTTCTGTTTTTTTAATTTTTATGGTTTTATTTATTGTTGTACATTTTAAATCTATGTTTTACTTCATTGTTTGTTTATATACTGGGAATTCATCTAGGACGTGTCATGCAATAACATTTATATATTTATGAAAGCTTTTATATGTATTGTGTGTGCCAGGTCTGTTTTAATATGCATTTTTATTCACGTTCTTATTCAATTATGATTTTTGTATTTTGCTGAGACATGGCCTGTGTCAGGTCTTTTCAATAAAGAATTTCCCATTGTCCTGTCCCTGGAGGTCCACTTGTGCTTTTTGTTCTGCTTGTCTTTTTGGTATACCTTGAACCCTCTCTTTTTCTGCTAGTGGTAGAATAAAGTAATATCAAACAATTTATAGTTTTTAATAGGTATTTTTAATGAACTATTTGACTGGGTAGATGTTCTGGGTAATTGTCCTTTACAGCTGTATACTTTGTGGACCCCTTTTCATCTCTTTAGAGATGGGGAGGGGGGGGTTCCTTCCCAGCTAGACTCATCACAACTGAGGGTTCTCATCCTGTAGTTTCTCCTTCTGGTACTCGGCTCTGATTCCTTCTATTCTTCAGGCTTCTTGTTACTCCTTCTCCCTCTCCTGTGCAGGCAGGGTGTAGAGCTTGTTCCTCTTCCAACTCTCACTAGGCAAAAATGCAACCGCTTTTATAGGCTCTGTTATATCAACTTCCCTCCTTGGCCTCCAGGTGTAGAAGCTTTGGTAGCCAGAGACCCTCTTAGTGGATGAATTTTGGAGTTGGAAATCAGAGTCCAGCTTCTTTCCCTTTCAACAATGATACAATGGCCGGGGAGCCTGAGCCAAAGACAGGGTACCCCCACTGGACTGGTATTTACTAGTAGAGGCACCATAGGTCTCTGCCAAACTATTTCTGTTAGGCAGAATCTAATTGTCCCTTACACATGGACAAAGTTAGATAAATGGCCCTTTCATAGAAAGAGTGGTTTTGTAGCAGGGTGTCTAAGACACAGAGAGTCATATTTTCAAAGCACTTAGACATACAAAGTTACATATTAACCAATGGAAATTTATAAGTCTAAGGGGTCCTTTTACCAAGCTGTGGTAAAAAGGGCCCTGCGCTAGCAGCAGGGGCTGTTTTTCCCACATGCCAGGGCCCTTTTTCCTGCAGTGGGTAAAAAAACCTCAGACACACATGGCCATGAGGTAAGAGAACTCTTATCGGGTGGCCATACAGCAGGGAGCCCTTACCGCCACCCATTGAGGTGGTGATAAGGGCTCCCACACTAACCCAGCGGTAAGTTACCATCGGGTTATTGCTGGGCAAGCCATTTCCAGGGGTTTTCTTTTTCCCATGGAAATGGCGCGCACTCAGAGTGGGACTATCGCCAGCAGCCGCATGGGCAACAGCGGTAGTCCTGGAAGAGTGAGTGGTTAGTCGTGTTAGGCTTACCACCAGTCTGTAAAATGGGCCCCTTAGTGCTTTGGGAAATAAGCCCAGGGCCACTGAGAGGGGGGGCGGGGGGGGACAAAATTTCCTGGGCCTGGGCCTCCAAGGGGGGCCCGGCACCACAGTCCCCTCCACCCGCCCCCCACCGGGCCGGGCCCCCCTGAATTCAAATCATAGCGCCTCACCTCGACCTCGCTCCGTGTGAAAGAAGCGCAGCAGCGGCAGTCTGCAGATCGCCTCCCTTCGGGCCTTCCCTCCCGTGGTCCTGGGTCAGCGCTCTGCCAGACATCTTTGCTCGCCAGGTGAAGGCTTACAGGGGCTAGATAGGCTCCTCTTCCACTCCACTCTCTATTTACCCGAAGTCGCAGCGGAGAAACCGGCGAGCGGGCGGCAGTGAAAGCTGCAAGCAGGCAGGCTCACCTCGTCCTTCACTTCCCTGCCCTCTCAGCATCCCGCCCTTGCGGAAAAGGAAATTGACATCAGAGGAAGGCGGGATGCTGAGAGGGCAGGGAAGCAAAGGACGGAGGCGAGCCTGCCTGCCTTGCAGCTTCCACTGCTGCCCGGTTCACCGCTGCGGACTTCAGGTAAAATAGATTTCCAGGGGGCAGAACAGAAGGTCGGAGAAAAAAGGTGCCAGTACGCTGTACCGGCGCCGTACCGGCACAAAAAAGCTCTGGTAGTAATATATTTTGTAGGATACTGTGATGTGTGTTGAAAAGTTGACCAGACTCAACTCTACTATAATGGCAAAGTTTAAGTTATCGGATAATGCAAATTTATTTTAAAATGTCAGTATTTCCAAAGGGCTCCTTTTACAAACCTGCAGTAGTGATTCCCATGCGGCAAATGTGATGAAGCTTATAGTACTTGAATGGGCTTTGTTGCATTTGCTGTGCCAAGAATCATTACCATGACTTTGTACAAGGAGCCCAAAGTTTCAATAAGTATGCATAGGGTTTATGTTTGGTGCAGGATAGACTGTTTACTTAGAAATCTGTCGTCAAGTACACACTAAGGCATTATTGAGGAGTATACAAAGCACTACTCACACCTATATGCCTAATGCCCCCTCACAAGGATCAGGTATATGGGGAGGCAGCTGAGAACATGATTCTACTTTTATTAGAAAACTAATGCAACAAAGCCCGTTTCCTCAAAAATGAAACGGGCCCTAGGAAGGCTCTCGTCTAAGCGATTTCTCCTCTCTCCCCTGCCCTCCCTCCATGTCCCATGATTCTTCCCTCCCTCCCATCCCCTCCGTGTCCCGCAATCTGACCTGCCCTCCATGTGCAACGATTTTCCTCTGACCTGCTGTCCCCTCCGTGTGCCGCATTCTGGCTTTCCCCTCCATGGTCCAGCGATTGTCCTCTGTCCTGCCCTCCCCTTCGTATCCCAGGATTCTGCCTTCCATCCATATCCCAGCGATTTGTCCTCTTGCCCTGCCCTCCCCTCTGTGTCCCGCAATTCTCTCCTCTCCTCCTATCCCATCCATGTCATCAATTCTCCTCTGCCTGCCCTCCCCTCCCCTCGATGTCCCACGATTCTGTCTCAGTCCCACTCCTATGTCCAGCGAGTGTCCCTGTGCCCTGCCCTCCCATCTGTGTCCTGCGATTCCTCCCCTGCCCTCCCATCCCCTCCGGTCCCGCGACTTTTGGCCTCCCCTCCATGTCCAGCGATTCTCCTCTGCCCTGCCCTGCCCTCCCCTCCCATCTGTGTTCTGCGATAGTCCCCTCGCCTCGCCTCCCATCCCATCGAAATCCAGCGATTCGCTTCTGACCTTCCTTCCCATCCCATCCAAGTGCAGCGATTGTGCCCTGCCTCACCATCCATCCATGTGCAAGCAATTCTCCCCTCCCCTCCATGGCCAGTGACTCTGTCCTTCCTGCCGCCCTGCCTGTAAGCCGTCCATCTTACCTCAGGTCGGAGCAGCGGCAGGCAGGCTGGGCTCACGTCGCCTCCAGCGTTCCCTCCCAGTGTCCCACCCTCCTCTGACGTAATTTCATCTCTACGTAAGGGCTGGACAATTAGAGGGAAGGGAATGCTGGAGGCGAGCTGACATCACCAACATGTTACGAACCCAGACAGCCAGAGAACCTCGAGGTACAAATTATTATATAGATGAATGGTATTAAAAAAAACAAAACTTAAAGACTTGCATATGTGTTTGCATGTCAAGTGTTGCTTAGATGGCAACTCTGGCTGTATATGTCTCGCATATAAGAATCCAGTTTAAGGGTGGGCTGGAGAGGGCTTTGATGGACACTCTAGTAATTTGGAATGTGAGGACATTGTTGGGCAGACTTTTACAGTTTGTGTCCCGCAAATAACAAAGTGGGCTTTGATGGCATCTCCAGTAGTTGGAACATAAGGACAGAGCAGGGTGAACTTCTATGGTCTAGGTCCCAGAAACACTGAAGAAAGACCATGACCAAGTATATAATCTCATTTTCATGGCTGATTTAATCTTGAACTGATAATGAATGTGACGTTTGGGCAAACTGGATGGACCATTCAGGTCTTTATCTGCCGTCACTCACTATGTTACTATCCAGCTTATAATCAAAAGACAAAAACGCCTATATTGCGACCTAAATCGGGAGATAGGCATTTATCTCCCAAAAACGAATAACGCGGTATAATCGAAAGCCGAACTTGGACGTTTTCAACTGCACTCCATCGCGGAAGCGTACAAAGTTGACGGGGGCGTATCGAAGGCGTGGTGAAGGCGGAACTGGGGCGTGGTTATCAGCTGATCAGAGATGGGCGCCTTTCGCCGATAATGGAAAACAAATATGCGTTTTTAGTGAGAATTTAGGGCACTTTTCCTGGACCCTGTTTTTTCCACGAATAAGGCCCCAAAAAGTGCCCTAAATGACCAGATAACCACTGGAGGGAATCGGGGATGACCTCCCCTGACTCCCCCGGTGGTCACAAACCCCCTCCCACCACAAAATATGCCGTTTCACAACTGTTTATTTTCACCCTCAAATGTCATACCCACCTCCCTGGCAGCAGTATGCAGGTCACTGGAGCAGTTATTAGGGGGTGCAGTGGACTTCAGGCAGGTGGACCCAGGCCCATCCCTCCCCTACCTGTTACAATTGTGCTGCTTAATGCTTATTAGTCGTCCAACCCCCAAACCCACTGTTCCCACATGTAGGTGTCCCCCTTCACCCCTTAGGGCTATAGTAATGGTGTAGACTTGTGGGCAGTGGGTTTTGAGGGGGATTTGGGAGGCTCAACACACAAGGGAAGGGTGCTATGCACCTGGGAGCTCTTTTACCTTTTTTTTTGTTTTTGTAAAAGTGCCCCCTAGGGTGCCCGGTTGATGTCCTGGCATGTGAGGGGGGACAGTGCACTACGAATCCTGGCCCCTCCCACGAACAAATGCCTTGGATTTATTCGTTTTTGAGCTGGGCGCTTTCATTTTCCATTATCGCTGAAAAACAAAAACGCCCAGCTCACAAATTGTCGAATAAAACATGGACGTCTATTTTTTTCGAAAATACGGTTCAGTCCGCCCCTTCACGGACCCGTTCTCGGAGATAAACGCCCATGGAGATAGACGTTTTCATTCAATTATGCCCCTCTATGCAATGTATATATAGGTGTTCCCGAAGGCAGAATGGATTGGGATCAGCACTTAAGCATGTATTTTATAAAATATGACAATATCCGAGCAAAAGTGACTAAAGTAGCAATCCAAAATGTTGAGAATGGCTGATTTTTCATGTCATGGGTCCATAAGTAGTCTGCTAAAGTTACATGTTTGAATGTTTATAACTTTTTTTTCACATAAAATAATGAGGTTTGAACTGTTGCATTACAAACTTTGCTCTAACAGAATGCATTATAACCTCAATTTGTGTTTCTGAAACTTTAGTCACCTTTGCCCAGAATGGTCACAAATAGGCATCTGTGTTCTGTTTCTTACTGGCACAAACACACAAGATGTTACTCTTGCCTTGGAGCATGTGTAACTCTGCATGAAAGCTTTTGGGTGTGCTGTTTTATAAAAACACATAAGAGCTCATTTTCAAAACAAAAGTCATCCAAAAAAACATAATAAGAGGGAAGAAAGACGTTTTTCTCTCAAAAACATCCAAATTGCAATTTTCGACACCTCAATTTTAGATGTTTTGCTCCACACTTCATCCACATTTCAAATGGGGCATGATGGAGGCATGTTTTGGGCTGGACCTCGGCAGCCCCAAAAGGTAAATATTTTTCTGCAATAATGGAACAAAATGAAAATGTTTAGGGCCAGAATTAACACGTTTTTGGCTGGACCTGTTTCAATCATGACTAAGTGACAAACATGAGCCCTAAATGACCACTGGAGGGATTAAGGTATAAACCCCCATTACTCCCCTAGTGATCACTGACCCCCCCCCCCCCCCCAGCCAGCCAGCCCCCTAAGATGTGACAGTGATAGTACATACCAGGCTCTATGACTGCTTCACATATGATGGCCATTCCTATTAGAGTAGCAAGCAGGTGTCAGAAGTAGCCTAGAGGTCAGTGTAGTGGACTATAGAGAAGAGGATAAAGGGCCATATCCCAATCTACCTGGTACACTTGTGGTGGAACGTGTGGGCCCTTCAAAATACATTAAATATCTACTATACCTATATACAGGTGACACCTGCAAACCTGAGAGCTATTGTAGTGGTGATCAGTGAGGTACGGTAGATATTTTTCTGCTCACCATACAATATATGGAAGTTATGGTGAGATGTGTATCTGGGACCTTTTATGCAAACTCCATTGTAGTGCCCCCTAGGGTGCCCCACTACTCTGCTGGGATGCCTTTGTGGTCAGTCTACTAAGAATGATGGTCCCAACATATCCCAATGGCTGGTTTTTCTGTGGTTTTCTCTTGGATGTTTTTATTTTCCAAAATGGGTCCAAAAGAAAAAGCACAAAATATCTAGGAAAAGGCGATTTTTGAACCAAAAACAATATCCATATTTAGGTTCCAAAATGGCTATGTTCATCACTCAATTTTTGGACGTTTCTAGCAAAACGTTCAAAATCAGACAGACATTTTATTGAAAATGCCCCTGATAGGCCCATATGTTACTTTTATAAACACCTGTGTGCCTTTACAGCCAAGGCATCCTACTATGAAATTACAGTCCACATATAAACATACTTAAGAAAACACTGAAAACTTTTTTTTTTTTGCAAACTTCCTTAACTCTGCTTCATGAGATTTGGCAGTCCAATATCTGAAAGTGCACTTTTATGGGGGGTGGGGGTGGGAGAGATATTGAAATTGGGTCAAGCATTAAAAAAAAGGAGAACGTTTTTACTGAACACGGATGTCTGTAAGCACAGGGGTCAGACAGTAAAAGCTACAATCCATGCCTTAAGAGGGTTTATGTCTCAGCCAAGTTGTCAGCATAAAATTTAGCATTTAAGATGTGGCAACTGGTAGGAGTTTCAGCAACTTTTCAGCATTAACTGGGTTAAAGACTTTATCTGATGTCTCTCCTCTGTGACAGTGCTGATGCATTAGTGAGACGTGCCAGTTTACATCTAGCTTTCCCCACTCATGCATGCATGTGCATTAATGAATTAACTAATGGATTTCTTCTGGTTTCCTCTTCCTCTTCTCTTTATTGTTGAATGGTCTGCATGCAGAGAGAGTTTGTGCAGCACTGCATACACTCTGTAGCGCTATAAAAATGCTAAATAGTAGTAGTAGTAGTAGTAAGTGAAAGTCTAGCATAGGACACAGTGAAGGGCATTTTCGACCAAGGATGCCCATCTTTAAGGGCGTCCATCTCCAAGGATGGCGCCACGAAGGGGCGGAGCTGCCCGTATTTTTAAACGAGATGGGCGTCCATCTTTCAATAATACGGTTGGGGGCGCCCAAATCTCAACATTTAGGTCAATATTAAAGATGGTCGACCTAAATGCTGAGATCGTCGGATTTAGAGCTGGGCGCCCTCGGTTTTCGCCGATAATGGAAACCAATGGCGCCCATCTCAAAAATGAACAAATCTGAGGCATTTGGTCGTGGGAGGGGCCAGGATTCGTAGTGCATCGGTCCCCCTCACATGCCAGGGCACCAACCGGGCACCCTAGGGGGCACTACACTGGACTTCGCAAATTGGTCCCAGGTGCATAGCTCCCTTACCTTGGGTGCTGAGCCCCCCAAAACCCACTCCCCATAACTATACACCACTACCATAGCCCTAAGGGGTGAAGGGGGACACATACATGTGGGTACAGTGGGTTTCGGGCAGGTTTTGAAGAGCTCCCATTTTCCACCACAAGTGTAACAGGTGGGGGGGGGGGGTGGCCTGGGTCCGCCTGCCTGAAGTCCACTGCACCCACTGAAACTGCTCCAGGGACCTGTATACTGCTGCGATGGACCTGAGTATGACATTTGAGGCTGACAAAAAAAGTTTTTAAAGTTGTTTTTTTTGAGGGTGGGAGGGGGTAAGTGACCACTGGGGGAGTCAGGGGAGGTGATCCCCAATTCCCTCCGATGGTCATCTGGTCAGTTCGGGCACTTTTTTGGGACTTGGACCTGAAAAAAAGGGACCAAATAAAGTGGACCAAATTCTCACCAGGGACGCCCTTCTTTTTTTCATTATCGGCCAAGGGTGCCCATCTCTTAAGCACGCTACCCTTCCGACACGCCCCCGGGAACTTTGGCCATCCCGGTGATGGAAAGCAGTTGGTGCCGGCCAAAATCAGCTTTCGATTATACCGATTTGGCCGGCTTTAGGAGATAGCTGGCCATCTCTCGATTTGTGTCGGAAGATGGCCGGCGATCTCCTTCAAAAATAAGCTGGATTGGGGACCTTTTACTAAGCTGGGCTAAAAAGTGGCTTGCGATATTTTTAGTGTGTCAGTTTCCCATGCACTGAGGCCACTTTTAGTGTGGCTGTAAAATGGCCACAATTACTTTTTTTCCATTAATGCCCACACATTAATATCCCAATTAGCAAGTAGCCATTAGTGCGGGAGCTCGTACCGCCTCCTATTTGTAGGTGGTAGGGGATCCCATGCTAAGCAGTCAATGTTCACCAATGCTCACATGCTAACTAATTAGCTCAGGGCATGCCTACTCTCCACCTCCAAACATGCTCCCACGCTAAAAAATAAAGGGGACAATATTCAGACTGTGGGAGGTAACTGGGCTGTCTCCCACAGTCAATGCAGAGCCTGGATATTCAATTCCGTGCCATAGCCAATGACCAGCATTGAATATCTGGTTTATTTTTTGCCAGTTCGAACTTAACCAGATAAGCCAATATTCAGCACTGGCTGGTTAAGTTTGAACCGACCAAAGATAGACCTGCTATTGATGCGGCCAGATTTGGCTGCAAAACCTAGCTGGTGATGCACTGAAAATTGGTGAATAGTCTTTTATATCACAAGATATAACTGGCTATCCGCTAAATGCTAGCCGGTGATATTCAGCGGGACATAGCTGGCTATTTCCTGCTGCATATCGCCGGATAGCCGGCTATGTACCATTTAACTGGCCAGATGCCATTCTGGGCCGGTGACATGATTTTGAATATCGGCAGTAAAATCTATTTTTTAGCACATGGGAAGTGTGAGGCAATTCCAAAACTTTAACAAGACACTTGAGTGTGTCCCACGGTAGTGCCTTAATAACCTGCAGCACGCCAACGCTAGTGCTTACCGCAGCTTAGTAAAAGGACTCCATTGTTTTGTGTCGAATTTTGGATCTGTCCTAGCAGCAGTAATTTTACATGGTCATGAATGCAATTTTGCCTCCTGCCGTTTTGGACCGATCTGCCATAGTCTGAAGTCTTATACTGTCAATGTTTATTTATGTTAAGTTTAACTCACACCTTTTTTTCAGTAGTGACTTGAGGTGAACTGCATTCAGGTACACTAGGCATTTCACTAAAACTATAGTTTACTGTGATATGAGAAATGCTAACCTCATATTTCATGTCATTGCATGTGGTTAAAATCCCAAAATAAGCAGAAAAACATGAAAATTCACATTTTATCATTTGATGATAAAAGTCCGCACTTTTTTGAAAAAGCTCATCATATTTAGAAAGAGTTCCAAAAGAATCCACCCGTTTTTTTCCGCTTGTGCACTGTTGTGCATGTACAAACCATCACACATATGTGAACCATAATGCTTTTACAGACAGCACACACATGAAAAGAGCTTGTACCCTTTCGGAAAGATTGTGCTCTTATTCCAAATAGTGTGCATCATACAACTTTGCTCCTGTGCTGTAAAAATGACCAAAGAAAAACGATTGAAATTAATATCTACGGAAATGACACAAAGTGAAAATTTTCTGGCTGCCCATCCCTATTAACAATGTAATGGGGTCCTTTTACTAAGGCACACTAATGCCTATGTTTACTAAGCGGCACTGTGGGCAGGTTAGCATTTTTAACATGCGTTAAACCAGTGGTGTTCCTAGGGGGGCGGACACCCAGGGCGGCGCCCCGCCCCACGGGTGCAGCGCTCCCCCTCCCCGATGCAGCGCGGACCCCCCCGTGAAAGAGCCCCCCCCGGGTGCATGCCGCTGGGGGGGGGGGGGTGCCGCAGGCGCCTGCTGCGAGTTTACTAACTTTGCTCGTTCGCTGCAGCTCCCTCTGCCCCAGAACAGGAAGTAACCTGTTCCGGGGCAGAGGGAGCTGCAGCGAACGAGAGAAGTTAGTGAACTCTCGCAGCAGGCACGCGCCGCGGCACCCCTCAGCGGCGTGCACCCGGGGCGGACCTCCCCCACCGCCCCTCCCTTGGTACGCCACTGCGTTAAACGCTAATGTGCCCATAGAAATGTATAGGCTTGTTATCCTTTATAGGCTTGTTATCGATTAATGCGCCTTAAATTTACAGACACATTAAAAATGCTAATGCACCTTAGTAAACATACCTAAATACTAAGATGTCCATATATTCCTATGGGTGTCTTATCATTTAGTGCACACTAAATCCATTAGTGTGCCTTAGTAAAAGGACCCCAAAGTTTGTACCTGAGGAGGTGGAGGGTTAAGAGACTTGCCCAAGATCACAAAAAGCAGCAGTGGGATTTCAGCAAGAAAAGGTTAAAAAAGAGGGAGGGAAAATACTGGCCTGCCTTTGGGTAATTAGTGTCCAATGATAATGCCGGGTGAATAAAGCAAAAGGGTCTATAGAGGGAGGAAAAAACACTTGCATGAAGATAAAGGCAGGGGAACGTAAAATAAATACAAAGCAAAAGGTAAAAATGAAAAGAAAAGAATAACATACCTTTAAAAAGACCGTGCATATAGGAACTAATGCACTATCAGGCTTATTTTTGAAAGAGAAGGGCGGCCATATTCCGACCCAAATCGGGAGATGGCCGCCCTTCTCCCGTGGGCACCCAAATCGGTATAATCGAAAGCTGATTTTGAGCTCCCCCAACTGCAGTCCGTCGTGGAGATGAACAAAGTTCCCGGGGGCATGTCATAAGGGTAGCGAAGGCGGGACAGGGGCGTGCTGGGGCGTGCTTAAGAGATGGCCGCCCTCGGCCGATAATCGAAAAAAGAAGGGTGGCCGTAGCGAAAATTTGGTCCACTTTTTTGGACCCTTTGTTTTCACGACCAAGTCCCCAAAAAGTGCCCAAACTGCCCAGATGACCACCAGAGGGAATAGGGGATGACCTTCCCTGACTCCCTCAGTGGTCACCAACCCCCTCCCACCAAAAAAACCCCCAACTTTAAAAACTTTTTTTGCCAGCCTCAAATGTTATACCCAGCTCCATCACAGCAGTATGCAGATCCCTGGAGCAGTTTTTAGTGGGTGCAGTGCACTTCAGGCAGGTGGACCCAGGCCCCCCCTACCTGTTACACTTGTGGTGGTAAATGGGAGCCCTCCAACCCCCCCAAAACCCACTGTACCCACATCTAGGTGGCCCCCCTTCACCCATCAGTGCTATGGTAATGGTGTAGAGTTATGGGGAGTGGGTTTTGGGGAGGATTTGGGGGGCTCAGCACCCAAGGTTAGGGAGCTATGCACCTGGGAGGTATTTTAATGCAGGGGCGTATCTGTGTGGGGCCACAGGGGCCTGGGCCCCCACAGATTTCGCCCTGGAACCCCCTACCGCTGCCAACCCTCCCCCGCCGTTGCCGTGGGTACCTTTGCTGGCGGGGGACCCCAACCCCCGCCAGCCGAGGTCCGCTTCCTCCTGCCGCTTTTAAGTTCTTCTTCGTCCTAGGCTCCGTCACTTTGTGCTGTTCAAAGAAGCTGGCGCTGCTACCTCAATCCACTTTCAGAGTTTGACGTCGCTGCACGTTGTACGTGCAGGACATCAGACTCACAGAAACAGAGTCTGTGAGTCTGACGTCCTGCACATACAACGTGCAGCGACGTCAGACTCCAAAAGTGGATTGAGGTAGCAGCGCCAGCTTCTTTGAACAGCATGGAGTGACGGAGCCTAGGACGAAGAAGAACTTAAAAGTGGCAGGAGGAAGCGGACCTCGGCTGGTGGGGGTTGGGGTCCCCCGTCAGCAAAGGTAGGTGACGGTGGCAGGGGGAGGTCGGCAATGGTGGCCGGGGGGGGGGGGGGGGGGCGGAAATGGTGGCGGCAGCGGGGGGGGGGGCTATAATGAGCCCCTCACTCTGGCTCCGGCCCCCACTACTGCCGACTTTCAGATACGCCCCTGTTTTAATGTTTTGTTTTTATTTTTAAAAGTGCCCCCTAGGGTGCCCGGTTGGTGTCCTGGCATGTGAGGGGGACCAGTGCACTATGAATCCTGGCCCCTCCTACGACCAAATGCCTTGGATGTGTTCGTTTTGAGATGGCTGCCTTCGGTTTCCATTATCGTCGAAAATCGAGCCCGGCCATCTCAAACCCGCCCAAATCCTAGGCATTTGGACGGCCCCAACCGTATTAGCGAAAGAAAAGATGGCCGCCCATCTTTTTCGATAATACAGTTGGGACCGCCCCTTCTCATAGCCGCTCCCGGAGATGGGTGCCCTTAGAGATGGGCGGTCCCTTACTATTATGCCCCTCTATGTGATCACCGAAGGTATCGGAGATGCATAAAAAAGTACTCCTATAAATGAAAATAGAACTAAATAAAAAGAGAGGAAAAATTGCAAATACTAAATAGTAACATGCTGGTACAATAAACGAAGTGTTAAAATAGAGGAACATCTGGCTGATAAAAAGAAAAATAGAGTGCCTGTGTGTAAGAGAAAAAAAAGTGTTGGGACATGAAAAACAGAACAAGATTAGAATAATAATAGTATAACCTGGTGCTCTAATCACATAAGGCCCGATATTCAAAGGATTTATGCTCCTAACTTTGAGTATTATGGTCATAAAATGGACTCTGAAAATTTACCTGCTGTGGTAAAAAGGGCCTCAGCGCACAGCAAAAATGGCCCCTGCTGCTAGCGCAGGGCCCCTTTTGCCACAGCTTAACACTTTTCAGTACTAGTCTCATAAATCTAGGCAAAAAATGACAGGCCTAAATTTATAAGAATTAATTTTATGCTCCCAACTTAAGATTAATTTTTAGCTAAACATTTAGGGGGGGGGGGGGGGTCAATATTCAAAGCAATTTAACCAGTCAAAAACAGCTCTTGACTGACTGGTTAAATCGCCTGTTCAGAGATAACCACTAATATTCAGATGCACTTAACCGGTTAGCGCTGAACTGAAAACAAACTATTTTGGAAGCATTCCAGATGTGGAGTCAGCACTTGGCTGGTTAAGTGCCAATAGTCAGCACTTAACCGGCTAGGTAAACTGCATATTTAGAACTACATAAAAGTCAATCCTGTCTTTATGTGGTAATCCATAGCCAGTTAACTACTGACTATCGCATTTGTGTTAGCTGGCTCCAAAAACTCAGACATTCAATGCCAGTTCTCAGATGTTGCTTGGCACTGAGGGGGGGATGCACTAAAGTTGTCGTTAGAGCCTTTCCCTACCAAATTCCATAGCGAATCGGTAGAGAACGGCTATGCATGAAGGAAAGTGAATGAAAATGAGCTGCTCGTTAAAGCTCACTTGCATTCTCTAACCCTTCATAAAACCGTCGGATAATCGGCCGGTAGAGCATGCGCAGAGCAGCCAAGAGTTATGCTGGCTGCTCTGCGCAAGCCAAAGACGTAAAAAAAAAAAACCACGTCCTTTACGGACATCCTTTATTGACAGCCTTGCCCTCCCCCCCCCCCCCGCCCGAAGTTGCCACCACTCCCCACTCCCCCCTGCATTGAAATCAGAACTTTTATGCAGCCCCGGCCCCCTCCCTCCCTTCCTCCCTTCCTTGAAATGACAGCTTCCCCGCCATCCTCTGCCCCCTATGGCCCCACCCCCTCCGTCTGCCAATGGGCCTTCGCAGCACCTCTCACCTCTGTGTGAAGGCGCTGCACCGGCAACAACAGCTGATCACCTCTTCGAACTTCCCTCTTTTGCTCCTGGCCCACCCTCGTCTAACGTAAGTAACCTACGTAGGTTACTTACGTCAGACGAAGGCGGTCCAGGAGCAAAGGAGGGAAGTTCAAAGAGGCGATCAGCTGTTGTTGCTGGTGCAGCGCCTTCACACGGAGGTGAGAGGTGCTGCGAGGGCCCATTGGCAGACGGAGGGGGTGGGGCCATAGGGGGCAGAGGATGGCGGGGAAGCTGTCATTTCAAGGAAGGGAGGGAGGGGGCCGGGGCTGCGTAAAAGTTCTGATTTTATGCAGGGGGGAGCGGCGGCGACCTCAGGCAGGGGGGGTCAAGGCTGTCAATAAAAGACGTCCATATAGGACGTGTTTGGGTTTTTTTTAACCTATAATACCTACGATGAAGAACGTCCATAAAGGATGCTCCTGAAGAGCGTTTTTGCCACCTCCCGATTTTTTTTTAAACATTTTATAAGTTTTCGAAGCCCGCGCAGCCCCAACGAGAGGTACAGACCTCTCGTTAGCTTTCCCTGTGTTTTCCAGTGTTAGGGCAAGTGGAAAATCTTAGTGCATCTCATTTCAATAGGGTTTCTACACAATTTGCTCATCTGCATTCCGTTTGTGCTAGCTGCTACCGTCATCGGAAAAAAGTATTTAGTGCATGCCAGGGTTTACTACTTGCTTATTAATGGCTCATTATTGGCTCGTTATTGCCTCGTAAAGTTTAGTGCATCTGGCCATGAATTTCCAGGTCTAATGGTGGCGACGGTCAGCAAAATACTGATTGCTACCATCTGAATATCGGCCCTTAGGATCCTACATTTTGCTGAAAATAGGTCATAAATTTAGGTGTCTAACTTAAGAGTATAAATTTAGGAGCTCAGTTTTTTTTTTAATATCAGGCCCATATTGTTAAAAGAGGTTCCTTGCTGAACAGAATGAATCCTAATACACTACAGAAATACCCAGTTTTGCAGTGAATGCCTTTATGTACTAGAATAACTTAGAGAAGCTCACAAAGGCATGCAACGGAATATGAAGAATCATTTCATTGCAACTTGTAGAAAAAAAAGATTGTTCAATCCATGCATCACACTTCCACCTGATCTGGTTCTTTTGCGACTGTTGATCACCCTGAGGGTTTATTATGTTTTGGGAATGACAGAGGAGAGGATGTGCCTCTAGAAGATGGATATAGTTGCTCAGAACCTGTTTTGATAAGTCTTCTCCCCAAGCAGTATGTTCTCAGTACTGCCTGGACAAAAAAAGGCACGTGCATGCACTTTGCAATCTCTTGTGGCCAATTTTGTTCTAAATGTCTTAAAATTCAGTTTGGGCTTTTCATTGCTGCAGTGTTCTGGAAAGCTAGAAAAGAATGAATGTTTCAGGCAAAACCTACCTACCTCTTCTATCTTAATGACAGACTGTGGAGCCAGACTTAAAGGGCTAGATCATTGGTTCCCAAATTCCCAAACCTGGTCCTGGAGGCACCCCAGCCAGTCAGGTTTTCAGGATATTCACAGTGAATATTCATGAGAGAGATTTGCATGCAGTGGAGGCATTGCATGCAAATCTCTCTCATGAATATTCATTGTGGATATCCTGAAAAACTGACTGGCTGGGTGCCTCCAGGACCAGATTTGGGAATCACTGGGCTAGATTCTATATATGGTACCTAAGAAATCAGTGCTGAAAAAAAATACTTAAGCGGTATTCTACAAGCCACGCCTAAAGTTCAGTGTGGTTTATAGAATTAACGTTTAAGCGGAGAGATCACACATAAATTTAGGTATGCCATTTACATCAATGAAAATATGGTACAAATGCCTATGCCTAAGTTTATGCGCTGAGCATCATTATTCTACAATGACATGCATAACTCAAAACCATGCCCCTGATCTGCCCCAAAACACCCACGACCCTCCAATTTCTGTACCCCCTTTTTCGGGCCACAAATAATTTTAGGCATGGATCCCACACCTAAATTTACACGCATAGGTCCCAATTAAATCTAAGTAGTGTTAAAAAGCCAGTTATAGTAACAGTTATTTTTCTTATATTCCGCTAATTCCATGCATAGTTCATAGAACAAATTGCTTTTAAAATCTGCACTCTGGTTCACAAAATTATCTATGGTGAAGCCCCGGGGTACATGACAGACTTGATCGACCTACCAACTAGAAACACATCCGAATCGACGCAAACTTACCTAAATCTGCACTACCCAAGCTGCAAAGGACTCAAAAACAAGTCAACCTATGCATCCAGTTTTTCCTACATAAGCACACAACTGTGGAACGCATTACCAAAAGCCTTGAAAACTACGCATGACCACCTACACTTCTGGAGAACACTAAAAACTTACCTGTTTAAAAAGGCATACCCTACCAATCCAACATAAATGCCAATCTCTGCTACACGACAAAACTAAAATACGTAATGGACTTAACACAACTCTTCCACTGTACGATTCCGTTATATGACTATACCACATAAACTTTATCTTGCCACAACATCACTTTGCATTTGCAAACTCCTCTCCGGCACTATGTAAGCCACATTGAGCCTACAAATAGGTGGGAAAATGTGGGATACAAATGTAACAAATAAATAAATAGCATATTACAGAAAGACTCAAGATGACAAAATGCCTAGGATGTAGCATATTAAAAAATATATATATAACAAACACCCACTATTTCCTATCCACATATTGAGTAAAGTCTTCTCAATATATGGCTAGGAAATAGTGAGTATCTTATGATACATTTAAGACCCTTCTTAAATGTATCATAAAATAATAAAAACCGTAAATTAATAGGCAAAGATTTCTGAAGCTTGGCTGCCTGATACACAAACAGACATATAAAACATTTCTTTCCAGGGATACCCTTGGGACTCGGAAAATCAGACAGAAGAGAATTACGAGTGTTATATAACTTTCTTCCTAACGCATAGTGTACAAGAGATATTAAATATTGCTGAACTAATCCCTGTGCAATTTTCCACAACATACATCCTAGTTTAAAAGTTAGCCTGGCGTCAACTGGGAGCCCCTGCAGTTTCCTGTAATAAACCATACTTATTGGCACTGATTGGCTCATTATTCTATTAAATTGCACACGCAATCGGGAGCGCACCTAAATGTGCTCAAGTAATTTTTAGTGCCTTTTATAGGACCAGGGGGAAAATGTATTTGTAGAAGACTCATCAACTCTGCATTGTAAACAAGGACGCTGATGTTTGAAGCCACAAACATGATTTTGAACGTTAAGAGTTAGATTTACTAAAGCTGCTAATGCATTTCTGTGCACAATTGTGCATTTATGTGTATTATTTGCCACAGATCCCATGTTATGCAGTGGGACCTATTTACTAATATTGTGTGTTAATGGCATTAGCATGTTAATGTGATAGCTCATTTAGGGGTCCTTTTACTGAGGTTCACTAATGATCAGCACACCCTAAATGATAAGATGCCCATAAGAATATAATGGGTATCTTAGCATGCTAATCATTAGTGCGCACTAAATTTTGAAATCCCCATGAGCCTTAACATGCATGCTTTGCAAGTGGTTCAAAGTCCACAAGCTGCATGTGGCTCACATTTTCAAAGGGAAACCCTGTTCCAAAATGTTCTTTCAGATTTTATCTATAGATTTTGACCTTTGAGATTGAGAAGGCAATTCAACAAAGAGGTGCCTATTTTCATATGCCAAGAAGGTGCTTATTTGAAGTCCATTCCTTCTTTCCTTTATAGAATACTAATGTACATGAGTTTGTATGCGAATATAGAAACAGAGAAAAATTATGGCAGAGAGATTGAATGAATTCTTTCTTTTGATCTTTATGGAAGAAGATGTCAGAGATTTACCTGAACCAGAAATAGTTTTCAAGGGTGAGGATGAGTAGGAACTGAAAGAAATCTCGGTGAACCTGGAAGACATACTGAGCCAAATAGACAAGTCAAAGAGTGATAAATCACCTGGACCAGATGGTATTTATTCAGGGTACTAAAAGAACTCAAACATGAAATTGCTGATCTGCTGTTAGTGATCTGTAACCCGTCATTAAAATCATCCATGGTACCTGAAGATTGGAAGGTGGCCAATATAACACATGAATCTGGGTGTATTCTGGATTTGTGTGCATAACTTAATTAGATTAACAAGCCAATCAGCGCCGATAATTGAACTTAACGAGCAATTATTGACACTAATTGGTATTAATTTGAATTTACATGCACCAATGTCTAAGCATATTCTATAAAGTGATCCACGTAAATTCTAAGATACGGATCTGAAAAGGGGGCATGGCCATGGGCAGTTTGTGGGCATTCCTATAGTTTATGCACAGTTACAGAATATGCCCATTCCACATGTAATTTAGGTGTCAGTATTTACACCATGTTTTAATTGGTGTAACTGGCCCCAACTAAATATAGTAGCAGAAAATGGGTGTTGGGAGTATTCTGAGGGGCATAATCGAAAGGGATGCCCAAGTTTTCCTGGGGAAGTCCTCGTAGGACGGCTCTAGCAAGGGGCAGGGAAACCCGTATTATCGAAACAAGATGGGCGCACACCTTTCGTTTCAATAATACGGTCGGGGACGCCCAAATCAACAACTTTAGGTCGACCTTAGAGATGGTCATCCCCAGGACTTGGTCGTTTCTGATTTTCAGCAATAATGGAAAGCGAGGACGCCCATCTCAGAAACGACCAAATCCAAGCCATTTGGTCATGGGAGGAGCCAGCATTTGTAGTGCACTGGTTCCCCTGACATGCCAGGACACCAATCGGGCACCCTAGGAGGCACTGCAGTGGACTTCACAAATTGCTCCCAGGTACGTAGCTCCCTTACTTACCTTCAGCCAGATGCACTAACTGAACGGAAAAAGCCCTTCCCTTACCGATCCCTTAGTGATTCGGAAAGGAACGGGCATGTATGAAGGAAATCACATGCAAATGAGCTGCTCACTGTTAGCTGATTTGCACACGATTTCCTTCCTAAGGAGGGGAAGCCAGTGCAGAGCAGTATTATGCGTGGCTGCTCTGCGCATGCCAAAGACGGCTTCATACATGAAGACAAGCTGCGTGTATAATAGCCGTCTACAACCTTAAATAAATTGCCATCTACAACCTCAGAAAAACACAAGACCAGGTGAAAATGTCCAAGTGCTGGTCAGGGATGTCTTTTTTTTTTTTTTTGGAGTATGGGTGAAGGATGTTCTTCGCTATGCCTCCATCCCTGTGTTGGCAGTTGAGGATGTCCAAAATGTGGATGTTTCTTGGAGAAGGATGTCTATGCCTTGGATTTTGGATCACAGGTGGCAGTAGTGGGATTTGTACTAGCCACCTCTGGATTGCAAGACCAGTGCTCTAACCATTAGGCCACTCCACTCTACTCCCTTGAAATTTGGCTGTCCCTGTGGGGGGGGGGGGGCAGTTCAGGACATTTAAAATGTTTAAAAGAAGGATGTCCACGCCTCTGCTGACACACACATACCCCCCCCCCCCCCCCCAGGGACCTGCATACTGCTGCGAAGGGACCTAAGTATGACATTTCAGGCTGGCAAAGAAAGTTTTTAAAGCTGTTTTTTTCAGGGTGGGAGGGGGTTAGTGACCACTGGGGGAGTCAGGGGAGGTCATCCCCTATTCTCTCTGGTGGTCATCTGGTGAGTTCGGGCATCTTTTTGAGGCTTGGTCGTAAGAAAAAAAGGACCAAGTAAAGTCGCCCAAGTGCTCGTCAGGGATGCCCTTCTTTTTTCCATCTGTTAGGCACACCCCAGTCTCGCCTTTGCTATGCCTCCAACATGCCCCCGGGGACTTTGGTCTTTCTTGTGATGGTAAACAGTTGGGGATGCCCAAAATCGGCTTTCGATTATGCCGATTTGGGCAACCCTGAGAGAAGGACGCCCATCTCCCGATTTGTGTCGAAAGATGGGCGCCCTTCTCTTTCGAAAATAAGCCTGTCTATAAACTATGCCTAGGCATATTTTTATTGGGGAGGGGGCCTTGATAGGTGTGATATATAGAATCTAGCTCTATATGTAGAAGTTTCCCCATTGTGCATTAATTTTGCATGCAGTGAATGGTAAGTGCAAATATTTACAGCATTTTTTTGTAAACAGGCCCTACAGGCATTTATGTTGCCTTTAAAATTATGGAAGGAAAGAGTCTTTGGGCTTAGATAAGTGCACTGCAGTGGTTAACATCACAAAGATGAAATTCATTCATTTTGAGGAGACAGTTTTAAGCACTCTATGTGAAATAAGCTTTGTGGACATCAAAAGACTTTCTTTCTATGCCGAGGAGTCATCTTTCAGATAAGGTTGATTTCTATCTTTTTGAGTGGGGGGAGAGGGTCAGTATGGACTTTCAGATATAGAAAGTGGTGATGAGAAATGTGTGACCCCTTAAGAAAATGGGGTTCCACAGTATTTGAGCTCTCTTCTTTTATTGTAATATTTTAAAATAAATACATAAGGATGCTTCAAAATTAGTTTTTATTCCACTGTTCTTCCTGTTATGAAATTACCCCATTTTTGTTCTAAAATTTCAAACAAATACACAGCCAAAATCATCTTTCTTTTGTGTTTGATATTTCTACTTGTGAATTTTTTCTCCAGGGAGTTCAATTCGAGCACCAATCTTTAAGGGGAGATTAATTTATCGGGTAATAGCTAAAAATACAAATTATTTGACATAAGTTTAGCATAAATTTTCCAATTAAAATACTGAGCATCACTCAACAAGTACATAAATAAACCATAGACCTTGGTTCTACTTGGTCAATAGAAGAATTTGAATTTGATTAATCCATTTCAAGAGCCCTGACTTCATTGAACTCTAATGCGCTTAGAATACCGCTGAGAAGGTTAAGTTGTTACTGTTGATGATCACAAAAAAAAGTTGAACAAGACAGAGAAAGTATGAATAATTCTCTTTATACTGCTTTTATGCTGAAGAGGTTTTGGATGTAGATAGGAAAGTTAATGTAGCTATGGGGCACATTTAATTGCATTTCTGAAATTTCTTTTAATCTCATAATAACAAAACAGAAGTGACATTCTTTTGTTGCCAAAGAAAGGTATTAAAAGGGCAAAGAAATAATTGCTGGTTCTTAAAACATAATTAATGAATTTAATGCTTTAATCTCCCCTCCCCCTCCCCAAAAATGTATATTTTCAGCTTGGGTGAAGATTAAAGAAAAGATATTGAAAACCTTTAAAATTCTGCCTTGTCTTTGCCTATCATTTGCAATTTACAGAGGCTATAATTAGCTTATAGTGAATTTTATCATGAAAAAAACATGGATGTGTGGCATTTTAGTGGTGGATTTCAGGGCAAGTCAAAGATAAATTGTGGACTCCGAACTCTGTTTATTAGATTTGTCTTGTAATGTACGGCACTGTCTCATTCTCTTATTCAACTAAAAGCTCTTTCTGGAAGATAAAAGTAAAAGGTAGTTGAAAGTCACTTCAGAAGCCTAAGTATGTTTGGCAAATTCATGGAAAAAAAAGAACTGATAACAATCTAGCCCTATTTTAGTGTTTGCGCTACCTTTTAACCCTAACATTTTACATGAGAGTAGAGAACAGGGCGCTATAAAATTAATTCATCATGCTATTTGACAAAGCTCTTAAGTCTAAATGATGAATTTTGGGCTTCAAGAGAACTTGGAGGCAGTAAGAAGGTGGTTGTATTTTATAAGAAAAAGTGCATGACTTACATTAGACACATTGTAGTACCTTAAACTTCACTTCTCTCCTAACCTGAATGAACAGTATCCCAATGCAATTCTAACATTCTCTGAGCTCCCTATTCAGCAAGCCAACAAGGGGCCAAGTTATGCAAATACTGCTACCTGGATAACTGTAGTCACATATTCTAAAAAATGTATCTGCATGAGTTTGTTCTGAACAAACCTAGTAAAGTTATCTGCATAAATTTATTTGTGCTTCCTGATTTTAGCAGGTAAATTTATGTGGACTGCGTTAAATATCAACACTGCATAGACAAAGTAAGACTGCATTTTGGGAGCACCCCCACCATTATCTGTTTCAACCCAGCTGAAATTTGTCTGGGGAGTGAGGGTAAATATGGCCAAGCCTGTCACTCTACATTTTACAGAATGCTTTTCTGACAGCTTTAACTTCTGTATTAATGAACTAGATGGACAACATTCTCTCTAAGAGGTGTGGGAGTCCTCCACCTACATTCCTGCTAGTGGGTGGTGCTGTTTCAATATCACACTTTCAATGGTGAAGGATAGGCAAATTCTGCAAGACTCCAGTGACCCTGCCTCTCCCTAGCAATTGGAGCAGTGGCAGCAGTGCGACTGGAGGACTCCCGCACAGCTTAGAGGGAACATTGTGAAGGGGAAATTCTATAAGACGCCACCTAGTTTTCAGCACAGATTTGGGTATTCTAGTCATTTACATATGTGTGTGGATACATATGAATGTAATTGAATATTTTCCTGCTACTTGGTATTCTGAAAATACATGCCAAGATGCAATGGTGCATACTTTGCAGGTAGGTATTCACATGGGTGGAGCTTGGGTAGACTGTGGGCAGAGTGCACACTTATATGCATAGATTATAAATTCTTATAATCTATGTGTGTTATTTTGTAAACCAGGTGTGAGCATTTATTGGAATAGGCTTCAAATAGGTGCTTTCTTAATGTCTAAATCCAGGCATCCCCTATAGAATTACTCTCAGAATACTTCTTTCAAGGGAGGGCATAGTCCAAGAGTAGTCTTCTGGAATGTTGAGTTGGAAGCAGCCTATTTGAAGTATGCAGTACCCTTCTTGGAGAAACGTTAGCCACAGAGGGTAAGGGTGTAGGACTGAGGCAGCAGATGTCCGATGTGATCAGCCATGAGGCTCATGTGAATTAAGACTAAAGCGTAAAGTATTGAGTATTATCATAGTGAGACATTTAGTAAGTGATAGAGCTTGAACTCGATGCTTTAGGGAACCAAATGGTTGTTGAAAAAGTGATTTGAATCCTGTTATATAAAGAACATGTGTTTCTAATCTGTTCACCAGTTGATACATATTGAAGAGTTAGAATGTATTGTTCTCTCTAACATTTTTGAAGTGCGCTGTTACATGTTCTCTGAATAAAGCAAGTCAGTTGGGCCCCCAGTTTGAGTACAGAATTCTTTTTTTTTGTTACATTTGTACCCCGCGCTTTCCCACTCATGGCAGGCTCAATGCGGCTTACATGAGCCAATGGAGGGTTAAGTGACTTGCCCAGAGTCACAAGGAGCTGCCTGTAAACTGCATTTCATGGTCATCTTAACAACATTTAAGAAGATTTATTTGGAGGAATATAGGTCCTCTATTTTTTATGATTGTAATCCTAAATTATGGAACACTCTTCCTATAGAGCTTCAATCCTTACACTCCATTGGTCAGTTTAAGAAAGATGTATTTGTTTGCTCAGGTATATGGTCAAGTCAACTGTTGATTTATTATTATTATTATTATTATTATTATGGCTACAAGATGCATAAAATAGATGTGAAAGTTGCAATAGCAGAGAGAAGAATACTTAAGATCCATTTCAAAACCAATTAATATACTGAACCCAGAAACAAAATAGGAGGCCAAAATGTGTATAAATAGGTTGATGACTACTAAGCATCAAGTAAACTACTACTACTATTAAACATTTCTATAGCGCTACTAGACTTACGCAGCACTGTACAAATTAACATGAAAAGACAGTCCCTGCTCAACAGAGCTTACAATCTAAATTGGACAGACGAACAGACAGCTAGGGGTGGGGAAATTACAGTGGTAGGGGTGATAAGTGAGGGTGTTGAGTAAGAGAGCCATGGTTAGGAGTCGAAAGCAGTAGCAAAGAGGTGGGCTTTAAGCCTAGAATTGAAGACAGCCAGAGACTGAGCCTGACGTACTGGCTCAGGGAGTCTATTCCAGGCATAGGGAGCAGTGAGGTAGAAGGAACGGAGTCGGGAGTTAGCAGTGGGGGAGAAGGGGGACGACAGGAGACATTTACCCAGCGAACGGAGTTCACGGGGAGGAGTGTAGGGATCATTTGGACACATAAATTCCTTCCTAAATTATGTTAGCCTTTTCTCCTTAAGATCCTGTTTTCTTTCTTTCTCTTTTCCCCACCTTCTCATTGCAAAATGAGCTTGGGAGCAAAGGAAGTTATTTAGGGGCTTTTCTGGTATCCATCTAAAAAAATATTGGCATGTATAGTTTGCTGCTATTCATTTAATTGGGTAACTGGGAAAAGCCCATGCCCTTTTAAGCATGGCTTGTAGTACACACTGAAGATTTATTGCTGTAGACCCTTCCCATGTTCTCACTGAACAAGGGGATGGGGGATATCATAGGCAGCACAATGGGGTGACCTTACCCTAACTTCTCTGGTTCCCTCGCTCAGCATCAGCAACTGGAGAACTTGGGGGTAGGGCCACAGATTGGTATGTTTGACTCCTTTAGACTAAACAGTATTCCTCTACCCTGGGGGGGGGGGGGGGCTAATTTTACATGCTGTGGCTCCTTTAAGACCTCTTTAATGTACTCCATTCCAGACGTTCAAATGTTGCTCCAGAAACATCATCTTTGCCTGAAATTCTAATTTTTCAGGAGTAATGTACACATAATACATTTCTTAGGAGATAAATCCATATGTTCAATCACACTCTCCCAGGATCTCCCTTTACTTTTTTTCTAACTGAAGATTTTACTAGTAGCTGTTTCTGAGAGTTCCCTTGGTTCTGGACATCCAATACTCTGATCTAGTGTACTGCAGGAATCTCTATATGGTACCTCTCCTGATATGCACTGTGCTGAGCATGCTGCCCTTCAGTCTTCCTTAACTACACTTTCTTTTCTCTCCATTGTGACACACTCTCCTTTCTGTCCTCATGTACTCTGGTTGAGTGACTCTTGGTGAAAATTCCTTTCCTCCTGATAGGTTTTAGCCACAGTTAATAGGTTTTGGGTTCCTTACTGGTACATCAAAAGAAAAATCTTAATATCTGGGAGAATAGAAATCCTAAGAGTAAGGGTTATTTGCCAAAAATATCAGGGAACTCTTCTACTTTCATTAGTGATTTTACTGAGTGGCCTAATGGTTAGTGCAGTGGAGTGAGAACCTAGGGAACAGAGTTCAATTCCCACAAGCTCCCCGTGACACTGGGCAAGTCACCTAATCCTCCATTGCCTCAGGTATAAAAAAGAGTGTGAGCCCACTAAGGATGAAGAAATTACCTACATATAATAAATGTACATGGCTTTGATTATACCTCTGAAAGGTAATATATCAAATTCATGACCCTTTACCATTACTTAGGAGGAAAAGAATTTCAGTAACTTCTTTGCTCCTTTGGTTATCTCACCACCCTCTTCCTTTAAGAGGTGGCTATGATCAGGACTTACCAGACTTGCCCTATTTATGACCTGAGCCCTTAATGCCACCCATTGATTTAGCGGTAAGGGCTCATATGCTACCTGCACGGTAACCGTGTAGCACATGCCACCTGCCGATACCTGCCGGGAATGCCCCCCACAGTATAAAATAGAAAATTATTTTCTGCTGTGGAATTCGGTGTGTGCCAAACTTGAATTTACTGCCAGGCGCACATGCTAGCCTGGTGCTACTGCTGATTTGGTGTGTGCAAACTGCACATTAGTCCTCCTACGCCTTTGTTAAAGGGCCCCTAATTTTTTTAGATTACATTTCACTTAAAATTTGTAATCATGATTAATCGAGCATTTAAAGGTATGGTATTTATTTATTTATTTTATTACTGCAGCTTCTTGTGACTTTGGGCAATGGAGGGTTAAGTAACTTGCCTAGAGTCGCAAGGAGCTGCAGTGGGAAAAATAAGTAAATAACATACTGTTAATCATGTGATTAATTGCGATTAAATTTTTAATCAAAATGCAGCCCAAGAAACGTATAGCTGAATAGTCAGTGCCAACCAATATCTGGATATCAGTTTGAATATTCAGATATGGCAGTGAATGCTGTCATCCAGATAATGGGGATATTCAGTGTCATTACCTGTATAGTTATCCAGATACCTTAGAACAGTTATCCAGATACCAGTGCTGACTATCGCCGATCTCCACCCAGATTCTATCCTGGATCGCACTAATGTGATTGCACCACCAGAGTGGTCTACAGTGGCTTTCAGTGGCATTATCTGGCTAATGCCGCTGAAAATCTGTCAATGGCCCTTTCAGTATTACTTATCTGGGTAGGGGCACCTCCTCCCCTGGTAAGTAGTCGATTCCCACTGCAGTTCATGGTGACTCTGGGAAAGTCATGTAACCTTCCATTGCCCCGGGTGCAAATTAAATACCTGTATATAATATGTGAACTGCTTTGATTGTAACCACAGAAAGGAGGTATATCAAAACATATCCCCTTTCCCTTTTCTTGAATATCAGCTGGTGTGTTTTTTGAAGACAGTAGTTGGTTCAAGATGGAAACAAAATACAGTAAATAATTCAGAATGACACATTTGTATATATTTAAAATAAAAAAAAACTGACAAAGCATCCACTTGCAGTTTGCCCTATGATTTGTGAAAGTACTTAGAAGTGAGGACATGAAAACATCTAATTCATGAGTAGGTCTGCCAGTACCATTTTGCAAAAGTAATGCAATGCTGGTCAGTACTTTGAAGACTCAGAGGCTTCTAACATGACTAAATGAATTTAATCCATCACTACCCAATAACAGTTTTTGGATGCTTTGATTCAAAGACTATTCTCTGCAGAACTGCAATAAGTTCTTATATTTATTTGCTATATACAGTGGTGGAAATAAGTATTTGATCCCTTGCTGATTTTGTAAGTTTGCCCACTGACAAAGACATGAGCAGCCCATAATTGAAGGGTAGGTTATTGGTAACAGTGAGAGATAGCACATCACAAATTAAATCCGGAAAATCACATTGTGGAAAGTATATGAATTTATTTGCATTCTGCAGAGGGAAATAAGTATTTGATCCCCCACCAACCAGTAAGAGATCTGGCCCCTACAGACCAGGTAGATGCTCCAAATCAACTCGTTACCTGCATGACAGACAGCTGTCGGCAATGGTCACCTGTATGAAAGACACCTGTCCACAGACTCAGTGAATCAGTCAGACTCTAACCTCTACAAAATGGCCAAGAGCAAGGAGCTGTCTAAGGATGTCAGGGACAAGATCATACACCTGCACAAGGCTGGAATGGGCTACAAAACCATCATTAAGACGCTGGGCGAGAAGGAGACAACTGTTGGTGCCATAGTAAGAAAATGGAAGAAGTACAAAATGACTGTCAATCGACAAAGATCTGGGGCTCCACGCAAAATCTCACCTCGTGGGGTATCCTTGATCATGAGGAAGGTTAGAAATCAGCCTACAACTACAAGGGGGGAACTTGTCAATGATCTCAAGGCAGCTGGGACCACTGTCACCACGAAAACCATTGGTAACACATTACGACATAACGGATTGCAATCCTGCAGTGCCCGCAAGGTCCCCCTGCTCCGGAAGGCACATGTGACTGCCCGTCTGAAGTTTGCCAGTGAACACCTGGATGATGCCGAGAGTGATTGGGAGAAGGTGCTGTGGTCAGATGAGACAAAAATTGAGCTCTTTGGCATGAACTCAACTCGCCGTGTTTGGAGGAAGAGAAATGCTGCCTATGACCCAAAGAACACCGTCCCCACTGTCAAGCATGGAGGTGGAAATGTTATGTTTTGGGGGTGTTTCTCTGCTAAGGGCACAGGACTACTTCACCGCATCAATGGGAGAATGGATGGGGCCATGTACCGTACAATTCTGAGTGACAACCTCCTTCCCTCCGCCAGGGCCTTAAAAATGGGTCGTGGCTGGGTCTTCCAGCACGACAATGACCCAAAACATACAGCCAAGGCAACAAAGGAGTGGCTCAGGAAGAAGCACATTAGGGTCATGGAGTGGCCTAGCCAGTCACCAGACCTTAATCCCATTGAAAACTTATGGAGGGAGCTGAAGCTGCGAGTTGCCAAGCGACAGCCCAGAACTCTTAATGATTTAGAGATGATCTGCAAAGAGGAGTGGACCAAAATTCCTCCTGACATGTGTGCAAACCTCATCATCAACTACAGAAGACGTCTGACCGCTGTGCTTGCCAACAAGGGTTTTGCCACCAAGTATTAGGTCTTGTTTGCCAGAGGGATTAAATACTTATTTCCCTCTGCAGAATGCAAATAAATTCATATACTTTCCACAATGTGATTTTCCGGATTTAATTTGTGATGTGCTATCTCTCACTGTTACCAATAACCTACCCTTCAATTATGGGCTGCTCATGTCTTTGTCAGTGGGCAAACTTACAAAATCAGCAAGGGATCAAATACTTATTTCCACCACTGTATATTGCTTCTATACGATGTCAAGTTGAAATACATTTAGAATGAATTTCATGTAAAGCAGATAAATGCCACTGCACACTGTGCTTTTTGCTACAGGATAAAAATTGTACCTATCTTGCAGGAAATTAAATTTCTATTGTACTGTTTCCCCTCACCAAATCCTCACCTTGACTACTCTTTCACAAACGTCCTTGTCCCACTCTCCCAGATGCTGTTTCAGTTAAACACTTCATAGAAACATGTAGAAAGATAAAGACCACATGGCCTTTCCAGTCTACCCATCCATGCCATCTACTCTCCCTATCACTCCTTTAGAGATCCTATGTACTTATCCCAAGCTCCCTTGAATTCAAATACTGTTTTCGTCTCCACCACTTCCACCAGGTGGCCATACCACGAATTCACCACCCCTTCCGTGAAGAAGCATTCCCTCAAGTTACTTCAGAGCCTATCCCCTTTCACCCTCATCCTACACCCCTCATTCCAGAGTTTCCTTTCAATTGAGACTCACCTTCTGTGCATTTATGCCGCATAGGTATTTAAATGTCTCTATCATATCTCCCGTCTCCCACATTTCTTCCAAACTATACATATTGAGATCTTTAAGTCTGTCTCATTACGCTTTATGATGAAGATCACTGCCTAACTTAGACCCGCCTACTTTCATTTAGGGGCCCTTTTACAAATCGGCACTTCCATCAAAGTATTACATTTGTTTTTTTTTTTTTCTTTGAATCTATTTGTTTCTTCTTTGTTGTCAGGTGTTATACATATTGCTGTTCTTTTTCTGTATCAAGAGTTTTGGAAATATGATTTTAATTTTGATTAAAAAATTTTAAATAAAATGATTCTTTTATTTTTACTTAATTAGCCTTTCCATCAGCTGAATTAGATAAACCAAACAAATGTGTCAGCTGCTCAGTTACTTAGCACTCAAAGAGGGGCATTTTCAATATGACATTTTGCAATAAATGTCCAAAATCTGAATAGGAAATATGGCCGTTTATGAAACAGCAAAATGTTTTATCTTTTTTTTTTCTCAAAAATGGCCATTTCCTAGACTTTTGTGCTCAGTACGTTTATAGCTGACTGGCCACGGAGACATCACAGGAGAGCAGTGGGGCACCCTAGGGGGTACTGCTGAGGACATCATATAAAGGTTCCCAGGTACACATCTCACATTTGCTCCCTTATATTGTATGCCGAGCCCTCAAAAAAAAATTTTGTTACATTTGCACCCTATGCTTTCCCACTCATGGCAGGCTCAATGTGGCTTACATATTATATACAGGTACTTATTTATACCTGGGGCAATGGAGGATTAAGTGACTTGCCCAGAGTCACAAGGAGCTGCCTGTGCTTGAAGTGGGAATTGAACTCAGTTCCTCAGGACCAGACTCCACCACCCTAACCACTAGGCCACTCCACCACTCTGCCAAAAACCTACTGTACCCAACTGTACACTACTACAGTAACCCTTATAGGTGACGGGGTCACCTATATATGGGCACAGTAGGTTTTTGGTGAGTGTGGGAGGTCTCACACTTTCCACCACAAGTGTAACAGGTAGAATAGAATATGGGCCTGGGTTCCCTCTCTATAGTGCACTGCACTGACCACTACACTACTTCTGCTTGCTGCTGTAATAGAACTCGCTATAACATCTGAAGCTGTCATAAAGGCTGGTAAGTAAAATTTTTATTCACATTTTTGGGGGGCAATGGGGGAGGGGGTCAGTGACCACTGGGGAAGTAAAGGAGGTTATCCCTGGTTCCCTGCAGTGGTCATCTGGTCATTTAGGGCATCCTTTTGTGCCTTATTTGTTCTAAAAAAAAAAAAAAACAGGTCTACATCAAAACATTGACATTTTAGCCATAGACATTTTCATTTTGTTCCATTATGGCTATAAAATGCCCAAGTGTTAGGAATGCCCTAGGCCCACTGTAATCCCACCCCTGAAACACCCCCCAACATGCTCCCTTGTGATTTGGACACATCACAGATGAATTGCATAGATAAATGCCTGCAAAACAGGTTTCGAAAATACTGATTTGGATGATTTGAGAAGAAATTCTTCCAAGTGCTGCTTTATGACACTTTTTCAAACATTTTTCTGTTTTGAAAATGAGCCCCACAGTATTTATTTATTTATTTTATTTATTTATTTATTTATTTATTGCATTTGTATCCCACTTTGTCCCACCTCTTTGCAGGCTCAATGTGGCTTACAATACATCATGGATAATTTGAAGAATGAAAAGTTTTTTTCACATGAATGTTCACAGTTAGGGGCCCTGCACTCAGTTGTCAATCTTAGGATCACAAAAAGAACAATAATCCTATATAATAAAACTCACCCTCAACGTTCTGAGGACACTGACGTCACTGTCAGGTCCTCCGGGCACTTCCTTCCGGTTCGAAGCCTTCGTGGTGATGAAGCCACCGAAAACACTGTGTTGGGGCCCCGCCCTCGCGTCAAACGTGAAGACGTCGAGGGCAGAGCAATGGCGTCAGTGACTTCACAACCAACGACAAAGCAGATTGAAGGTGGCGTGCCGAGGTCAGCAACAATGCCGGTCAGTGCCTTCAGAACGCCGAAGGGGTGAGTAAGGAGGGGGGGAGGTTCGGAAGGAAACCGTGCTAGCGCCCATTTCATTTCCGCAAGAAACGGGCATGTTTTACTAGTGTGCTATAAATTGCCAAAATCAAATGTGACTGTCCAAAAAAGAGTTCAAAATTTGAGTATAGAAGTTAACATTTTGCCCTATGCTCTGTGTCTTCAGTATCCCTTTTGTTGCTTTGTTGGTAGGAAGTTTACTAAGAAAGGGTATTAAGTTTTGTTTTGCTCATTTGGAATATTATTGTGAGCCATTAAGCCATGAAAGCTTTGCTGGGTTTATTATTAAATGTTCAGAAGTTGCGACAAAAGCGCTGTGTTATTTATGTTGCCAGTGTTACGGTGTTTTGTAGCACGTAAATAGTTCATCCATTCAGAAGGTAGCCGTGAAAGAACAATTTCATTGAGATGTTTGGATACATTTACCTTTCTTCTGTTAAACCAACCCCCCCCCCCCCCCAAAAAAAAAAAATCAACTGTTCTTGATTACAAAGGAGAATGAATACAACTGTAAATGTCAGACCTCCAGAGCAATAACAATTACTTGAAATGAAAAGAAAAAAGGACCTTCATACATAAGGGTAGCTTGTAAATCTTTTTATTTTTGCAACAGCTCTCTCCTGAAAAGAGCAATCATCAGTCTACAAGGTTAAATTTAATAGATTGCTCCATTTCTGTATTGGTCTTATTACTTCAATTTTTATTATTTTATGTGCAAGTAAAACAATTGCACTTACTTTTGCTGCTCATCCTTGAAAATCACCTGAATGATATAAAAATACACTCCACATTGGCAATGTTTCAAAACTCAGTCTGCATCAGGGGAATTTCATTCTTCATTGCATCAGCAAATCTATAAGCAAATCTATCCACTCTTTCACGTCTTTAAAGTCTAAAGGAACAAAATAAAAATGATTACCCAACAGTTGGTCTTCTTTCAACTTTCAGAGAAGATATGACCCACCTGTGTTATAAATTGTTCTGACATGCTAAAATCTAAAAATAAGGGAAGCCACTTTTTTTTAAGAGGGCCCAGAAGTGGTTAAAACTGACATCAACATTATCATGATGACTAAGGGCCAAATTCTATAAATGGTGCCTTAAAAATCAGTGCTGAAAAACCACATGGTTAGGCGTAGTTTATAGAATATGCCTACATGCCGTTCTTGTGACTAAATTTTAGGCGCACCCATTTAAGCCACCTAATACTAGGCCTAAATGTATTCACCTAAGTTAGGCACAGATAGGGTGTATTCCATAATTGTACGCATAGTTTTTTGAAATGCCCACAACTTGCCCATTCCACGTCCCCTTTGCTTCTATGCGCATTAGTGCCGTTAAATAGGTTGTTAAGTACCAATTATCAGCACTGATTGGCTTGCTATTCAATTAAGTTGTGTGTGCAGTTTGGGCATGCAGCCAAATTAGCACGCACATCTTAAGGTGCCATATATAGAATTTGGGGTAAGTGTATTCCATAATAGACGTCCATTGCACTAATTGTAATAAATAAATCCATTCAATGGCAGCATTCATTGCACTGGAAAATTCAGATCTTAGACTGTATATCTACCACTGTTCTCTGTAGCTCAAATGAGAAATATGGCCATCACTACACCAGGATGCTGACACGTCTTCTACTTTAATTGAATAAAAGTATGAGTTGCTTTAACACAATGTGGATGTTGTGAGCTCTCTTCAATTATAAACAGTTTGCACCTTTTGAAGCCATTATCATTTTGTCTTGAACAGCAGATATTTTCTGTATGTGTCTTGCTGCAATTCACAATCTCTCCCCCCCCCCCCCCCCCTCTTCCCTTTATCAGTGCTGTATATATGTATTTCAGGTATGGAACATAGGTATTCCCCTAACCCCGAGCTAGATTTCATTTCATAGCATATGTATTGAAGCAAGCTGGTGGCTGAAGTGAGGGCAAGCAATTTTGGTGTCGTGTCTATAATTTAAACTGACTATCCGGCTTATTTTCGAAAGAGATCGCCGGCCATCTTCCGACACAAATCGGGAGATGGCCGGCCATCTCCTGAAGCCGGCCAAATCGGTTTAATGGAAAGCCGATTTTGGCCGGCTCCAACTGCTTTCTGTTGTAGAACCGGCCAAAGTTAAAGGGGGCATTTCGGTAGGTTATGGAAGGCGGGACGGGGGCGTGGTTATGAGATGGCCAGCTTCGGCCAATAATGGAAAAAAGATGGCTAGCTCTGACAAGCATTTGACCGGCTTCACTTGGTCCATTTATTTTTAGGACCAAGCCTCAAAAAAGTGCCCCAATTGACCAGATGACCACCGGAGGGAAATGGGGATCACCTCCCCTTACTCCCCCAGTGGTCACCAACCTCCTCCCACCCAATAAATAAAATTAAAAAACATTTTTTGCCAGCCTCTATGCCAGCCTGAAATGTCATACCCAGCTCTTTGACAGCAGTATGCAGGTCCCTGGAGCAGTTTTTTGTGGGAGCAGTGCACTTCAGGCAGGTGGACCCAGGCCCACCACCCCCTACTTGTTACACTTGTGGTGGTAAATGGGAACACTCCACCCCCCCCCCCAAAACCCACTGTACCCAGATGTAGGTGCCCCCTTCACCCATAAGGGCTATGGTAATGGTGTAGAGTTGAGGGGAGTGGGTTTTGGGGGGGCTCAGCACCCAAGCTAAGGAAGCAATTTTTGAAGTCCACTGCAGTTTCCTCTAGGGTGACCGGTTGGTGTCCTGGCATGTCAGGGGGAACAGTGCACTACAAATGCTGGCCCCTCCCATGACCAAATGCCGTGGATTTGGCCGGGTTTGAGATGGTTGGCATCGGTTTCCATTATCGGTGAAAACCGATGCCAGCCATGTCAAACCCGGCCATCTCTGACATTTGGCCGGCCCCAACCGTATTATCGAAATGAAAGATGGCCGGCAATACGGTTCGGGACTGCTCTTTGCAGCACCGGCCATATAGATGGCCGGCGCCGTTCGATTATGCCCCTCCAAACATCATAAATATGCCAAGTGTGGTTATCTTGTCCAATTCTCAATGTCATTTGGCATCAGCAGTGACATTTCATGTTTTAAAACAGACAACAAGTTTTATGCATATGAAGGTTTAAGATTAGGCTTATTTGATATCCCGCTTAACATCAGAACATCAAATCGGTGTACAATAATCAAAAGGGGCATAATGGTACAATAAAATATATAAATAACACAAAACCAAGAAAATTATGAATGAGATGGACAAGAACAAGCACAAAAAATTCTGCTATATCTTAGTGAGCTCCAACAAGATTAACCGTTCACACTCGGGTGAGTAGGAATCAATAGTTGAAGGCTGCATGGAACAGGTGGGTTTTAAGCATAGCTTTAAACTCATTGAGGGTGTTTACTGTTCGCAGAGATAGTGCAAAGGCATGTCACAAAGTGGGGCCCGCTACATTTAACATTGAGGTGTGATAGGTGCAGCTCGAAGTGTGGGAAGGCTGAAGTGGCTAGGGCTCTTCAGCTTGGAGAAAAGACAGCTGAGGGGAGATATGATAGAGGCCTATAAATAAATGAGTGGGGTGAAATGGGTAGACATGAATCACTTTTTTACTCTTTCCAAAAATACAAGGACCTGGGGGCACGCAATGAAGCTACAAACTAGTAAATTTAAAATGAATCGGAGAAAATGTTTCTTCACTCAACGTGTAATTCAACTCTGGAATTCGTTGCCAGAGAATGTAGTAAAGGCAGTTAGCTTGGCAGGGTTTAAAAAAAGGTTTGGATGGCTTCCTAAAGGAAAAGTCTATAGGTCATTATTAAAATGGACTTGGGGAAAATCCACTGCTTATTTCTAGGATAAGTAGCATAAAATGTATTGTACTTTTTTGGGATCTTGCCAGGTACTTGTGTCCTGGATTGGCCACTGTTGGAAACAGGATGCTGGGCTTGATGGACCTTTGGTCTGTCCCAGTACAGCAATACTTATGTATTTATGTACTTTATAACCAACAGCTGTTGTTGGCTGGAGCACAGTATCCTAGAGGGAACATAGGGAAGCGGGTGAGAGGATAAAAAAGCTGGGGAGCCAGAATGCAAAACTTTATAGACTCATACAGATATGGGATCAATAATGTATTATGCAAGAGAGCAAGGAGGCCTAAAAACCCGCAGAAAGAGAATTTACACATTCAGGCTCTCAACATTTTTCAAACTCAGACTGTAATTTTTTATTTATTCATTTGTTTAAAATACAGCTTCTATACCACTCTTATAGATAATAATCTGTTCAGTGCAGTTTACAATAAAACATCATATACCATTGATATCCCCTCCCCCACCCCCACATGAAAACTTAATCAACTTCTTCATAAATACTTTAAAATCTAGATTCAGGGGCATCTCATTCCACCATTTTGGCACTGTAACCAAAAATACCCTGTCCCTATTGTGCTTCTGCTGGACCTCCCAGACAGTTGGAACACAAAGTCTGGCCTCATTACCTGATCACATATCACATTAGGTATTATTGGAACACTCTAGCTCAGCGTTTTTCAACCAGTGTACCACAGCACATTGGTGTGCCACAGTAGGTCCATAAGTGAGCCGTGGGAGTTGATGGTCAAAGTTTTCTTGTCTCTAGCAGTCGGCGGCAGCGAGCAGTGATTCATATAGCCTACTCATGCCAACCCCAGAGCCTTCTCTCTGATGTAACTTCCTGCTTCCGCTTAGGCAGGAAATGTCAGAGAAAAAGCTCTGGGGTTGGCATGAGCAGGCTGTATGAATTGCTGCTGACTGCTGCCAACCACTAGAAACAGTAAAACTTTTAAAAAGGTACATGGAGGGGGTGGTCAAGAGAGCCAAGGGGAGATACCTGGTCTCTGGTTGGAGATGGGGCGGGAAGGAGATATGCTGGACTATTTGTGAGGGTGGGGGGGATGAGAAGATAAATACTGGAATATTTGTGAGAGTGGTGGGAAGAGAAGATAAATATTGGATTATTTGTAAGGGTGGGGAGAAGAGAAGGTGCATGGACTATTTATGAGGGTGGGGGATGGAGAGAAGATAAATGTTGGACTAATTGTGGAGGAGGGGAAGTAAAGGTAAAAATTCTGGACGGTGTATGGGTGTGGAACAAAGTAAAATGATGGACCATGTGAGGGGGTGTGCCTTGACAATTTCAGTGCTATGTAAGTATGTCGTGAGACAAAAAAGGTTAAAACTCTCTGCTCTAGCTGATAAGCAGGCTTATTTATTTATTTATTTATTTATTTTATTTACAGGCTCTTGATATTCTACAGTATAGCCTAAACAGGCTTAAAGGTCGTTTTCAAGAAGAGGCAAAATCAAGAGTTAGAGCAGAAAACAGATTTAAGAGGTGGATTGTAAACAAAGATTTGAATTTAGTGTATGATGTTTCTGATCTCAGTGACAATTTAGGTGCAATGTAACTGAATGCCGTTCCACAGATTTATAAACATAAACTTGAGGAGAAGAGAGGTACAGCAAATAGCCCTGAGAAGAGCAGAGTGAACGAGTTGGACAGTAAGGAACAGGAGGCTATTGAGGTATTCGGTATTCTCCCTCGTGTCTCTAAACGTTAAAACCAATAATTTAAATTTAGGGGGGAAGTTATGAATGTAGGATGCCATTAAAATGTGTTGTTTTACTGTCAACTCTAGTTGTTAGTAACGGGGGGGGGGGGGGGGGGGGCGGGAAGATATCAACATGAGCTACCTTTAATACAGGTTATGCTATTTTAGCACAGGTCCTATTTTATGCAGTGAGACCTAGTTACTAATAACCTGGGATAACAGTAAAATAGCCCAAGTTAGGGGTATAGTTATCAATTCAAATTCAATTGAAATCAATTCTTGTATACTGCTAATATCCCCTTTCCAGGGTTCAGTGCGGTCTATATTCTAGGAGAGACAAAAGCAAATAGTGTTGGTGTGAGGTCTGAGAAACATTAGAAACCATTGGATTAATGCATGAGACTAAAAACATTAAGGAAAGCATAATGGATGATACTGGGAGGTATGGTTTGGGCTACTCTGAAGACGTCGTTTTACTGTTAATCCCAGTTATTAGTAATTAATTCTCGTTGCATAAAATGAGACTAGTGGTAAAATAACATGTCTCCCCATCGTTAGATTTTGGGGGCTGGGTACTTTGCAGGGTGAGGGGTAGTTAGAGTCATGTGTGCAGTTTTCAGGGGTAGTTTCAGGGGGTTGGGCAGTTTGGTGGTGGTTTGGCAATTACGTGATATATTTTATAGGTTTGGGGCAGTATGCTGGGCAGCGGCGTAGCCACAGGTGGGCCAGAGTGGGCCAGGGCCCACCCACTTAGGGTTCAGGCCCACCCAACAGTAGCATACATTTAGTGGTAGCTGGTGGAGATCCCAAGCTCTATCAGCTGAAGACTTCTCTTTGATGGAAAGCCAAGGTGGAAAGAAGCGTTTTCTCACCAGCTGAGATATTTTTTTGGTGGTGGTGAAGAACACTTGGTGTCCACCCACTTCTTGTCTAGGCCCACCCAGAATCTGTTGTCTGGCTACGCCCCTGATGCTGGGTGGTGTGGCAGTTGCAGGGGGTAGTTTTGGGTGGTATTTATTTCTCAGACTTGATATACCACAAATAGATTCAGACAGGCAACTAAGCAGTTTACAAAATGAAAGTATAGCAATACTGATTAAGAAGAAAAAGGAAATAGTGAGGAGGGCAGGATGGGAGTTTAGAAAGTGTGTGTGTGGGGGGGGGAGGTCAAAGACAGAGAGAGAAGGAAATAGCAGGGGAGAAGAAGAGCCTAGGAAGGGGGGTGTCAAAGACCTGAGAGAGAGGTCAATTTTGACGAGAGCTTTGAATGAGAGAAAGGAAGGGATGGACCTAAGGGAAGATAGCTGAAGGTGGTGTCACGACAAACAGTAAGATGTAAAGAAGAGGGAGACGGGTACACAGTAGGCTGTCTGAAGAGAAACATAGGATACCGGTAGGAGCATGAGGAATCAAACATTTGTAGGTGGGGACAGAGGGAAGACGATTTTTGAAAACTTGCATAAGAAGTTTGAATTGGATTGGAGAGGAGACAGGCAACCAGTGTTCAAGATGGAGGAGAGGGTTATGGGACAGTTTGCATTTGTGTAGCAGTTGTGGGAGGAGTAATTTTTTAGGATGGGGCAGTTACAGGGGGATATTTTTGAGAATGGATCAATTGGTGAGGTGGGGTGACAGTTGTGAGGAGATGTCGTTTTTTGAGCTGTAGGAGCAGTTTAGAGGTGGGGCAGTTGCAAGGGGAGTAGTTTGTGAGTGTGGGAGTAGATTGGGGATTTGGATGAGGGAATTGTATATTTTAACTGCCTTGTCCTATTCTCTACTACATTTCACTCTAAATTTCTATGCTATAGAGGTTGGAACTCCTTCTTCCATAGAAATACATTGGGTCATATTTCGGGGGGCATATTTCTCTGGAACCCTGGTCCAATTTGGACCATTTTCAAACTGAACTGTCTTTTTACAAGTTTTTCCCATATGTCAGATTTCATCCCATTTTGTTAAATTTTCTATGCTATAAAAACTGGAATTAATTCTCCTATTGAAATGCATTAGGCCATTTATTCATTGGGAGGGGAGGGGAGGGGTATAGCTTATCTCTCTAGAATTCCCAATCCAGTTTGACCTATTTTGGAACTTTGTGTCTTTTTACGGTTTTCCCCTCATGTAGCGTGATGGATGGCCAGGTCAGGGCCTCACAGAAACAGCCAGACAAGGTGTAGAATTTTTAATACTTTAGGCTTAGAACTGTGCCAATACAGTCTCTTGCAATGCAGAGGGTAAATCTTTATCAGGGATGGCTTCTTGACAGTCCTATACACAGTGTGCAGCAAGTTCAAACATTCATAAACAAACTCAGGCCTGGCTCCATCATGGACACACAGGATCTGGGTCTTTAGAATGGTCAAGAAAGAACTTCCTACCTTGGCATAGGTTTGAGGGCTGCTCCTCTTCTCCCAGGACCTCCCTGACTTTTTTCTAGGCTGGGTTTTTATTTGTCCTGCTTGAATCCCACCACCCCTCTCTACTGTGTGTTGGGGAACCTGGTTCCTTTAGGTGGCCCAGGAGGAAGTTTCTTTAAGAGGGATTGGCAGTCTCCTATACACTCCCTCACACCAAGTTTCATCCCATTCCATTTAAATTTTGAGTTATTTAGCCCCCAGACAGACGGGAAGGCAGACATTCTGAACCTGTTTTGTATAATTCTTGCCAACTTCTGTTGGGTTGGAAAGAATAAAAATGCTTGTGGGTGATCTGTCAATATGCCTTGGAAACTAAAACTGACCAAAGAGCCTGGTCTTAAGCTCTGGCAGAACTCTTTATAATCCTTCATAATCTTTAAATTTGATTGGCAGAGCATTCCAATAAGTAGGTGTCATTCTTGAAAAACATCTCTTCTGCTTATTCACTAGCCAAATAGAAAATAAGTAGCTGATAATCCTAAATGCTGCTGCTGGCTTGACTGCAAAGCCCATACTGGCAAAGTTAGAGAACTGACAACACCTAATCTATGGGAACATCCCAATCAACAAGTATTCTAATGAATTCCCAAATGGATAATGTATATGTGCTATACTGTGAACAAGGAATTATTAAAATGGGTTTCTTATGGAATTCAATTTTTGTGTATATATAGGAGGCCTTAGTGTGTATTGTGAACAATAAATGTGGCCCAATCACAAAACCATGATGCTTAACACACTATAAGTGAACCCCGCGTCGGATCTGGGTCGCTAAACTCCACACCTTCATAGGGCTACTAGAATGGTAAAATATACACTGTCCGCAATATAACAGAGAATAAATACTCCAGTGTTCAACCCTCAAATTTCAGAAACACAATCAAACATGGGCAAAAAGTTTGATAATTGTAGATGCCCTTATCTACTACTATAAATCATTTCTATAGTGCTACCAGTCGTACGCAGCGCTTCACAATTGAACATGAAGAAAAGACAGTCCCTGCTCAAAAGAGCTTACAATCTAAATCAGGACAGACAGACAGGACCAATAAGGATAAGGCCAGATCCAGGTTCAGTTTTCATTGTGCTAGATGTATGTCAGACCTAAGATAATTATTACTGCTACTGTTATTACTGCTGTTGCTGCTGTTATTATTATTATTCATTCCTACCCAATGGAAGTTGGAAAGAATATCTCTAAGCATCTTCCTTTTCAAGTGGAGCCAACCAGTTATACAGAGCCCCGTTTTGAAGAAAACTCCTTCTTCAGGAACCCACTCATTTTGCCAGTTGCTCCCTTGTAGAATCAACTCCCATGACATGAAAGCCTTTCTACCAGAACTGTGAATTTCAGTTTGATTTACTAGTGATTAGTGCTGTTCAGAGGTAGGAGCTAGCTAGTCAAGGGCGGGGGGGGGGGGGGGGGGAGAAAATTGGGCAGATCTGAGAGGGTTGTTGGGTTGGGAGACAGAGAGATTCACATACATTAGATAGATTCTTGTTTTGATTCAGGAGAATCTAGGGACAAGCAGTTGGGGGAGGGTGTCCTTCTGATGTTTTACATTTTGAAAAACAGTTTGCAGTACTGAAAACTATATTGGACTCTGATTTCAAAATTATCCTGAGATCATGGCAGTACAGGTTGCTTGACTAACCTCTTTCTAATTTCACCCTCCACCACCCCACCCAGGTCTGCTAATGTGGCAGAAAGATACAAAAATATTTCCCATCATTTTAGGTGCCACAGTTTTGATCAAAAAGAATTTCCAAACTTCACACCTAGATAGCTTGCTTATATGTTACATCTTACGAACTCCAGAGGGCAGTTCTCTTTGGCATGTTACAAGTTTTGCAGTGAGCGTCAGCAGTAAATTTGAGAATCTGAGATCATACTCTACAGTGAGACTCGTTCCCATCAATTTTAGTTTAAAGCCCTCTTTAGTACTTTAGCCAGCCTGTTGCTGAAGACACTCTGTCTCTTCCTTGACAGATGGACACCATCACCGCTCAGTACCCCTTGGAAATCATCACATGGTCTATAGCACCAACCACGCAGCCACGCATTTATCTCCAAGATGCGAGCTTCTCTCATTCAACCTTTACCTTCGACAGGGAGGATCAACGAGAACACCGCCTGCACACCTAGATGCTTCACCCTCTGACCCAAAGCCACGAAGTCTCGTATGATACATTTAATAGAATACTTAGCTGTATCATTTGTGCCAACCTGGATGAGTAGCATAGGAGCATGGTCCGTAGGCTTGATGAGTCTAGGGAATCTTTTCACAATATCGCGAATCTTGGCACCAGGCAGATAGCACAACTCTCTGGATAACATATCTGTATTGTAATTATTGAAGAACATATTTAGGTACACCATTATAGAGTGAATTTGCATAATCAAATTCATTTATAATAAATGAATGAGAGGGGAATTAACAGGGAAACATTGGGAGGGATCTCTAAAGAGGGGAGGCTTCAGGACTGAAGTAATTTACCTTACTTTGGCTGGCCTCGCTAAGTGACCCAATGTTCCAGGAAAAATAACATCAGCTTTTAGCTGGCATTATTATTCCAGGAATAATGAAGCTTGCAGAGTTGCATGCATTTGCATAATTTGCATCTCTTACTACTTATCCCATGGTAACTATTATTAACATGCATTAGGGTAATATAATGTACATTATTGCTTTTTAACACAGTTAAGGGGCAAATATGTTTATGTTTATTCAGGACTTGATGAATCGCTAAGTCATGGGAAAATACCCAAATCTGAGCAATTTACAAAAATACAATAAATAATTTGAAAAGAGGAAAAAAGAAAGGAACACCATTAAGGATAGAATAGGGCACATGCATGCACACATGTTATGGCTAAACTGAACCTTAACAGCTACCTTCCTGATGAAGAGATGTATCATAGCTCTCAAAAGCTGGTTACAAATGTATTAGGTACAAAGATATCACCTATAAGAGATTGGTTGACCTTTGCTTCAGTGGATACATCCTGGGAAATTGTTTTTTTTTACCCTACTGGATGTCAAAGTACAAAGATGTTCTGAATGAGAAGGACATCATGATTAGGCAGACATTTTCTCTGCCATGAACGTGTCCTCCTAAACAGGCTTCAAATGTGCTGGCATGAAAAACAGTTTTCTGTATCAATTTCCTAGCTGCTCATTGGTCCAATCTAATGCAAACACTGACCCCACTTATTCTGTTGATTGAGTCCAGCTGGCAGCTGCTAATCAAAGAACATTGCTCTACCAAGTCATATTGTAGGTAATTATGTATTTGCAATCAGTTACATCCTGTATACTTCTAAGTCTTCACACAGACAATCTTTTACATTAAAAAAAAAAAAAAGGAATCCCACTTTGCTTACTTTCACAATTAAAGTGAAATTGCTAGCATTTTAAGTAGTTAACAGAATGATGAGGTTTGCGATGGTCACTCTTATTTGAAAAAGATCTATTGTACTCAGGCTATAACTGTGAAAAGGGTTTATTTTATTATATTAAAAAAATCTGCTGGCTTTTTTTTCCACTGTAAAAGCTGCTCTACTTAAAGGCTAAATTGAAATAGCTTTTAGATGATATTAATGCGACAAAGGTTTAAATGGTAGCATTTTTTTTCATAAAGAAAATGTATGCAAATGACAATTAAAAATTTTGAGTTCAATAAAAACTACAATACAAAAGAAGTAATGTCTCGCTAAATGTAAGAGAACATTATTCATTAGAGCATAATGGCTTATTATATTGTTGATGTAGTTAGTGGTGTCAGGAGCGAAACAAAGACCTCAAATGTTTGAAGCATTCACCTTAGATTGGTTTTAGAAGCAGATAAACAATGAGTCATGTGTCACAGAACTCTGCAGCAGAAGATGCCCAAAAGATATCTTACTCAGTGTGTCATCCCACTTGGGTCATGCCAATGTAAGAGTGGAATCTATCCCCTCTGCAGCTCTCCCTCCACTGTTGGTTGGGTGACTTCCTCCCACTGTCCTCTTAGGTTTCAGCACCAAGTCTAGTTGGTGCTCAATGGACATCAAGCCTGATGTTTGAGGTGGCATATACTCATAAGAGCACAATGCCTAGTTTAGGAGCTGAAATATTATAGAGTGAAGGTCGGAAAGATATGACCTACTTAGTGTCCCCTTGGCATCCCCTTTTACTTTGTAACTTCATAATAGAACATCAAAAAATGACAGTGAGTGTCTATAAATAATTCCATCAGACATTTCAGTGCAAAATACTTTTCTGGCACTGGTCTAAATCTAGCATAAACAGCTGAAAATCTAGTACCGTAAGAAGGCCCAGTTTTTAACAGAAAAGCTTTTCAATGCAGACATATGTTTATGGTATATGTTTCATACAAAGCAAATAAAGTGGAAATGGTTAACACTGACACCAGTTGCTACCCAAGCTTTGCATTTTTTAATTACTTCTGCTCAGTCTCTTCACCTCCAGCCTGCTATATTTAGGAATCCATAGACAATGGCTTGGCCAGTGGACCTGCCTAGAGCTGTTGTAGAATTTAGTTTAAGTAAACTCCATATACAATTCTGATTTACTAATGTTATCCATTGAGAAAACTAACAAGTGAGAGCCCTATGGCCCATCTTCCATAAGGTTTAAAAATGCTTCTCGACTAGTTTTTTGTTTTTGAGTAATCTTTTTATTAGTAACAGGCAGGACATTCCAATACAGACACCTCTTAAGTTCCTTCCAGTAACATACATTGAAACTAACATATTAACATACTAGTAAAAGAGGCCCGTTTCAGAGCAAATGAAACGGGCGCTAGCAAGGTTTTCGTCACCTACACCCCCCTCCCTCCCTCCCTCCCTGGCCAACCCCTTCGTTGTTCTGCCATTGCTCCGCCCCCAACGTCATGACGTTTGACGCGGAAGGCGGGGCCCGGAGCGATTTCCCCCCCCCCCCGCCTCCCTGCCTCCCTCCTTACCAACCCCTTCGTTGTTCTGCTATTGCTCCGCCCTCAAGGGCGGGGCCTGGAGCGATTTTGGTGGCTTCACTACCACGAACCTTCAAACCTTTTTGAAGGAAGTCAGGGCTTGGCTTCACTGACGTCAGTGTCCTCAGAACATTGAGGGTGAGTTTTATTATAGTAGATAGAGAATACAATACATTAACATCTAGGGAATACAACACACTACCAGCGTATTCTATTAAGTGGATGTCCACTACACCCAGCTAGGCATTCCCCCGACCTCGTTTAAAACTATACATGTCTGCCTGTTAATTTTCTCTTTACTCTCCCCTTCCCTTCCTGCCCCCTCCCCTCCTACAACCCCCCTCCCGTCCAGAATTCCCCTCTCAGGAAGAAGTTGATATTGTAGTGCCATAGCTAAGGGTGTGGTTTTGTTTGCAAGAATAATCCCTTATCAGGTTGGGGATTACTAGCAGAGTAAGAACCTGTAAACTGTCACTGGGGGGAATAACTGGGAGGACCCTGGGTGGGAAGAATCCCAGCCCAAGGAATAAAATGCAGAGAGATAGTGCTAGGAGACTGAGGAGAGACAAGGGGAGAGGAGATTGGGAGGAGATAAAGGTGATAGTCTGGCCTGGAGAAGGATCTTGTCTTGTTTTTGGTTTTCTTAACAGCAGTTACTGATTTTCTTAACAGCAACTCTCCTGGTCCTTAGCCAATGGATTAACTTCTTTAAATGGGATCTCCCTTCTCCTTCTTTGGGTCACTTGGCAGGGGCTTGAAGGCAACAAAAGACCCACAGCAGACAACACCAACAAAAACCAAAAACAAGACAAGGGGAATATCGGAGGAATAACTTATTTAAAGATTGCACCAAGAGATAGCGAGTTTATACAGTTGAAATGTTCCTGTGGTTTCAAGTTGAAGAATAAACTGAGTTTTAAGCTGCTGACTACAGAGTGGTCATTTTGGACTAGACAGTGTGTCATTGTTCCCCCTAAGACAGCCAAATCTAACCACCAGCATTACTTTCCACAAAGGTTTTGAAATTTGATTTTGAGTTTCTTGGGGAGAAGAGGGTCATCCCACCCACTAATGCTTCTTTCCCCAAGTGGAGGCATTGCACACCAAGTGAGTGAGCGAGGGTCCGAAAGATTATGTCCACAGGGGCTCCAGCCCACTCAGACCATGGACCCAGGTAAAGGGGCATTACACAAGCAACATGAAAATATAAATGATAGCACTCATGTTGTTTGTCATTTTGCATCCAAATTTTCATCAAACACAGAACAAATCTGGTTATTTGCACATGCAGCTAAGTATTTTTTTTTTTTTTTGGGGGGGGGGGGGGTTGTAATTATTGCCTTTTACTTGAAGTCAGTACTGTATGACTTTTAATTATATAGATGTTCCAAGGAACTGGTTTCCAGTGAAACTGGTACTATATAGTCCTTGCAAAATTTGTTTGAGTAGTCTCGTAGTGTTTTTAGAATTATTGGGGGACAATTTTTCCAAATGGGTTATTTTTGGACATAATATCAAAAGCGGGAAAGCAATCGTATGACAAAAGCAAAACTATAATACTTTGCCCCCAATATAGTCTAAGGAGTTTCACCAGACCCAGCCGTGTATATCATTCAAGATGTGTGTATTGGAACTTTCCCCTGAAACAGCCAGAGGGTCTGGTGAAACAAGGACCTTTGTCATGAGTTTGCTCTTCAGTTTGGGAGTTTTGTTTTTAGTTTGGAAGAAGAGTTGTTAAGAAGAGCATTAGTACTGTAGATTGGTGGCATCCTGAGATGCTTGCACTTGGATGTTTTTCCCTAAGTGTTTTGATATTTGATGGAGTTTTTTTTTAATGCCAATGATAGTAGTGATTAATGGGTTTGCCCGTGTTGTTTACACCTGTCACTTAAGGTTTTTTTTTGTTACATTTGTACCCCGTGCTTGCCCACTCATGGCAGGCTCAATGTGGCTTACATGGGGCAATGGAGGGTTAAGTGACTTGCCCAGAGTCACAATGAGCTGCCTGTGCCTGAAGTGGGAATCGAACTCAGTTCCTCAGTTCCCCAGGACCAAAGTCCACCACCCTAACAACTAGGCCACTCCTCCACTCCCACAGTTGGGTAACTCCTTAGACTATATTGGAGGCAAAGTGTGGTAGTTGTTATTTGTGCTACTCAATAGGACTCAACCACACCACTCAACCACAAATTCAAACACCTTCAAAAATTGTCTCTATCAACTACGGCAGCTATGAAATGTCTCTCTATATATTGAAAAAATGAGTCTCACCACAGTGGTTCATGGCATAGACTATTGTAATGCCCTGTACACTGGCCAAACCAAAAAGAGTTTGTATCAGCTCCAACTAATCCAGAATGCTGCAGTACGACTGATAGAAGGCTTCAAGTGGCGTGACCACATCAAACCCTTCCTGTAAAAGCTACTCTGGCTACCAGTACTTTACAGAGCTAAATTTTAAACTCTATGTTTGATTTTTAAGGTCCTCAGACAAAATGGTACTTAAAGAATAAGGTAGCCCTTTATACACCTTTAAGACCTCTAAGGTCCTTTCAAGGATCATAACTATCTGCACCCTCATTAAAAGAAATTGTACAATGTGATACCCGTCAGTGAGCCTTCTCAGGAGTAGCCCCCACACTCTAGAATTTACTCCCAGAGAGGCTACATATAATTCGAGACTATCTCTACTTCAGGAAGTAGGTGAAAGCCTGGCTCTTCTCCTAAGTCTTTAATGCATAGGGTGACTGACTATACACCCATTCTTCACATGGACTAGCTTGCTACACATGTTGTAACTTAAATCAGTTCCTTATCTGTTGCTTAACTATACAAAGAACATGCCTTGATTTTAGCTGACCATCAAATTATCCCAACTGACTCCGTACCACACATCTTGTTCCCATCATATATCTGCTCTTGGTCCCTCAGCCATATTGTAGAAAATCTTTAGCATCATATCTATGTTAGCTGAATGTTCTAATGCATGCTTATTGGGTGTTTCATTAGTATTATGCTAACATTGTATTATATCTCTGGTATTTGCATTCCAGTACTGTTAAATGTATATATTTTTTATACTGTTTCACGGTAGTTCTATTATTAGGTTTCAATTTACTGTTTTCAGGTTTACCTCATTTATTGTATTTATGTTTATTCTTAGTTATTTTACTATTGTTATGCTGTTAACAAAATTGTAAGTTTTATGTTAAACTGTACCTGTTGAACCACCACCTTGGGTGAGTCTTTCATAAAGGCAGTTAATAAATCCCAATAAATAAAAATAAAGATGTGTCCTTTGGGTAGGGCTATTTTTCATGTTTCTTCTTTACTGTTGTATATGGAAAATTAATAAAATATTTTGAAAAAAATAAAAATAAATGGTTGATTGATTGATTTAAAAAATTTATACCTCGCCTAAAGCCTAGGTGGTTTCCAAGAATACATACTCAATAACAAGAAATAAAACATACATCACAATATCTTCACATTTAACAATACTGCTCCGCTATCTACAAATACAGTGATACCTCGGTTTTCGTCGATAATCTGTCCAAAAACAATCGGCGAAATCCGAAACCGACGAAAACTGAGGCAATTATTCAATGAGCAGGAGAACGCATGGGTTACCCTTTGTTTTTGCAAATTAGCAGCGAGATCATGTGGGCACGCCGACGAAAGCCGAGACAAATTTTTCGCGGAAAAATCAACGAAAACCGAAACCGACAGTAACCAAAGTCAACGAAAACCGAGGGTATTACTGTATCGCCCACCATCCAATCATTCAGAAAATGCTGTAACAAAAATTGCGTAATTTTTGAAAACTGCATCACATTAGTACATAGGCGTATTTGGCCAGGAAGCACATTCCATAACAAAACTCCTGCCATTGAAAATATAGAAGCCCTTGTGCCAGCACCTAACTTTAGGCACTAATGCCAATTTTTGCCATTCCAGAATTGGCACTCAGCGTAAGGCATCTGTGTGCCTAATTGGAGGTACTCAGTTATAGAATTGCCCCATAGAGCACAGAGTATATTTCTGTTCTGTATTCATATGCATAATTCATGGGAACAAATCTTTTAAATATTTTCTTTTAGTTTTTACAGAAAGAGGCCTTTCTCTGTATTTTCCACACATAATGGTTAAACCCCTTGCTTTCAAAAATTATCCATTAAAGTTTTATCAATTCTGTGTTTTGGTGAGACAGTATTAGGAAATGCCATTGGGAAAATTAGATTTTTCTTTGACATTCGGCGCCCAGTCAGCAATCCAATCCCATGTGTTTCTATTGAGACATTAGGATTTGATATAATTTTGGGCAGAAAACATTTTAAAATGAAACAATTTAATTTTCTAGACGGTCTCAAGGAGCACTTAGCTTAAGAGAATACACTTCCAAATCAAAAGCCTTTCAATCATTTTAAATATTATTTGGATTATATCTGCACTGTGTGCAGCAGTAGTTTGAATTTTTATTGAATGTTTGACTGACTCATGCACACATAGTTGAGGTATGAAATTATTAGGTTTATGTGTGTGTGTGGGGGGGGGGGGGGGTGAGTTTAGTGGTTGAATTGAATGGGACATCTGGCTGACAGGAACATAGAACAGAAGATGAAGCAAATGCTGAATTTGCTGTGAGCATGATATTTATCAAGAGGTTTAAGGCTGGCTTGTTTTTATTCAGCTTATGAAACCGATAACGGTGACTAGCAGGGGAAGGAGAAAGTTTTTCCCATGCAAATAACTAAAGATAAAACACACATACATATAAAGCTGAAATGGAAACAAGAACAGCATTATTATGATGAAGATTAAATTAATTGGTTTGCTGTGCAAGCTAGATCTGAAAGTCATTTCTCAAATTTAGGGATCTGTTTACTAAAGGGTTGTACATTTTTGCACTTTCTGTGCTTTTATAGGCAAAAGTAAAGTGCTGTAAGGGCAAACACTGCACAGCAACTGCGGGAGGCATGTCAAGCATGTTCTCTGCATTTCCACAGAGAAAAGTTCCTTACTGTATACTATGGAGGGAATTCAATAAACAGCCCTGAAACTTAGGTGCTGAAAAAATTCTGCATGAGCCTTTTATACAATAGTGTTTAGTGTGAATCCCGAACCTAACCTTTGGGCACCTGCTGAAACCTAGTCTAAATGTTGGTGCCCAAGTTAGGTGCAGTAAGGCACTATTCTGTAATTCCATGTACAACTTTTTGGAGTGCTCCTGAGATGCCAATGGCCACGCCCCCTTTTGAGATATGTGAGAGTTAGGCGCCATTTTAATGAGTGCCAATTAACATCAATAATTGGTTGTTAGCACCCACTTATTGATGGTTCCGAGTTCATCAACCAATTTATTTCTGTGCACATCTCGGAAGTGCACCCAAAGTTGGGAGCGTGCACTGGGTAATATATTCAGAATCTGGGGGTATGTTTTTTTACAATTAATGTGGATGCAATTAACCCCCCCCCCCCCCACCTCTTGAAGAGGCTTTAACCCCTGGATTACACCTAGTGTTCAGCGCCAATATCCAAGCGTGTTCTATAACAACACGTGTAACTAAGGGGCCTTTTTACAAAGCAGTGGTAAGCCCAACGCAGGCTTGCCGCTTACTAAAAAGGAAGTACCACCGGGCTACCGTAGCAGCCCAGCGGTAGTTCCCACCTCCAGCATGCCACAAAAATATTTTTATTTTTGTAGCACCGGTGGGTACCCAACAACAATCAGGCAGTGCCACATGCTGCCCAGTTTGCTGTGTGCTGCTGGGTTAGCACAGGAGCCCTTACTGCCACCTCGATGTGGGCTTATTGCTTGCTAAAGAGGAAGTACCACCGAGCTACCACAGCAACCCAGTGGTAGTTCCCACCCCCAGCATGCTGTCATATCTGGCGCCACAAAAATTATTTTATTTTTGTAGCGCCTTTGTGTACCCAGCGGTAATCAGGCAGTGCCGCGTGCTGCCAGATTAGTGTGGGAGCTCTTACCGCCCCCCCCACCCTGAAATGTCCACGCAGCAAGTGCCTCACTTGCCCCATGGCCATTTCTTCAAGAAAAGAAAGACCTACCTTTTACCTGCATGTCAAAAACACGCTCTGATGCCAGCACATGCCCCCTTTTGCCACAGCTTGGTAAAAGGGGCCCTTAATTGGCTTAACAAGCTAATCAGTGCTGATAACAGCACTTAACAAGCAATAATGAACACTAATTGTTAATAATTAGAATTTATGTGCACAACTCGCTATGTGCATTCTGTAACACAGAGCACCTGAATTGTAATGCGTGCATCCAAAGAGAGGTGTGGTTATGGGTGGGGAAATGGGCGTCTCATGGTCATTCCAAAATTTACACACACTGTTATAGAATATGGCCTTCTGCGCCTAAATCTACGCATCGGTATTTACACCAAGTAAAATGTGGCCTAAATGGACGCAACCATGTGGAAATTTAAGCCCATTCTATAAAATTTAGGCATACTTTAGAGAATATACCTAGGCATATTTTTTTACTGGATTTTTCAGGCGCCATATATAGAATCTGGCCCAATGTGTACCTGCGCTAACAGCACAAATGACAGTGTGTGTTCTAATTACTATACACCAACTGTAATGTGCAGTCCATGCCCCTTCTCTGCCCATATCTTATCTAGTTTCTGCCCCATTCCATGCATAGCAGTTAGTGTGGGGTTTTTAGTGTGCTGGCTGCATGTAGCAGCCGTTAGCGCTAAATCCCTGCTTAACTGACTAGTACACTTTAGTAAACATCCCCCTCAGTGAATTTAAATGTAAGCAGTAATTACCTATAATTTGGGCTTTTAATAGCAATTAATAGTTGTGCTGTTGAAAATTCAGTGGAGGATATTTGGACACCACCTCTTCCTATCCTTTCACTTCCCCACTTGCCAGCCTGATCCAGCACTTTTCCTCCCCATCCTCATCACAATCCTTTCACTCTTGTCCTTTCCGTGGCCCAGCCCTGGAATTTTTATAGCCCTTCCCAGCCTGGTGCCTCCCTGGCAGTTTTCCTAAACCTGCCTCCTACTTCAAAAGCTATGTCATTTCAGTAGAATGCACATCCCTTCTATTAGTTTGCTCTTGCTAGGTAAAATGATCACATTAGTAAGTTAACACAGCGCTGCGTAACCCTAGTAGTGCTTTAGAAATGTCAAGTAGTAGTAGTAGTAGTAGTAGTATTAAATAGCATCCACTAAATAGAGTGTAGAGGTAGCCTATCATGCTAGTTAACATAAACTCATGCCCCTGCATTTTTTATTTCACATTTATATCATTTCTACATCAAAATTCATAAGGCAAACTGTCATTTCAAACCTGCCACCAGAGATGGCAGGATCAACTGGGAATTGCTCCTGGGAATCTGTTCAAAACAGCTGCATGCTAGATCACTGGTCCTCTTTCTCGGCCAACCTTTGTTCCTACGCTTTTCAATCTACCTATCGCTGAAGTCAACTCATTCTGTTACCTAGGAGTGTTTTTTGACTCTAAACTTTCCTTTGAAACACAGATTTTCCAAGTCCTTAAGTTGAGCTTCCTGTCCATTTGCATACTTCACTCTATCTCTAAGTTCCTTGATTTTTCTCTTCTCCATTCACTTGTTCATGCCTTTGCAATCTCAAGATTGGGCTACTGTAACACCATCTATGCTGATAACACCTCCCAGTAGTAATTATGTCATTTACAAACTCTCCAGAATGTAGCAGCTCGATTTCTGACTAAGGCTAGGAGATTTGACTCAGTTTCTCCCATACTAGCTAAGTTGCTTTGGCTTCCTGTTAACTTTCAGATTTGGTTCAAGATCCTTTGTTTGGTACATAAGTGTCATGTCCCCTACCTCAACGCAAGCGGCATCCTCGGGCTGTGCAGGGTCCTGGCAACACACACACTTGAGTGGCTCAGCCTTGAGCCATGTCTGTGTACTTCTTCTCTGGCTGCAGGATCCTTGATTGCCTTGCTCTCATGCACCTGGATCTGCTCTCTCTGTCTGGCTTCCAGGCTCTTTAATTGCCTTACTACCACGCACCTGTGTTGACTTTCTCTCTGCCTACCTGACCTATGGAAGCTCTCTCCTTCAGCTGGTTCCTGTCTATGTCAGAAAACCTGCACTATTTCTGGATACTTTCCCTCTGCCTCATTGCTTCAGCTTCTACTTGGGTAAGCGTTTCTCTTCAGCGTACTCTTCTGTTTGCTGCCTGCCTTTAAAGACCCTGTTTGTACCTGGATTACTCTTCTGTTTGCTGCCTGCCTGTAAAGACCCTGCTTGTACCTGGATTACTCTTCTGTTTGCGGCCTGCCTGTAAAGACCCTGCTTGTACCTGGATTACTCTTCTGTTTACTGCCTGCCTATAAGACCCTGCTTGAACCTGGCTACTCTCTTGTCTGCTGCCTGCCTGAATATCCTGCCTGGACCTGGTTACTCTCTTGTCTGCTGCCTGCCTGAATATCCTGCCTGGACCCGGTTATTCTCCTGTCTACTGCCTGCCTGAATATCTTGCCTGGACCCGGTTATTCTCCTGTCTACTGCCTGCCTGAATATCTTGCCTGGACCTGGTGACTCCTGGGTCAATTACCCGCCTTTATATCTACCTGGACCCAAGACACTCCTTAGCCTACTGCCTGTCATTCTGTTGTGACCCGCTCCTGAACTTCTTCCTTCTGCTCTCCTCTGGCTGGTCTCTCTGGGCGCCCCTTTCCTGGCCTCTCAGTATAAGTCCTGTCGGCCGCCCGCACCTGGGGGCTCAACCCTTGGGGAACGGCGGTCACCACAGGTGAACTTCGGGGTTGCTCCGTGTCTTTTCACACCCGGCAGCACACTGCTTGGCACAGGAACTCACCATATCTGACAATAAGGCCTTACACCTGGAACTATCCTCATATCTTTCTTGTGTTATAATACCATATACTCTGAATCGTTTTCTTCACTCTCTGGATGCCCACCAATTAGTCCTTTTCAGTCAGCCTTTTACAGTGGTGGAAATAAGTATTTGATCCCTTGCTGATTTTGTAAGTTTGCCCACTGACAAAGACATGAGCAGCCCATAATTGAAGGGTAGGTTATTGGTAACAGTGAGAGATAGCACATCACAAATTAAATCCGGAAAATCACATTGTGGAAAGTATATGAATTTATTTGCATTCTGCAGAGGGAAATAAGTATTTGATCCCCCACCAACCAGTAAGAGATCTGGCCCCTACAGACCAGGTAGATGCTCCAAATCAACTCGTTACCTGCATGACAGACAGCTGTCGGCAATGGTCACCTGTATGAAAGACACCTGTCCACAGACTCAGTGAATCAGTCAGACTCTAACCTCTACAAAATGGCCAAGAGCAAGGAGCTGTCTAAGGATGTCAGGGACAAGATCATACACCTGCACAAGGCTGGAATGGGCTACAAAACCATCAGTAAGACGCTGGGCGAGAAGGAGACAACTGTTGGTGCCATAGTAAGAAAATGGAAGAAGTACAAATGACTGTCAATCGACAAAGATCTGGGGCTCCACGCAAAATCTCACCTCGTGGGGTATCCTTGATCATGAGGAAGGTTAGAAATCAGCCTACAACTACAAGGGGGAACTTGTCAATGATCTCAAGGCAGCTGGGACCACTGTCACCACGAAAACCATTGGTAACACATTACGACATAACGGATTGCAATCCTGCAGTGCCCGCAAGGTCCCCCTGCTCCGGAAGGCACATGTGACGGCCCGTCTGAAGTTTGCCAGTGAACACCTGGATGATGCCGAGAGTGATTGGGAGAAGGTGCTGTGGTCAGATGAGACAAAAATTGAGCTCTTTGGCATGAACTCAACTCGCCGTGTTTGGAGGAAGAGAAATGCTGCCTATGACCCAAAGAACACCGTCCCCACTGTCAAGCATGGAGGTGGAAATGTTATGTTTTGGGGGTGTTTCTCTGCTAAGGGCACAGGACTACTTCACCGCATCAATGGGAGAATGGATGGGGCCATGTACCGTACAATTCTGAGTGACAACCTCCTTCCCTCCGCCAGGGCCTTAAAAATGGGTCGTGGCTGGGTCTTCCAGCACGACAATGACCCAAAACATACAGCCAAGGCAACAAAGGAGTGGCTCAGGAAGAAGCACATTAGGGTCATGGAGTGGCCTAGCCAGTCACCAGACCTTAATCCCATTGAAAACTTATGGAGGGAGCTGAAGCTGCGAGTTGCCAAGTGACAGCCCAGAACTCTTAATGATTTAGAGATGATCTGCAAAGAGGAGTGGACCAAAATTCCTCCTGACATGTGTGCAAACCTCATCATCAACTACAGAAGACGTCTGACCGCTGTGCTTGCCAACAAGGGTTTTGCCACCAAGTATTAGGTCTTGTTTGCCAGAGGGATTAAATACTTATTTCCCTCTGCAGAATGCAAATAAATTCATATACTTTCCACAATGTGATTTTCCGGATTTAATTTGTGATGTGCTATCTCTCACTGTTACCAATAACCTACCCTTCAATTATGGGCTGCTCATGTCTTTGTCAGTGGGCAAACTTACAAAATCAGCAAGGGATCAAATACTTATTTCCACCACTGTATATTCTTGCCTCTTAATTGTGAAATGACCTCTCTCTCACTCTATCCGATCAGAGTTGTCATTCTCAAAGTTTAAAGCCCAGCTGAAGACCCATTTTTTCAATATGTCATTTAGAGCTTTACATGAAGATCAGCCTGATGTAGGTGACTATGGGGCTCATTTTCGAAATAGAAAAACGTCTAAAAAGTGGCATAAAGCATTTGGACATTTTTTTTCTCACAAAAACATCCAAATCAGTATTTTTGAAATCTATTTTTAGACATTTTTCTATGAAGCCCATCAGAAGTACGTTCAAATCACAAGGTGGCATGTTGGGAGCGTTTCAAACGTGGGATTGGAGCATGTCTAACACTTGGATATTTTACAGCCATAATGGAACAAAACAAAAAAGTTCAGGACTAAAAACAAGACATTTTGGTCTAGATGTGTTTTCATTAAAAATAAGGCACAAAAAGGTGCCCTAAATGACCATATGATCATTGGGGGGAATCAGGGGTGACCCCCAGTACTCCTCCCCAGTGGTCACTGACCTCCTCCCAACCCTCTAAAAATGTAAATAAAAATATGACTTACCAGCCTCTATGAGAGTTGCAGATGTCAAAGTGAGGTCTATTAGAGCAGCATGCATGTCCCTGGAGTAGTGTAGTGGTCGGTGCAGTACATAGTGGGGGACCCAGGATCTTATCTCCCTCTACCTGTCACACTTCTGGTGGAAACTGTGACCTTTCCCAAGATCACCAAAACCCTATTCTACCCACATAGAGGTGCTCCCTTCACCCATAAGGGCTATTGTAGTGGGGGGCAGTGTGTTTTGGGTGTGTTTTGGAGGGCTAAGGGGGCAAGATAAGGGAGCAAAGGTGATATGTGTACCTGGGAGCATTTTGATGAAGTGCACTGAAGTGCCCTCTAAAGTGCCCCATTGCTCTCCTGGGATGTCTGGGGGACCAGTCTGCTAAAAATGCTGGCTGCTCCTACATCCCAATGGCATGAATCTCTATATTTTACACCTGTTCTTTTTTTTCGGAAAATGGACCAAAAACCAAAGCATCCAATCACAAAACCTTGTTCAAAACAGTATTTTCGAAAAAAAAAAAATGTTTTTCTTTTTTTGAAAATGACCTTCTTTCCTATTAGGATTTTGTACGTTTTATGCATAACGTCCAACATCAGATTTAAACATCATATTGAAAATGCCCCTCCACATTATTTTGATATGATATTTTGATTTATTAGGGTGTGTATGTTTTATTTGGGTTATGCGCGTCTTTTCTATTTTAATGGTGTTCTTTTCTACTTACTCTCTTTACCTGTTGTAAACCTCTGTGACCTGTTGTTCAGAAACAGCGGTATATCAAGTACCCAATAAGCATAAACATAAGACCCTAGACACTAGGGAAACAAATGGCAGATGCTGGGGTGGGTGGAGGGTAGGAAGGAAAAGGGGGATCTTCATCTTCTGCTTGGGAGGAGAGGCAATTTCCACAAGAGGCATTGGATACCTTTTTCTAACCTAAGGTATTTTGGTATCACTCAAGGTTCAAAGTTAACTTTATTTGATATACCGCACCATAGATATATACCATCTGAGTGGTTCACAATCTTCAAAAATTCAAAAGAAAAAGAAAAGAAAATGAACTACAATAGTTGACAGGATAGAGGAGGGGGAACAAACATAAAGGATTGGGGAAATACCATGCAGAGGCGAGCAACAGGTTAGGAGAAAGAAAGGTACTTAAAGGGTTTAGAAGACAACATTGTAATGCAGATTCAGGTTAAAGCACTTGGAACAGCCTCACCATGGAGATGGACCAAGGAGCTGTGCAATTCCTGACTCAGAAGCATCTTGGAATAAGATGGCCTCTAGTTGTAGTACTATGAGACTATTGCTAAGGGTCAACGGTGCCATTTTGACCTCACAGTTGTGGGGTAGAAGAGGAGGGGATAACCCTACTTTAGGCCACCTCACTACTAGGGCAACCACCATACAAGTTCTGGAGGGGTCAAAGAGAAGGGAATAGAGTTGGTTCTGTGTTGGGGGAGTCAGATTGTGGTCTGATGGGGGGGGGGGGGATCTGTGATGGAGGATCAGATCAGGGGGTGGATATACACTACCACAGCTTTATCTGTCAAACTGAAGCAGCAGCTACACTACCAGACTGCCATTACAGTGCCTGCACTTAGCACCACTTCTGAAGATGGCATCAAATACAGTCACACTATTGGCTGTCTTGACCCATTGAGCTGTCATATTTGGCCACTCTTCTGTTCTGCTCTTGTCAAGCCTGTGACCAGCCCCTATCTGCGATATGCAGCTTTCATGGGTTTCTTTTCTGAACTGGCTGGTTTTAACCCACTATGCTAAACATCTAGCATATGATAAAGCTTGTGCTAGCTACTTAACACAGCTTAGTAAAACATCTCTAATAGATTCCCCAAATGTTTCCATGCCAATTGAATATATGTATATAAAAATTTATGCAAACAGTCCAAGTTGCAAGGTTTATCATTTTAACTCAAAATGTAAATTGACAGATTTGCAATAAAAAACCAGCCCAAAACCGCACAACTTCAAACTCTGCCCCCTGACGTCATCAACCCCGCCCCCAACGTCATCAACCCTGCCCCCAATTTGTGGCCAAAAGTAGCCCAAAAGTAGCCCGGAGCTCCTGCTAGTTCCCAAACAGAGCACCGCCACCCACAACTCAAAATGTAAATTGACAGATGTGCAATAAAAAGCCAGCCCAACCACGCCCCCATTTTGTGGCCAAAAGTAGCCCAAAAGTAGCCCGGAGCTCCTGCTAGTTCCCAAACAGAACACCGCCACCCACAACTATTCAGCTCAGCTCCTCTCCCGAGTGCCTACCTAGCTCATCATCGGTCTCTCTCGCTCCTCCTGAGTGCTGAGTCTCTCTCTCCGCTCTCACGCGGCCACGCGCTCACTCGCTCGGATGCTTGCTCGGGCTGGCAACAAAACGAAACGAAAAGGGGCAGGCGAAATTGCTGAAGGCATTTAATGAAGCCTGCAGCCTGAGCCCGCCTCTCACCCCTAAAACAGCTCAATCACGCACGCGGCCACATGGAAAACTGCCCAATTATTCACAACCCGCCCTCTTCAAAAAAAAAAAAAAAGCGGACAACGGTGAAAACCAGCCCAAAGGGGTGGGAAAACAACCCACCTGGCAACCTTGTCTGTGTGAAACAGCTCCTGTCTTTTATACCTTGCAAGTTGCAGGAAGACATGATCACATGAATCTCTGTACTTGTTCCCTGGTTTGCACTGGACTGTGGGAAATTGCAAAGCATTATTGTTAATGTAGTCTGTTCACATGATCACATGTTATAAGTCTTTCCTTTCTGCACATGTCCTGGCATCTTCCTGTCTGATAGCTGATGGGAGGGGGCAGATATACATATCTGAGGTAACCAGCAAATGGTTTAACAAGCAAATGCCTTGTTTATGGTTTTCCTCTGAGTCCTTTGTTTTTAGTAGCTGGATTTACACTTCTCCAGGCTTTCTGTCTCTTGGGTCTTTGATCTTTGGAGATGTCTTGATGAGCCTTCAAGTACCCACCTAGTCATGCTTTTGTTATCAGTCCTTCAGGTGGGAGGAGAAGGAAGTTTTATATCTCTTTGGAGCAGTGCCCTTTTGTCTCTGTTAAGTGTTCCCAGAGGGAGGGGGAAGAGGGATTTGGAGTTCAGATCAGTTTCCCTGTTGCAGTTTCAATAAGTCTTTTAAAACTGTATTTTTATATTGGTACCTGATCCAGTAAAATCAATAATTCTGCTACACATTTAATTCTGACAATTAACTGATATCATAACACTGTGATGTGGATTTGAATTTAAGTACTGTATTTTGGTTGTTTAGGAAAGACGTTTATGTATTTTTTCATATTATTTGCTTCTATATTTTATAAATTCTAAATTTAAAAAATATATGTTAATATGTATTGTGTTGACATTGTAAGTAGCATTCTATCCTGCTTATAATCAAACGAGAAAAACGCCCAAGTTCCGACCTAAATCGGGAGATGGACGTTTATCTCACAAAAACGAATAAAGCGGTATAATCAAAAGCCGATTTTTGGACGTTTTCAACTGCACTCCGTCGCGGATGCAGACAAAGTTGATGGGGGTGTGTCAGAGGTGTGGCGAAGGCGGAACTGGGGCGTGGTTATCTGCCGAACAAAGATGGGCGCATTTCACCGATAATGGGAAAAAAGTATGCGTTTTTAGCTAGAATTTAGGACACTTTTCCTGGACCCTGTTTTTTCACGAATAAGGCCCCAAAAAGTGCCCTAAATGACCAGATGACCATTGGAGGGAATCGGGGATGACCTCCCCTGACTCCCCCAGTGGTCACTAACCCCCTCCCACCACAAAAAAATGATGTTTCACAACTTTTTATTTTCACCCTCAAATGTCATACCCAGCTCCCTGGCAGCAGTATGCAGGTCACTGGAGGAGTTGTTAGGGGGTGCAGTGGACTTCAGGCAGGTGGACCCAGGCCCATCCCCCCTACCTGTTACAATTGTGCTGCTTAATGCTTATTAGTCGTCCAATCCCCCCAAACCCACTGTACCCACATGTAGGTGCCCCCCTTCACCCCTTAAGGCTATAGTAGTGGTGTAGACTTGTGGGCAGTGGGTTTTGAGGGGGATTTGGGGGGCTCAACACACAAGGGAAGGGTGCTATGCACCTGGGAGCTCTTTTACCTGTTTTTTTGGTTTTGTAAAAGTGCCCCCTAGGGTGCCCGGTTGATGTCCTGGCATGTGAGGGGGACCAGTGCACTACGAATCCTGGCCCCTCCCACGAATAAATGTCTTGGATTTATTCATTTTTGAGCTGGGCGCTTTCATTTTCCATTATCGCTGAAAAACAAAAACGCCCAGCTCACACATTGTTGAATAAAACATGGGCGTCTATTTTTTCCCAAAATACGGTTCGGTCCACCCCTTCACGGACCCATTCTCGGAGATAAACGCCCATGGAGATAGGCGTTTTCGTTCAATTATGCCCCTCCATGCCATACTATTATTAGAATATTTTTACTGCTTTAATTGTCTATTGCCTATGTTCAACTTATTTTTGCTGTACATCACCTTGGATGAATTTCTTCACCAAGGTGGTAAATAAATCCTACTAATAAAATATTTCCATGTCTTTATTTTTATGCATTCTTGGGTTATACCACCTGATTATGCTTAATGTTAGGATCTAATTTTCTCATTGGTCTCTCTTCTTTATTCAGCCTTTACAGCAATAATTCAGAAGAAAAAAAGTTATGTAGAATTACTGATGTGTCTCTATCAATAGTTTTATTTCCTATTTCCTCTATTAAAGGGGCCTATAGCATCTATTGTCATGCTATTATTATAAATGTACTTTAAAAGTCTTCTGGGATTGATTGTGCTATCTTTAGCAATATTTCTTTCATTAATAAATTAAGCTTGACTAGTTAGTTCAGTATACTGTTCGTTACATGCTTTGTAGTTTATAGTAAGACTTTATCTGCCTCTTCTCTCATTATTTTATGCTCTCCGCTTGTCAGATATTTTATACCTACTTTCTTGGTTCAGGCCCATAAGATCTATGATTTATTACTTATTTGTGACATTTATATCACACATTATCCCAAACAAGTTTGAGTTCAATGTGGCTTACAATAAACAGTATAGGAGACATAACAGAGACTAATGCATAAGAAAGTAATTTTTTTGTAAGAACCCCATTTATACAATACAATATCATAGATGTACTGGGATAACTATGGATATTCAAATTTGAAAAATCTATTATGAATGAGAAATTGTACATGAAGCATTGAGAAGGTTAATGGTAAATAAAGTAATAACCAGTTCGGGTAAGAATTAATTGTTTGAGATATGGTTGTTCTGTGTGAGGGTTTGCTTGAAGAAGAACAACTTGTGGATTTTGCAAAATTTAGCATATTCCTGTACACTTCTTATTTTGGGTGGTAAGGAGTTCCACAATTTGGTTCCTAGATATGTGAAGTCTGCAGAGTTGACTTTTTTGTAGATCATTTTTGAGATACATTTATTAATGGTACCATATAGTCTGGAGCTGTGCCATTTAGGATGATACATTTTATTTTCAATTGGTATTCATTCATTTTAGAAAACTGATGTAAAGCTCACCTATAGCAAGTAGCTCAGAAATTAGTGTAGAGTTCTGAGCTTGTGTAGCCCTTCCCACACACAGCGATCTCCACAGCTTCTCAGTTGGTTCCAAAGCTCAAACAGTGAGACAAATCTTGTGGAGGCCCTTGATGTATTTAGGAGTAAATTCTATATATGGCACCAAAAATTCCGAAAAAAACACGCTTATTCTATAAACCTTGCCCAGAGTTAGGTGTGGTTCATGATGTAAGTGCCCACACCAATCGGGCATATTCTATAACATGCATATAATTTTTAGGAACTCCCATGCTCCATCTATGCCCCTCCTATGGCCGTGCCCCCTTTGAGAGCCACATGTTAGAATTTATGTGCACCACTTGACAGAATACGCTTACAAAGTTGCATGTGTAAAGTCTAATTAGTGCCAATTAGTGCATTTTAGGTGCCATATATAGAATCTGGGGGCTAGGGGGGGGCAATTCTAAAACTGGGTGTCTCCAATTAGGTGCCCAGAGGGTGTGCAGTAAGGGCCTATTCTATAAAGGAAAGTAAGTACCTACTTTCCTTTATAGAATACTAGAGTAACTGGGTATTACAGCACCTAACATTGTGGCAGCCGTAGAGCTGGTGTAACAAGGGCCTAAGTACAGCAAGTACATGCGTAACAGAGTATCCTGTAAGATGCGCTCATATGTGGGAGTCAGACCCAGTGGTGTGCTGGAGCAGGCTCTCACAGGCTCTCGAGAGCCGTTTGTTAAGTTTTTTAAGAATTTTGGGAGCCGGTTCTCCATGGCTACTTTAACAAATGGATCCGAAAATGTGGGCTTGGGCCCCTCCTGAATTCTCTTTTACTTTGCTGGCGAGAGAGAGCCCCCTGTTAACAATTTACCAGCACACCCCTGGTCAGACCTATGCTTGACACAAGTTCCGCCTCTGTATATACCCACCCTTGAAAATACGTGCTATGTAAGTTAAGCAGGTATTTGCTGATTAGCACTTAGAGGCCATGCTAGCACTTACATGTGTATGTGAACACATATGTGCATAAATGGTAGTATTCTAAACATTTACCTGCATAACATATGCATAAATGTAAGTACCTAGGCTATAAAATAGTCCCATTACTACCCAATAAAGTACTTACCACAGAGACTCTGCTGTTACCACATGATAATTTGAGAACTTACTCCGGATTCTATAAAGGTCGTCCAAGTTGTGTGCTTAAGTTTGGATGCGATAATGAAATGCACACACAACTTAATAGATTAATAAGCCACTAGCAGTTAATAATTGGATGCTAACAATCAATTATTAATGTTAATTGGCACCGATTAAGATCTGAGCGCATCTCGCTATGAGCTATTCTATAACACAGGGTTCCCAAATCCCATTGCATGTAACCTGAAAGGAGGGACATTATTGGGTCATGGGCATTCTGAAAAGCTGCTTATAGTGTTATAAAATACTGCGGATGCACACCCAACTTGCATGCCAGGATTTATACCAGGTTTCAGCTGGTGTAAGTCCTAACGCTCAAAACTGAGGGCAGAATCTGCATTTAGCACTATTCTATAATGAGTGCTCAGCCTGGAGCATCCTTTAATTAATAGACACGAGTGCAGATTTTTCCTGGCGCCTAATTTTCAGTGCCATTTCCTGAATCTGGCCCATATCGCATAGCAGCCAATTTTTCAAAATTATTGTGGTGCTAAGCCCAACAGAAATGACCTCTCCCTGGATACAACCAAAGAGTTTGTTCACTATTGGGGGTTCCCAGCCACAGAGCTGGCTCCTATGCCATATCGCAGGGTGACTGCAAAACCTTGGGTCTTGAAGAATAAAAGTTTTTTTCATTACATCTCTTGTCCTTCTGTTATTTTGTGGAAGAGCCCTGCTGCTTACACTACTTCCACTATTTTTGACTGCAAAACCTTATCACATTGCTGCTTCCTGTCATTGGTTTACAATAAAATAACATTAGCTCTTAAAAATGAATAGCTTTATTGATGTTCAAATATGTGCTGGTACAGTGCAGTGGCGTAGGAAGGGGGGCGGTGGGGTGGTCCGCCCCGGGTACACGCCGCTGGAGGGGGTATCGGCTCCGCTGGTTCCCTGCTCCCTCTGCCCCGGAACAGGTTACTTTCTGTTCCAGGGCAGAGACAGCAGGGAACCAGCGGAGCCGACGCAGCTCCCAGCGACATGCAGTCGGGGTGGTTCGGCCCTCCCGCCCATCCCTCGCCGCTTTCCCTTGTCACTTTCCCTGGTAAGTACGTGCTCCAGGGGGGGCGCTCCGGAGGGGCGAGGGTGCGCCGTGCTGCACCAAGGGGGGGTTGCGCAGCGGCGACCTGCCCCGGGTGTCAGCTGCCCTCACTACGGCACTGGTACAGTGGCTCCCAAACCCTGGTCCTGGCAACTCCTAAGAAATGAAAACATACCTATATTATTCTACCAGAAAACATACCTGCGGTGGAGTACAAATGTAAAGAGAGAAGAGTGGGAATAGAAACCAAGGTTTCCAGAGACAGGAACACAAATAATCTTAAGTAAAACAGTGTTTATTGGAAATCAAAGCGACTCAACACAGTATTGTGTTTCGGCTAGAAGGCCTGCATCAGGAGTCTGTGTGCATGTGTCAGATAACAAATTTAGGAGACACAAAGATTGGACGTGATGGTCTTTAAAAAGACCGTTATGTATAATTGCTACTGGATACTAAGACTAGAAGCCTTAGTCAACGTTGAATAAAACTTCTAGTCTTAGTATCCAGTTGCTTTGATTTCCATTAAACACTGTTTTACTTAGGATTGTTTGCGTTCCTGTCTCTGAAAACCTTGGTCTCTATTCCCACTCTTCTCTCTTTCCTAAGTTACTTCGTGGGACCTTTTGAGTTCTCCACACACGTGGATTCTCGTAGGGTACAAATCCACAGATATACACAGATTTTTTTGGTGCCTTCTAAGAACCCCTAGTTAGTTGGAAATTAAGCACTAAAATTTAAAATATATAAACAACAAGGAATTGAAACTCTTATCTATAATTTAAAATATGTATTTTTAGCTGCATAAAAAGTTTCCATTCTTACCACAGTTTGAATATTATAGGGGCTCAGTACATTATAAATTTGGTTGAAATTTGAGTATGAAACAAACAGAGCAAGGAGCGCAATAAAATGACAAAGAAAGAAATACTTTTCCTGAAATGTTATTCCAAGCTTGTTAAAATGATAAAAAGGCATAGACACAAATTTAAAACTGACCCAACATAGTTCTCATCCTTCTCTTGCGTGGGGCCCCCCTCTGGCTTTTAATAATATTTAACTTTGAGTATGTCAAAATCTGTTTTATTTATTTTTCACTCCAATGCAAAAATTATGGCTCAATAATTTTTATTCTCTCAGTAAACACAATAGGAGAAATAGCTCTAGTACTTCGGCTCCAAAGTAAACCAGTTCTCTGCTGCAAGAATAGAGGAATTCTAACAACCTGTGACATTTTAGAACATACAGCATCATTCACAGAAGATTACATAAATACCTTAGTGCTGCAAAGTAACATAAGTGACGTAAAGAGCCATAAAATTCTCTAAACCATCAATATTTCTGGATTCGGGATGTCACATTAATCTGGTTTACTGGCTGATTCAATTGTGCCCATTTATACATTTTAACTCAATGGAACAAAAATTCCATTGTATTTTGAAGTCACAATATCTGGCTGTGGAAAGTTCACGGCATTAAAAAAGAAATATTAGGTATGTCAATAACAGTTATTAAAGGAGAGTTTGGGGAAGAAATGTAATAAACTGGAGCTAAGGAAATGTCTCTAGTAACCAGACGGAAAAAGGTTTTCATTTTAAATGTTTTCGTATTTCAACAACAGTAGAACAGGCCACTTTGAAATTGGTATTAGATACTGCCTAGACAGAGTAGGTTTGGAAGCTTTGTGGTTTTGATCACCTCCTTTCTATCTATGTAAACGTGCATAAAAAAGAGATTGAGAAATTTATATAATCTTCCTTACAGCATATTTCATGTTAAACTTTCCCAGCATAAATGCTATTGCTGAATCCATTGCTTGTCTTTCTACCCTTACACTGCAGAAATCAGTGCAAGCCTTACATTTTTTTAAATCATACTTTCCATTGCTGAATGTTATGTTTCAGAATCATTCTATTTTCCACCTCTAATTTGTGGAATTTTATGTTGCAGATTATCTAAGTGTGCATTAATAATACATTACAAAGTGTTTTTTTTAAATAAATCAGTGCATCGGTAGAGGAGTCAAGCCTCACTCAACATTTTACTAAAATATGTAATTAAAATGAGAAAGACAATCAAGGGAATCAATTAGAATTAAAACATTTGAATGTGCTAGAGAACAGCATACTGTGTAAACCTGAATATCTGAGTAAGTGAAATAAGCAGGCCTATAGTAAAAGAAGCCCTTCCTAAAACTCTGTGGGGCCCTTTTACTAAGATGTGTAGGCGCCTACTTGCGTACAACGTGCATCAAATTAGAACTACCACCTGGCTACCGCGTGTCCTGGGCGGTAATTCAATTTTGATGCATGTCCAAAACACGTGGCAGAAAATAATTTCTAGTTTCTACTACGTGATGCTAACCAGGCGGTAATTGGCAGTGTACACACACTGACGATTACTGCCCGGTTAATGTGTGAGACCTTACTGCTAAGTCAATGGGTGGTGGCAAGGTCTCAGGTCCAAAATGGACGTGCACTGATTTTTATTTTAAGCTCTTTGAGCAGGGACTGTCCTTCTATGTTAAATTGTACAGCGCTGCGTAACCCTAGTAGCGCTTTAGAAATGTCAAATAGTAGTAGTAGTATTTTGCCGCACGTCCATTTTTGGCCCAAAAAAGGCCTTTTTTTTGCAGGTGCACTGAAAAATGGACCTGTGCGCATCCAATACATGTGTCTACACCAGCGCAGGCCATTTTTCAGCGCGCCTTAGTGATAGGGCCCCTGTATAAGAACTTGGGGCTAGATTCTATATATAGCACCTAAAAAAAATCAGTGCCAACAAAAACCCGCGTAAGCTGCACCTAAAATGTGGCATAGTTTATAGAATTAACGCTTAAGCAGAGAGGTCACACACAAATTTTAGGTGCAGCCATTTACACCAACGAAAATGTGGTACAAATGCCTGCTCTGAAATTTACGCATAGAGCATCATTATTCTACAATTATGCACATAACTCAAAACCACGCCCCCGATCAACACCAAAACAACCACGAACCTCCAATTTCTGTGCCCCCTTTTTTGGGCCATGCGTAAATTTTAGGCATGTATCCCGTGCCTAACTTTACAAAGGTAAGTCCCAATTAAATCTGATTAGTGCCAATAATTGATTGTTTAAAAAAAGCCAATTATTTGTGCTAATTGACTAGTTATTCTATTAAATTGCAGAAGCCATAGGAATAGAACTTCTAGAATAAGCACATTGGTCTCATCGCATACAATAAATCCTGTGCTAAAATAGCATGAGTTGTGGTAAAATATCATATCTTAACGGTAGCCTTAGGCACAAAGAACATGCATAAATGGCAAGAATACTGGCATATAATTGTATTAATTATAACACGCTGCTGTTGCTGTTATATGAGGAAGAAAAGCCATAATGTACTCCGTCAAGAGGAGGATGGAATGGAGCTTACAGCAATCTCCAAAAACAATGCAATGGACACTAGTCTTGAAGGAGCAATTGCAGAGGATGAAACGATGGTCTCCTGCATCAAGATCTGACCACAAGCCACCAAGTCAACGGGGCCATGCCCAGACGCCAGAATTCTGAAGTTTCCCTTAAGACAGGCAGAGTACCTTTGGATCTTCTTCCTGCGAGCTCCGCCTGAGCCACCTGCAGCCTGACTTAGTCACCGCACCAGGCCAGGGTCGTCTTCTACATTGCCAGTCCCAGCTGCTGCGCGTTGACAGCTACTTCCACAGTCCATTTTAGATCCTCTTCTTGAGTCTGCTTATTGTGGAAAAAAGTGGGGTACAAAAGTTCATAAATAAATAATATGTGTGTGTGTGCACACATATACCCATAAATACCAATATATTGGCCATGCCCTATTCTATAAAAAGGAGCCTAAATATGATGGTAAGTAGTTTGAAGGTTGGATGCACGTATAGGTGGGACACAGTGACACATGTAAATTATAGAATGCTATCATTTATGCATGTTTTTAAGCACTCTAGATATGAGCATTTGCATCAGCACTATGCAGGGGTGGACTGACAGTGGACAGGGTCCTCGGCCACTGCCTGCCGCCCGACTGCTGCACTGCCACACCATCGCTGCACTGCTGCCGCCCTCCCCGGACCTACCTTGAAGGGCCTGGTGGTCTAGTGGCTTCTTTGGGATAGAAAGGAAACCCATTCTTTCCTGCCCGCTATTGCTACTGTGCTACTAGCACCAAATTATTGATGTTTCCGATTTCATTATTAACCAATTTATTTGTGGGCGCATCTCCAATGCACCCACAAAGTTGGGCTTGGAAATTTGGCCACAATATACAGAATCTGGGGGGTGTTGTGCTTTTCTCGCAGTGCTATTGAATCAGAAAATAAGATCACCCCATAGAGAAAAGGACAGTGGCTCTGATCTTTGTATATCAAGCTATCTATTTTCAGCAGGGGTATAACCTGTATTCTCTCATCCATGGGTTTTACAATCATATTGTTATTATAATAATTTTCCCACTAAATACATGTTGTTTGATAATGAGTGTATTACCGTTTATCCTTTCAAGATAATGCCCCATGCATCTTCCTGATGGACATTTGTTTCTGACTACTAGGATTCCTGTCTATTATTTCATTGTTATTCCTACTGCTGTGTACTATTGACTTGCATGTTGCTGTAGTTATGTACAACAATAGACAACAAATCAATTATAATTGAATAGAGAGACAGAAAAATGTATTTGTATTCCAATCTTGGCATTCTCTCCTTTGGTACCCACTTTACAATGTCCTCATCCATTCTATACCTTCCAAGACAAGTCTGTTCAGATTTCTCGGCTGAAGGCCAGCTTGTGGTCAGGTAGATGGGTTCTGTATGACAAGTAAGCATGTGAGCATAGGTTTTTTTGTTGTTGTTTTTTTTTTTTACTTACACATGCTGCAGAGACTCACTGATAGTGAAATCACTGTTTTATTACATTCTGAGATAAGTGGTACAGTTTAATTTGTTTTTTTATTTTTAATTTGAACTTTATACTTTATGCACAATTACACAATTACAGAAATATGGAAATCATTACAATTACAGTAAATTCAAAAGAAAAGAAAAAAATACAAGCTTACAAGTCCACCTTATGGAGACCAAAATCAGAAAGAAAAAAGGGAAATATGAAAAATCTTTCACATTAACTGCCAAAGGCAATATATTAATTTGTAATGCCCACTATAGGGCTACCTGCTCTACATTCACCGATTTCCAAAATGTATGCATGGAGGGCTACAAAAATATAAAGAAAGTGCACACTTACAGTATGATGCAGAGGGACATTTTCAATATGACGTCTAAGTCCGACTTTGGAAATTTTGCAAAAAAAACATCCAAAATCTGAATAGAAAAGAAGGTCATTTTCAAAAAAAGGAAAACGTCTCTTTAATTTTTTCCAAAAATACTGTTTTGAACAAGGTTTTGTGATCTGGATGTTTTGTTTTTTGTCCATTTTCAAAAAAAAAATGTCCAAGTGCAAAACGCACAAAATCGAGCCATTGGGATGTAGGAGGAGCCAACATTTTTAGTAGACTGGTCCCTCAAACATCCCAGGAGATAAATGGGGCACCCTTGGGGGCACTAAAATGGACTTCAAAAACATGCTCCCAGATACACATCTCACTGTTGCTCCCTTATTTTGTCTGCTGAGCCCCCCCCCCCCAAACCCACCAAAAACCCACAACCTCCAACTGTACACTACTATAGTAGCCCTTATGTGTGAAGGGGACACCTATATGTGGGTACAGTGGGTTCTGGTGAGTTTTGGAGGGATCACAGTTTCCACTACAAATGTGACAGGTAGAGGGAGATAGGGAACAGAGTCCCCCACTCCATGGTGCACTGCACTAACCACTACACTACTCCAGGGACCTGCGTTTGCTGTAATGGACCTGGTTCTAACATCTGGGGCTGTCGTAGAGGTTGGGAAGTCATATTTTTATTCACATTTTTAGGAGGTGGGAGAGAGTCAGTGACCACTGGGGGGGGGGGAGTATTGGGGGGTCACCCCTGATTCCCTCCAGTGGTCATCTGGTCATTTAAGGCACACTTTTGTGCCTTATTCATTATAAAAACAGGTCTAGCTCAAAACATATTAGTTTTAGTCCTGGACCATTTTGTTTTATTCCATTATGGCTGTAAAATGTCCAAGTCTTAGGAACGGCCAAATCCCACCCTTAACACCTCCCCCCCCCCCCCCCCCCGACACACCCTCTTGTGTTTTGAACATACTTCTGATGGACTTCATAGAAAAACATCTAACAAATGGTTTTGAAAATATTGATTTGGACATTTTTGTGAGAAAAATGCCCAAATGCTGCTTTATGCCACTTTTTAGATGTTTATCTCTTTTGAAATGAGCTCCATGGTGACACATTTAACCTTTTTTTTTAATTTGCAGACTTGGGCATATCCATCTCTTCTAGCAGTACAGAATGGTGTATCTGGTATATTTACTATGGGGTGCGTAAGGAGTGTGTATGTGTCTTGGTGGACTCTGTAGGGGCAATTCTCTAAGTGGTTGCCTGCTTTTAGGTGTCTCAGAGCCATGCAGCGAGAAATTATGCTAGAAGGATATCTGTTAGAGAATACTAGCATAACTCAGAATTGGTGACCCTACATGTATGTGCCGGTAGTTACACCAGCCATGGATCTGGTGTAAAGGTGGTTATGTAAATGTAGCAAGGGCGTGAGTAACTTACAGTGTTCTGTAAGTTGCATGCCCAATATTCAAAGCAATTTAGCTGGCCGCTGATCAATTAAATTGCTTGGTTGGGGCTAGCCGCTAATAGACAGCAGCATTAGGGGTTCTTTTACTAAGCTGCGTAACTATGCGTGCCCAACGCACACTAAAATGTGCGTTGGGCCCAACTACTGCATGGCTCTTGTGGTAATTGCATTTTTGGCATGCGGCCAATACGCGTGTCTGAAAAATATTTTTTATTTTTGGGCACATGTAACAGACGCGCGCCAAGTGACATTTGGCGCGTGTAGGTCATTACCACCCAGTTACTGCGTGAGTCTTTACCAGTAGGTCAATGGATGGCGGTAAGGTCTCAGGCCCCAAATGAACGTGTGGCAATTTTCATTTTGCCGCACGTCCATTTTCAACAAAAATTTTAAAAAGGCCTTTTTTACTGGCGAGCTAAAAAATGGATCGGCGCACACCCAAAACCCGCACCTACACTACTGCAAGCCATTTTTCAGCGCGCCCTTGTAAAATGACCCTTTAACCAGCTAAGTGCTGCTTGATATTGTGGTTAGCGCCGATCACAAAGCCAGATATCTTGGGGGCATTCTAAGAGCGGAGTCAGCACTTAAGCGGCCTGGGTTAGCGCATAAATAGGACCACATAGATATCTTTATGCTGTAACCCATGGTCACTTAAGTGACGTATATCGACTTAAGTGGCTATGTGTTAGCTGGCTTAAAAATAACTGGATGTTCAAATCCGAAGTCCTCACAGGTCCCGGCTTTGAATATTCAGGAATAACACCATCGGCAGTGAAACACTGCCAACAGCTGAATATTGACCTCTACACGTATAAGTGGGAGCCCCACCCATGCCCCTCTCATGTGAATGCCCCCCTTATATTTACCTGCTGTGAATTATGCACACCCTTATGGTACAGAATAGCACTTAGTTGCTTTACAGCCACTTACGCATGTAAGTGTACACTTACCAGTGACAGTGCCAGCTTTTTGTACATTTACATGTGCAAGTGGTACATAAATGTAGGCACCTATTCACAGAATTGCCTTTCACATGTGTACATAAGAAAATAAGAATAGTCAGACCAATGGTCCATCTAGCCCAGTATCCTGCTTCCATCAGTGGCCAATCCAGGTCACAAGTACCTGACAGAAAACCAATTAGAAGCAACACTCCAGGCTACCAATGGCAGCAGTGGCTTCCCTATGGCTATCTCAATAACAGACTATGGACATTTCCTCCAGGAACCTGCCTAAACCTTTTTAAACCCAGTTACACTAACTGCTGTTACAACATCCTCTGCCAATGAGTTCCAGAGCTTAACTATTCTTTGAGTGAAAAAATATTTCCTCTTATTTGTTTTAAAAGTATCTCCATGTAATTTCATTGAGTGTTCCCTAGTCTTTGCACTTTTTGAAAGAGTGAAACATCGATTCACTTTTACCCATTCTACACCACTCAGGATTTTGTAGGCCTCAATCATATCCCCCTCAGCCAGTGCATATTTTCTAGCAAAAAAGGTGCCGGTACTCAAATGCTAGGCCACCCTTCAAGGGTGGGGTGATCACTGAGGGATGCACCCCACAATAGCCAGGCCCCCTGCAACCAGTCACAGAACCTATGACAAGGCAGAATTGGTGTGTAGAGCCTGAGCTCTTTCATTAAAACTTGGGGTCTATGGGTCAATTTTAGCAGACAATGAAAAAGGTGCCGGTACTCAGTATCCCCAAGTACCCCCACAAAAAAAGCCCTGCCCTCAGCTATCTATTTTCCAAGCAGAAGAGTCCTTTCCTCATATGAGAGGAGTTCCATCCCCTTTATCATTTTGGTCGCTCTTCTACCAAGCGGCGGTAAAAGAGGCCCTGCGGTGGCATTGGCTCTCGGGTTTGCTGTGCACCAAGGCCCCCTATTATCACTGTGCAGTAAACGTAAAATTTCGTTTGAGACAGGAAATGGCCATGTGGTAAGTGAATCACTTGCTGCACGGCCATTTCCTGTTGGAGCCCTTAACGGTAGGATCTCTGGCGGTAGCCCGGCAGTAACCAGGCAACACGTGGCACTACCTGGTTACTGCCAAGTGTGCCTTGCCACTTGCTCTAAAAAAATATTTGCAGGAAGGAAATGGCATGTGGTAGGGGCTGAAACTACCACCAGGCTTCCCTGGGAGCCCGACAGTAGAGAGAGATTGCCACGCGCCATTGTTGTGGAAGCCCTACCATGGCATAGTAAAAGGGCCTCTGAATTCTTAGACCTAACATATGCAGCTTTGTCTTACAAATATTCACTGTTTAAATCCTAAAAATTAGGAGGTAAATATTGAAAGTGAAGGCTGCCACATAAAGATGCCAGGTATCTTTATGTGGACTTTCAGCCAGCTTTACCTATATTTTATTTATTTATTTGTTACATTTGTATCCCACATTTTCCCATCTATTTGTAGGCTCAATGTGGCTTACATAGTTCTGGAGAGGTGGTTACAAACTCCGGTGTGAACAGATACAAAGTGAATAGTACAGGTTGCGAGGGTGGGATCGTTCGGCGAGGGATTGAGTATGGTCCATTACTTAGTTTAATTGCTGTGTTGCATAGTTTGGTGTTTATGTTGGTTATGTTGGGTATGCCTTTCTGAAAAAGTGAGTTGTTAGGTATTTTTGAAAATTAGGTGGTTGCTCGTGGTTTTCAGGTCTTTTGGTAATGTGTTCCAGAGCTGTGTGCATATGTAGGAGAAACTGGACGCTTATGTTGATTTATACTTCAGTCCTTTGCATCCTGGGAAGTAAAGGTTTAGGTACATTCTTGCTGATTCAGATATGTTTCTCATTGGTATGTCAATTAGTCCAGTCATATAGTTCGGCACAAGACCATGAATTATTTTGTGAACTAAAGTACAAATCTTGAAGGCGATACGTTCTTTGATTGGTAGCTAGTGCAGTTTTTCAAGGAGGGGTTTTGCGTTTTCAAAACGAGATTTTCCATAGGTAAGCCTGGCTGCCGTGTTCTGGGCAGTCTGAAGTTTCTTTAAGATTTATTCTTTACATCCCGCATATATTCCGTTGCAGTAATCAATGTGGGTTAGTATCATTGTTTGAATCATGTTATATAAGTTTGATTACTGCATATGCAATCCTAAAATTAAATAGACAAGTTAGCAATATAAATTTAGGCCTGCTATTTATAGAGGGATTCAATTATATGAATAGTGGCTGAATGATACTGCTTTCCACATAACATTTGGCCCTCCCTCAGAATATTTCTGGCTCTCTTTACTTACATATTGAAATACACAAAGAATGTATTCATTCACCTGCAGCAAATTTTTAAAATCAAAACAGTTATGCAGGTGGAGAGCAATTCTATGGCAGTGCATCTATAAATGTATATTAAAAAATGGTATTATTTATTTATTAGGATTTATTTACTGCCTTTTTGAAGGAATTCACTCAAGGCAGTGTTCAGCAAGAATAAGTCAAACAAAAGCAATAGACAATTTCAGCAGTAAAAATATTCAAATAATAATACAAAGTATGGCATCGTATGCTATATGCTTGCAATAGAAACTAAGACATAGGCTTTTGTTCTTTCTCAGTAATAAACTTCCTACATGGAAAGGATCTAAAAAAAAAAAGCAACATAATCAATTTTATCATAAGAAATCAAACACTTACAACGAAATTTTAGATAAAATGTTGCCCTCAAGCACAAGTAATCTAGATTAAATTGTTGGAACATTTTCCATCTAGCCTGCGTAACCTTTGCAACATCGGAACATACTTGTAAACGCTGACCACCAAAGAGTAAATCCTTTCTTTTAAAATAAGACTTCAAAGCAAATAATTTTTCACAATCAAACAGAAAAGAGACCAAGAACATTGCGATGCGGTTTACAAGTAGCATTTGTCCTTTACCATTGGAGTCAGCAACATGAAATGCAGAGATATCGGAGGCCAGTGACTCCCGTGGTAAATCAAGGTACAGTAAAAGCTCTCCTTTCATTGCACCTAGATAACTTCTTCCCTTAGGTGTGAGCAATTATACCAACTACATTTTTTGTAAGTTATATGTATAAGTGGGAGACCTGCTCATAGGTCTGCCCCTATGTATGCCCTCCCCTTTGCAGATACATGCTATGTAAGATAAGGAGGTATTTGCAGAATAGCGCGTAGGATGCATGCTGGCATATACGCATGCAAGTGGGCACATACAGGTATATATGCTAGTATTCTAAACATTTATGCATGTAAAAGCGAACATGGCAGAAATCGTTTTGAATAAGGCTGTATTTTTCACATTACAGTACTATATTGACTAGTCCCAGAAGCTGCATTCGTCTGGTCAATAACAGCTCTTTTGTACCAGAGAAACAGTTCAGATGAAACATAAAACTGTGTTCCAATCTTTCTTTCAAAGTTCTTTTCTGAAATCTTTCTGTCAAGGCCAAACAAATAGACTCCTGATGTCACATTCTCCTGAGCAAATTTGTCTGTGGAGACACTTGGATACTCACGTGCACCCCTCAAAAATGCTCATTCCCACACAAAAATCAAATACTAGCTTAACCCTGTTTGTGCTTCTCTGCTCCCTGGTCCAGAGAATTTGGGTTCTGCATACCAATCTTGATGTTGATTTACCCCTACCCTGGAGTAGAGGCCAACTGAATTTCAGCTTTGGTGCCAAAAGCAACCCAAAATTCTAATTCAGTCCTTTTTCAGTTTCAGCCAAAAATACAAGTGTATTTTGTAATACAAAGCAGCTCCTGTCTGAGGTCCAAGCCCCCCCCCCCCCCCCCCCAAATAAAAATGAAGCTCTCTGCCCCAATTCCCCATGGGGCTAGAACCTCCATCACCGGGCTTACCTTAAAAGCACTGGTAGTGAACTGGGGACAGGAGCAATCTGCACTCACTCCTGCCTCTGCTGGCTCAGTTGTCAACATGGCTGCTAGGATGTCAAGCCTTGCGAGACTGTTGTCAGAAGCCATGTTGAGTTTGGAGCCTGCATGGGTAGGACTGATTGCCCATCTATGCTGGCTTCAATCTCAACATTGCTGCCACAACTTCTGGTGGCAGTCTCGTGAGAATGCTGCTTGACATCCCGACACCCATGCTGACAACTGAGCCAGCAGGGACAGAATTGAGTGCGGATCACTCCTGCCCTATTCACTACCTGTCACAGCCTCAGGGTCTTAGCAAACTGAGGGGATTCAGGGAAACTGAGCTCTTGGGCTGCTGCCAACGAACAGCAGCAGCAGCAGCAGCAGCAGGTGAACCTTCCAACAAGGACTGGGCTAAACAGACAGGACCTGGAACAGACTAGAAGTGCAATAAGCACACAGGCAGGAACGGGCTACACAGTGACTGAGCTTGACTAGGCAGGACTGGAATGACTAGAAGTGCAATAAGCACACAGGCAGGAACGGGGTACACAGGAACTGAGCTTGACTAGGCAGGAACATAGACACAGAGCTTGGCTAGACAAGAACAGAAGAGCAGAGCTTGGGAAGGCAAGAACAGAGTACACAGGAGCAGAGTCAAGTAAAGCTAGAAGGAAGGGACTCATATGGGTTGCAAGGCTGAACTGGAACCCAAGCACAATGGCAGAAGGCAAAGAGAAGGCACATACACTCAGGCAGAAGTAGACTAGGCAGAACTCAAGGCAAGGCAGACTAGGCAGAATTCAAGACAAGGCAGATTAGACAGAACACTAGGCAAGGCAGACTAGGCAGGACACTAGGCTGGGTCACACGGCCACTCAAAGGGGTAGAGGGAAGCCACAGAGAGGAGCAAGCAGCCATTCAGATTCAAACAACAGATCAAACAGGCAATAACCAAGATAGAAGTGCACACAGACTAAAAGTCAACAGCCAAGACAGAAATGCTAACCCTAGCACACAAGGAAACAGATAGGAACTAAGGCAGAAGTGCCACACAGGCACACTAGCTAGGAAACAAGACAGAAGTGCTACACAAGCACACCGACTAGGAAACAAGGCAGAAGTTCTACACAAGCACACCGACAAACCTGGAGACCTTTGTCTATGCAAAGGTCCTGAATGAATGTCCTCAACTTCCTTATAAGGGCCTTCACTGATGATGTCATGACTACAGGAAAGAGGCTTGAAACACATTTGAACACTAGAGTGAGGCTTGAAGCACACAGAATACCAAAGTAAGGCTTGAAACAAAAGAAGTGGTAGCAGAGGCAGCAATGCAAGCAAAAGAACAGACTGGAGCCACATCTGAAACTGACCACCAGAAGACAAGGTGAGACTGAAAGTGGGGTCATGACCAAAGTCGAGACACTACCAATGTTTTTAAGGGGGGGGGGGCGGGCCTTGGAGATGAGCAGACCAGGCCTCAGAGATGAGCTTCTCCTGTTTGGGAGAGGGATGGAGGGAGGAGGTGCAGCATGGTTTTCTTTATGGTTTCCTTTCCAGTGGAAACAAAGCAACAAAATTCAGTCACAGGTTCTGTTTGACTGAAACAGAAAAAAGTGGTTTCGGTTGGCCTCTATCCTGGAGCCTTGTAGTCTTCCTGCCAATGTTTGTGCCACTTTGCTCTTTTTTTTCACTGCTTTGAGGTCATCTTTCTAATGTTGGTTCTAATTACTCCTCTCCCACTGCCTTGGGGCCTTCATGCCAATGTACATACTACTTAACCCATCTCCTCACACCCTGGGGTCTTCATGTCACTGTTTGTCCTCCTTTGCCCATCTCTCATTGGCTTGGAGACATGGAGAGGCATTTCCGATATGACATTTAAATCTGATTTTGGACGTTTTGAGAAAAACATCCAAAAGTCTAGTAGCAAACATGGCCATTTTCAAACCAGAAAAATGTCCAACTTTTTGTTTCAAAAATGGCCATTTGCAAGGTGTTTTTGTCTTTTAGAACCATTAAAAAAAAGTCCAAAGGAAAAGCACACACTGAATTAGAAAAGATTCAAAGATGAACAACCAGAATGAAAAAGGGGATGGAACTCCACCCATATGAGGAAAGGCTAAAGAGGTTAGAGCTCTTCAGCTTGGAAAAGAGACAGCTGGGGGGAAATATGACTGAGGTCTATAAAACCCTGAGTGGTGTAGAATGGGTAAAAGTGAATCAATTTTTCACTCTTTCAAAAAGTACAATGATCAGGGGACACTGATTGAAATTACATGGAAATAGTTTTAAAACAAATAGGAGGCAATATTTTTTCACTCAAATAATAGTTAAGCTCTTGAACTCACTGCTGGAGAATGTAGTAACAACAGTTAGCATATCTGGGTTTGGAAAAGGTTTTGACAAGTTCCTGGAGGAAAAGTCCATAGTCTGATACTGAGATGGATATGTGGGAAGCCACTGCTTGCTTTGGGATTTGTAGCATAGAATGTTGCTACTAATTGGTTTTCTGCCAGGCATTTGTGATCTGGATTGGTCACTGTTGAAAGCAGGATACTTTGCTAGATGGACCACTTGGTCTGACTCAGGATGGCTATTCTTATGTTCTTTCACGCAAGAATTACTCAGCTCACAAGAATGTCCTTAATTACATTTATAATCAAGGGTATTTAAAGATATTTATTACATGGTATAGGATCCTTCAGATTCTCCTATCACCACCAAACAGGCTAATATTATGAGCCAGGCACTTTTTATGGTGGGTAGGTATTCCTCATTTGATCCACAAATTTTAATACCAATTAATACCAGTTAAATCAATATTTTTTTTATATTTTTTCTATTTGTTTCTTTTACTTAAGCATAAGCACTTAGCTTCTATCTGTAGCGTCACCCAGAACTCCTTCATCAAGGTACTTTAAAAATGCTGTTCATTCATCTCGGAGATCTCCCGTCTGTCCCTACATTCCTCCCCGTGAACTCCATTCGCTGGGTAAATGTCTCCTGTCGTCCCCCTTCTCCCCCACTGCTAACTCCCGGCTCCGTTCCTTCTATCTCGCTGCTCCCTATGCCTGGAATAGACTCCCTGAGCCAGTACATCAGGCTCAGTCTCTGGCTATCTTCAAGTCTAGGCTTAAAGCCCACCTCTTTGCTACTGCTTTCGACTCCTAACCATGACTCTCTTACTCAACACCCTCACTTAACACCCCTATCACTGCAATTTCCCCACCCCTAGCTGTCTGTTCGTCTGTCCAGTTTAGATCGTAAGCTCTGTTGAGCAGGGACTGTCTTTTCATGTTAATTTGTACAGCGCTGCGTAAGTCTAGTAGCGCTATAGAAATGTTTAATAGTAGTAGTAGTAGTAGTAGTACTTGCTGCTCTAATAGGAGTGGCCATAACATCTGAAGCTGTTGTAGAGCCTGGTTTGAACTGTCACTGTCACTTCTTAGTGAGCTGGGAGTGGGGAGTAAGGGGGTTATGCTTTAATCCTTCCAGTGGCCATTTAGTCATTTAGGGCACCTTTTGATCACTTATTCGAGACTGAAACAGGTCTAGCCCAAAACATCTTTTATTTTGGCCCTAGATGTTTTCATTTTGTTCCATTATTGCAGAAAAACATCTATCATTTGATGCTGCCCAAAATATGTTTCCAACATTCCCCCTTGAAATTTGGACAAACTGTAGAGCAAAGCTTCTAAAATCGGGGAGTTGAAAATTGCAACTTACTTATGATGTTTTTTTTCTTGCTTTGAAAATGAGCCCCTTGGTGTCACTGCTAGTGCCCTTTCCCCCCTTTTTTTTGGTTCTATGGGAGTCTTCATGCCAGTCTTGATGGCTTGTAGTGTGTTGTTTCTGTTGCCTGCCACCAAGTGTTAAACAAGTGTCATTGAAAATGGATAGAAACCCCACTGTGCAAAATTGCATCTCTCACTGATTTTAATAGAAACACATGAAATTAATAATTAGCATTCTTGACTGTAATGCACTCCATATTCTGTTCCATGCATTTGTTGGCTCTCAGCTAGACTACTGTAATGCTATTTATGCTGGCATTCCAAATTTTAAATCAAGAGGTTGCAGACTCTGCAAACCACAACTGCACATCTGCTCTGTTTCGTGAGATGTCAGGATCACGTAGTACCTTTATTGATGAAGCTACATTGGTTGCCGATCCACACATGTAACCAGTTTAAAATCCTTACATTAACTCACAAAGCCATACACTGGTCTTCTTGAATACCTTGAAAAATTAACCATTCCCTATACCCCCTCCCATTCTATGAATGATCACCAGCTGGTGTTGCCAAGTCCACGCCAAGCCTAGAGTGAAGTGACTCGAAAAAGTGCCTTCTATTTCTTGGCTCCTTATCTCTGGAACAATCTTCCTATTAAACCTCAAGGCTGAACCTTCACTAAAAACTTTCAAGACCAATTTACCTTTTTTCTCCGGGGTATTCTCTCAGTGAGCTGGTGGGCAGATGGGATCTTTGTGCAGTTGTAAAAGATATTATGTAAAGATGTTATGTGATGTATAATTGATCTCTAGTGTGTTTGCCTCCTAACCTATTATTTTTATGGTCTTCCTTTCCCTATTTTCATTTTACCTATTAGATTTTAATGTAAATTGCTTTAACATATGCGTTAAAAAAAGTGATCATCAAATTATAATAAACATTAGACCATTTCTCCAAAACCTTCACTGACTACTAGTACAATACAGGGTTCAATTTAAAATTCTATGCTTGATCTTCAAGGCCCTTAAAGGAAAGCGGCCTGTGGTAGAAATTAGAAAATTATTTTCTACCTCGGGATTTGGCGCGCACTAAATTCAGAATTACCATCTGGCTCACATGCTAGCTGGGCAGTAGTGCTGATTTTGTGCGTACTGTACGCGCAAAGACCTTCCTGCGTCTTTGTATAAGGGCCCCTAATTAAGGTGGATTTAAGTATATAAAATACTGTAAACAAGAAAAGTATGTAAACCATTCTGATTTTTGCTGAAGGGCAGTATAGTAAATGTATTAATAAACAATAAATAGAAACACCATTTTTATTGCTTTCCATTCATATATATGCTAGGTTGGCAGTGCCCTGCATTTTTCTATTTTTTTATATTCTCTCTGCTATTTTGGCTGGATTCTAAGAACTACTGAAGGAAATCTAAAATGATAAGTCCATAAACTGATTAGAAGTGAATGAAATCTGAAAACATTTAGGTATGATTAACCCTTTAGATCTAATTTACCATTTTCTCATTCATAATTACAAATAAGCATGCATAATTTCCTTTTTAATATTTCTGATGTCTGTAATCTAATGTTGCTTCGTTTGCTTAATTCAATTTTATTTTATTTTCTAAATTGAACAAGCTGTGTAGTGATACAAGCGAGCCTGGTAATCAGTCTGAAATTTCTTTTCAAGCGTTCCGCCATAGACACAGAATAAGAAAATTCCTTGTGAGAAAAGTTCTTGCAGGAGCCAGACTAAGGGCTCATTTTACTAAACTGTGGAAAGCACTAACTTTAGCTAAAGAGGGCTACCATGGAACATGCTAAGGCATCCTTGACGTCTGAATAATAGAAATAGGAGAGACTGCTTAGACAGAAACAAAAAAAAGGCAAAGATCTGCCACAGAAATAGCAAACCAAAAGAAAAAAAGCAGATCAAAAAAGACAAAAAAAATGGAACAGGAGAGTAACAGAAGAAGTGGTTTATTGCAAGGTTACCCAACAGAAGAAGTGGTTTATTGTAAGGTTACCCAACAGGGTAACCTTGCAATAAACCACTTCTTCTGTTACCCTCTGTTCCATTTTTTCTCTTTTTTGAGACTGCTTGGACAAAATTATTACCCCCAAATATTTCAGGTGATCAGTAGTCTAGCTAAGGGGAAAATTCCCTCACTAGCTGAATCAGATATCAGTGGTTAAAGAGAGTGTCAGATTTGTGGTAATTAAGTTGAAAACCTGTCAGCTTCCCATATTGTTCAATAAGATGAAGCATAGCAAGCAGGGAATTCTGAGGGTTTGTCAAGGTCAATAATAGATCATCAACATATGCTAAAGCTTTAATAGCTTTCACATCCACTGCAGCATGCAACACATATAGCAAAAGTTCTAAAGTGAGCAAAAACAGAAGTGTAGAGCGGGAACCGCTCTGACGCGTCAAGCGTGCCTCATTTAACCAAAAAAGGACGGGTACACACCCCATTAACCAGAAGAGATGCTTGAGCAACCGAATAAAGAGTGGACACCGCCCAAGAAAACCACCCCTTATCCCCACATAATGTAAAGTTAGAAACAAAAATGGCGAGTGGATCTGATTGAAAGCATGTGCCACATCTAAGCTGGTAACCAGCACAAAAACCCTCATCCGCCGATTGTGTAACATCACCAGTAAAAGCCTCCAGACATTAAAACAACTGATTGATGACCACGAACAAACTCGACTGGATCTGACAAAATCAAAGTTGGTAAAACTGCAGCTGGCCGATCCGCCAAAATACGCAATAAGATTTTAATATCTACGTTAATTAAGGAAATTAGATGATATGCCTCCTGTACTATGACCTTGCAACCATGGTTTCAGTAACAAAGTAATAAGGGCAGAGTTCTCATGGAGAGGAAAGGCCTGCTGAACAATCACCTCAACATAATAGTTAATCAAGGGACCAATAGGAGAGGCCTGTAGCAACTTGTAAAATTTGTTAGTGAAGCCGTCTGGGCCAGGAGCCGAGAAAAGTTTAAGTGATCGGATAGCACCTTGCACCTCTTTAGAGGTTAAGGGATGGTTCAAGGTGTCCGCCACTTCGAGAGTAAGAGAAGGCATTTGAGAATGCACCAAATAGTCATCGATTAGAAGCAGATCATCATGACTTCCATCTCCAGAGGTGTACAGGGACTGAAAATGCTGTAGAAAGACCTCAACAATTTCCTGCATTTTTGAAGTAAGTACCCCTCTTTCTGTCTGAATAACAGGAACAAAACATGGTCGCCCACTGGTTTTTGTAACCTGCACTGAAAACTGTCCCGATTTCTTCCCATATTTTAAAAAGCAAAATTTGTGATTTAGAAGAGCTCTAGAAGTCTGTTTCTGCAGCGAGCTATTAAACACAGCTTTAGTAGCTGTAAAGGCCTCAAACATTAATGGCAATGGGTGGGTGAGCTACATAATGCCATTTGAGTGCAAGCAGTTTAAGTTCCAATCACGCTTTGAGACAGACTTCCGGGCACTAACATACAAAATGATATCACTACACAATACCGCCTTAGTGATAGGACAGAAAAGGAACAGGGTAGACACATGCTGTTGGTTATGAGATAGAAACTCCCCCCACCGGCCTGACAAATATTTAGCAAAATCTTCTGAGTGAAATAAATAGGAGGGAAACCTCCATCCAGAGTGACTGCAAAAATAAGGTTCAGCATCAATCTCAATCCAAATTAGGGCATGGTCTGAAATTTCCTCTGGCCCAATAGTAGCCAAGAGAACATATGAAAAAAGGATTGTGCCACAAAGATATAATCTAGCTGCAAAAGAATACAGTGGGCCCGTGAAATAAAGTGGGTAAGGTCACGCTCCTCTGGGTGAAGCAGACGCCAAGAGTCCACCAAATCTAAAGCCCTGCAAAATTGCTCTAGGCAGCCATCCTGAGTTACTGATGGCCTTGATGTAGAAGAGGAGCGAACAAGACCAGCATCAAACAATAAGTTCATGTCTCCCGCCACAACCAAAGGAGTCGATCTAAATTTAAGACACACTGCAAGCAACTTGGAGAAAAACACGGAATTAGATGGCACAGGGCATAAACCGAGTGTAAAATAAAGTCCTTACATTGTAAATTAAAGGAAACCCCCACCAACCAACCCTCATCATCTTTAAATTGAAATTTAGTTTAGCAGGCCAATGGCTTATGAACCAAAATTGCTACTCCAACCCTCCAACCAGTTGCAGGAGAGCAATACATCTTCCTCACCCACTGACATTGCAGTTTAAAATGTTCTTGCGCAGACAACCTGGTCTTCTAAAGACAAATTATATCTGCTTTATGACATTGGAATACCTGCAAGATTTTAGCGTACTTTATAGAAGAGGTGATTCCACCTATATTCCAAGAGCAAAGGTGAATAGATTTACCTATAGAAGCACTCAAAGTAGAAGAATAAAGAAGCTAAGAGATAGATTAGACCAACAACCAACTGCCCTGAGGTGCCCAGCCCCCACCCAGAGCACATGTAGCATCCAGCATCCGGGCCAGAACATACACCTCCAACCTCAGCCCATCATATGCACAACAAATACACAGCCATGTACTCCATGCATCCCATACACAGCAAATACCCAATCTGCAAAGAAATTCTGCCCTACCTGCTAACATTCTAACCCTCCAACCCCCCCCCAACCCCACCACCTATGTCTCCCCCAACACCATAACCCCCACCCACCCACCTGCCTACCACAGAACAACCCAAGCCGTTCTCGCTGCATAAAAGGAGGTGAAAAAGATGTAAAGATCGCAACAGTCCCCCCCCCCCCCCCCCCCCCATTATGTGGATCTTGTATTGCAAAGGATCAAGCAGTTAAGAAAAATTACTCTTATGCTTCACATGCAAGGTATTTATTTTCTTACAAACTGTGCACAGTATTTCTGCTTTACTAGAAAATGTTTACACATCTCTTTTGGGGCTGAGACATTGATTCTTCCAGGCCTCCTGTTGGCTGCCTTGTCTCACAAAATGTACCCTTTCTCCACCCAGGTTTTCCCAGGTATGGTTTTAAGTGTTGCTCTCTAAACACCAATTTCCCAAAGCTTCACTATTTCATTTTTAGTTTAACTTTCCAAAGCTTGTTTTACCCTGATTTCTTTGTACAGATCTGGCTTAGAGTATATACTCCACAATCAATGCACACCTTCCTCATGTACTTTTTTTTTTTTTTTAGCTCACATAGGTCACTAGCATTTCTCAGCAAGTCTTACAGACTGGTCTTTGACCAACTCACTGCACTGTTGCTCTTTTCTGGAATTCAGGCATGTCTGCTCTCTGCACAGCTCAGCTCCTCATGCCTTTGTGCTCATCAGTATCCCATTCCTTTTTCTTTTTCTGCTGATAACCTTACTTATCTCAGCTACAGGTTATAAATGTGTTTCTGGACGGGTTTCCAGGACAAAATGCATATTGCTGGGTTTACTCAGAACTCAATCAGTGCTACAAAGTGAAAAGCCATTCCTGTCTCAATTCTAGAACCTCTAGGGGAATCACTTCATTGTAAAGCTTACTGGTTGCTGTTGAAGCCTCAAAAAAAAAAAAAAAACTAATGCTGTTGGAAAGCAGTTATGAAAGCATGCTTTTATTTTAAGGCTTCCCTAAAAGAGACAGTACCAGGGCTGGTTGTGTTTCCCTAAGCAAACTTAGGAGTCCTTTTACCAAGCTGTGGTAAGCTTGTTTTTGATGCGCGCTGAGACTTTCTTTTACTGCAGCGGGTAAAAGGCTGGGGTTTTTAAACAAATGGCCATGCAGCAAGTGAAGCAATTGCTGCGTGGCCATTTTGGGGGGGAGCACTTACCGCCACACATTGCGGTAGCGGTAAGGCTCCCATGCCAACCCGGCGTTAACTGGGCAGTGCATGGCACTGCCTGATTAACACAGGGTAAATACCGGAGCTACAAAAATAAACATATTTTTGAAACACCAGACATGGTGTGTGCTGGGGGTGGGAACTACTGCTGGGCTGCTGCGGTATTATAAAAAGAGACACACATAAAATCCAACATGTGGAGCTAAAAAAGCTGGAGTTATTTTACTGTCCCGGTAGCATTAGGCCACAAATCTGTGGACTGATGTCCCCAGACTGCATCTTCAAGGGTCAACAAACAGCATACTTGAAATGTTCCCTTGTGCCCCCTATGCACAACCTCCCCCCCCCTCCTTAGGGCCCCCTTCACAAATAAGCCCCCTTCAAAACAAGTCCCTCAACCTGAATCCTCCCAAATCAAGTACTTCCCTCCAGAACTCCTCCCCTTACTGAAGGTCTCCTCCCCAAGAATATAAACCTTCCACTAGCCCTGCCTCAACCCTCTCAACCCTGGATCTACCTCAACAAATCTCTGACCCCTAGTGGATTCAGGCAGGAATGATCTCCATTGTTCCTGCCCTTGCTGGCACCATCATTCATAATGGCACCAGTGACCCTTAGCAGTAGACTCACGGTACCACCACTAGCGATCATGTTTCTATATAATGGCAAATATGTCCAGTAATCCAATATTCTGACTGCCTTAAATAATGGCACTCCAGTGTGTTCTGGTTTCCAGCAATAAACTACATAACTCCTCCCTCACTTATAGATGATGCACTAAAACAATTTTTTTAACCTTTGTTAACAATGAGTGATATTCCCATGATACTGTAAAAGGATGCTACATGTTAAGTTTATACTATCAAACAAGATTTAAACTTGCTGTAATGCACAATAAAGTAAAGAATTGCTTCTTTTCCAAAAATATATATCATGTTATCACTTGAAAGTTATGCTCTTAAATTTATTTTTCCGCTATTTGGACATTTCTAAGTTTAGAGTGGATACATTTGAACACATTTTCGCATATTAGTTAGGACTCTATGATTATAAAGGAACATTCAATCTATATTAGCAGTTTGAAAATTGACTGCGTTAATGGCTTTGTTCATGATAGGAAAGTCCTTCCTTACACTTTACAATATTTTTTCCAGCTGATGGACCCAGGATTCAGGGTAATTATTTTATGTGTGTGTTATAGTAGTATTGGTATTTTTTGGATTTCACAAGAGAGGTCATTTACATATATGGAGGCTTACTATGTTTAAATGTCAAGGGGATGTGAGTAGGCTTCTTTGAATATCGGCCTATGTCTTTTGACAAACCTAATTTTTATGCACATATAGGGGTAGGGTTTATGATCCTTGGTGATAATAGTGCAGGTGTAACCACTCCTCTCTTAGCCGGGCCACTCGGGGTCTGGGATGCTGAGTGTAATTTACTCAGGTCAGGTCCCCTTCGGATCTTACACAGGAACCACACAGTAGTCAGGAGAGTCAAAGAAAATTAACTGAACTTTATTTAACAAACTGGAACTCAGCATCGATTGTCATGAAAGTCCTCAGCATACAGCTATGATGGTAACACAGGCTTGATTACACAAAGTCACTAGAGCGTACAATCTTTCCTTCTTGGGTTATGCACATATGCAAAACCCCTTTCGCCTCACCTGTAGCCAGATGACACCCTGCAATCACTTTCTTCTGGTTCCAGCATTGATTGTCCAAGTCTTTCAGGGGGTTTACCCTGAAAGCAGTCACTAACCGTGGGCAGACAGCGTCCTACCCTTCAGCCCGGTTTGCGACGAGACTCCCTAATCTCAGCTTGTAGGTCGGCTCCTCTACATGACTCAGGAGATTAACAGTAATGACTCTGATCCATAACAGGTCACTTGATGGGGGCTATGAACTTCTTAACACAGGCTACCAAGGACAAATCTTATAGAACTGTCCTTCCTTATATAGAGAGATCATCAGCTCCACCCCACACTGAGATTCCACAGATCAGGTCATCTTTAAGTGTGAGATGGACTCATGACTTTTCCATGCTGGACTCCTACTCGGAGCTCCAGTATAACAAAAGGTTACACAGGCTTACCACTAGAGGTCTCGGCAGCCATATTTGAACCTGAGATAGTCAAGATCAGGAGTGAGAGGGCATTGCTCCTGTTCCACTAAATACCAGGGACCTCCAGTAAATCCAGGGATGGATGGGGGGAAGAGGGGTGCCTCATGGGGTGGTTAACTCATGGGGGAGGGTGATTGCCTTGTAGGAAGGATGCCTGGGTTGGATTTGTCCCTGTTGCCACCCACCTTTTATGCCTCTAAATTTGGATTTCATTGCAACTAAGAAAATTAATTCAGTCCTGGTAAATTTTCGAAGAGGCCATTTAGGAGCTTAGGGCTAGATTTAAAGCTAGGTGCCGGGATGATCCACTCAAATATAATATTCTGTAAGCCGAGACCGAGACGGGGACATAGCCTTGAAGCAGCTATACGGCGAAACATGATGTCTTGTCGGACAAGATATCCCCTTGAGATCAATGTAAGCTAAGTGTTTTTTGTAATACTAACTTGCATTAAGTCTTTGTGCTTGAAAGCTACAATACAATTGAGTATTTGAAAATTGAAAGAAAAAAAACATAGATAAAAAGAAAAGAAATAATAAAAAAAACATACTAGAGGACCAGTGACGATTGGAGAGTGGTGCAAAAAAAAATGATATGCGCACCATGACTTCATTAAACTGAGGTCTTCTGAAAAAAGAGGTTATCTATAATTATAAATATCACAAGCCCGAAAATATAAAGTTGACAAGGTATTAGTGGATGGACTTGTGCTAAACATACGAGCATATAGTGAGTCTATTAACTTTGGGTGCAAGCATTTATGTCTGCCAAAGGCTAGTGTAATGCTGTTGACCAACTGATGGCAGTTAGGCACGCAAATGTAGGTATTCAATAACATCATGCCTAATTTCTGGGAATGCCCCTAATCCACCTATGCCTTCCTATGGCCATGCCCCCTTTAGAGTTGCATGCTATGAAATTAATTGTGCATGATGTAGAATAGGGTATAGGGTAGATCTGTGTGTGACTCCTAATTACTGCCAATTAACTGCTCGTTAACTCCAATAACTGATTAGTTTAGTCACTGATCTTGGACCCATGCCCAGATCTGTGCCAAAATGTGGGTGCCCTATACAGAATCCGAGGGTTGAACCCTTTGGGGTTGATCTTCAAAGGCACTTATCCACTTCACAGGTGCTGCTAACCAGCTAAGTGCCATTGAGAGGGATAATCAGTGGCACTAACTGGATGGTGCAGGTGAATATGTCTGCTGACCGCCTTGACATTATCCAAATAGTACTGGGTAGTCTATGGATGGAGCTTGGGCAGAGCCAGAGGTTATCTGTGTACCCCCAGATTCTATGTAGCGCAAAACCGGTAATATTCTGGATTTATGCATGCAACTTAATTAGCTAACAAGCCAATCAGTGCCAATAATTGCCAATTAATAAACAATTGTTGACACTAATTGGCATTAATTAGAATTTAAAGGCACAACTGTCTAAGTGTATTCTGTAAAGGGATGCATGTAAATTCTAAGGCGCATAGCTGAAAAGGAGAAGTGGCCATGGGTATTTTTTTTATTACATTTGTACCCCATGCTTTCCCACTCATGGCAGGTTCAATGCAGCTTACATATTATATACAGGTACTTATTTGTACCTGGGGCAATGGAGGGTTAAGTGACTTGTCCAGAGTCACAAGGAGCTGCCTGTCCCTGCAGTGGGAATCAAACCCAGCTCCCCAGGACCAAAGTCCACCACTCTAACCACTAGACCACTCATGGGTGCTTCTAAAATCTATGTGCATGGTTATAGAATACACCCGGTCCACGCCTAATGTAGGCATCAGCATTTACAACAAGTTTTACTTGGTGCAACTGCCCACGATTAAGTTTAGTCTTGTGGACAGACACTCGGCATATTCAATAAACCATGCCGAATTTTAGGCATATTCTAAAATGTACACCTAAATGTAGACCTACTTTATAGAATACATCTAGACTTATTTTTTTTCAGCACCAATTTTTTAGGCATGATATGTAGAATCTAGCCCTTAGTGGATAACAAACTGGATAAAGTTAGGACAAAAAAAAGGATTGTAGTTCGTTTTTTACAAAACGCTGACTGCCACAGGCTGAATATTGGCCCATTTGAATGTTGGCGTATGTCTTTTGTCACACCTAATTTGAATGCACATAATACCTCTTGCTCAATTTTGAGCAATACATGCTTTGAGTAAAACATGCTTTATAAAATTGCATCCATGTCACCCCCCCCCCCAAACTGTTCCTTTTATTAACTCATGCCTTGTTGAACCATGTTTTAGCCTTTGAATCTAATTTTACTGTCCCATAAGCCCTTTCCTCTAACTCCATGTCAGTCCCTCATCCAGCATAACACAAATCCTATTACATCAACCAATTTGTCATCCTTCCACACCACCCATCATTGGGCTAAAACTACTTACTAACTACTAGTTATATATATTTGAGAGTCCTCCTCCATTCCAGTCCAGTATAACCAAGTATTCTCTGATTTGACTATTTGTTTCCATGAATCATAACCCACCACACAGGACATGTGCATTATGGTTAGAATCTGTCTCTATACCCATCGCTGTATTTTGTGTGTTGAATCATTCTCAGGCAGTTTCATTTTAGATGTGGCTTTTGCCATTGTGAAACAACAGGTCTTTATTGTCTTTCTAAGGTTCCTCTGATGTTGTATGTTATTCATTATTTGAGAGTAGTTTAAGGAGCTCTTCCACCACTTGCATTGTATCTGAAAATAGGAATGGAATGGAATGCAAAAATGCGTGGGATAAACACAAAGGAATCCTGTTCAGAAGGAATGGATTCACAGAAGCTTAGCAGAAATTGGGTGGCAACACCGGTAATTGGGAAGCAATGCTAGTACTGGGCAGACTTCTGTGTCCTGAAAATGGCAAGGACAAATCAAGGTCATACATATAAAGTAGCACATACAATGCTACTATCAGGCTCATTTTCAAAAGAGAAAAACATCCAAAAAGTGGCGTAAGTCTCCATTAGGACGTTTTTCTCACAAAAATATCCAAATCAGTATTTTCAAAACCTATTTTTAGACATTTTTCTCTGAAGTCCACCAGAAGTGCATCCAGATCTCAAGGGGGGAGTCCCAGGGGCATGTTCAGGGTGGAACTTGGGTGTTCCTAAGACTTAGACGTTTTTCAGCCACAATGGAACAAAACAAAAACGTCCAGGACTAAAACTTAGACGTTTTGAGTTGGACCTGTTTTTATTACATATAAGGCACAAAAAGGTGCCCTAAATAACAAGATGACCACTGTAGGGAATCAGGAATGACCTCCCCTTATTCCCCCAGTAGTCACTAAGCCCCTCCCAACCCCCCAAAATGTGATGAAAAACATTACTTACCGACCTCTATGCCAGCCTCATGTTATAGCGCTGCGTACGCCTTGTAGCGCTATAGAAATGCTAAATAGTAGTAGTAGTAGTAGTTATACTCAGGTCCATTAGAACAGCACGCAGGTCCCTGGAGTAGTCTGGTGTTGGGTGCAGTGCACTGTAGACAGGTGGACCCAGGCTTCCACCTCCCACTTCCTGTTACACTTGTGGAGGAAACTGTGAGTCCTCCAAAACTCACCAGAAACCCATTGTACCTTGCTCAAAGCCCACCTCTTCAATGTTGCCTTTGGCACCTAACCACTTAACCTCTATTCAAGAAATCTAGACTGCCCCAACTTGTCATTTCATCCTTTAGATTGTAAGCTCCTTTGAGCAGGGACTGTCCTTTTTTGTTAAATTGTACAGCGCTGCATAACCCTAGTAGCGCTCTAGAAATGTCAAGTAGTAGTAGTAGTATATAGGTGCTCCCGTCATCTGTAAGGCCTATGGTAGTGGTGTACAGTTGGGGTAGTGGGTTTTGGGGGGCTCAGCACACAAGATAAGGGAGCAATGGTGAGATGTCTGGGGGACCAGTCTACTAAAACTGCTGGCTCCTCCTACATCCCAATGGCTTGATTTTATGCGTTTTGCACTTGGACATTTTTTCTTTTGAAAATGGACCAAAAAACAAAAAGTCCAAATCACAAAACATTGTTTGGAACAGCATTTTCGAAAACAAAAGACGTTTTTTTTGCAAAACAGCCAAAGTCAAATTTAGATGTCATATCGAAAATGCCCCTCTATGTCTGTGGTATCGGTTCTTTCTCCGTGGAATAATTTTAACTTGGGAGGAGATCAGTGGCGTACCAAGGGGGGGGGGGCGGTGGGGGCGGTCCGCCCTGGGTGCACGCCGCTGGGGGGATGCCGCAGCGCGCGCCTCTCTGCTCCCAGTTCGGTATGCTCGCTAAATTGTCTCATTTGCTGCAGCTCCCTCCTTCTGCCCCGGAACAGGTTACTTCCTGTTCCGGGGCAGAGGGAGGGAGCTGCAGCGAACGAGACAATTTAGCGAGTGTAGCGAACTGGGAGCAGACAGGCGTGCGCTACAGCACCCCCCCCCCCAGCGGCGTGCACCCGTGGGGGGCGCATCGGTGATCCGCCCCGGGTGCCGTCGAGGGTAGGAATGCCACTGGAGGAGATTATAGGGTATTGTTTTCTTTTGATTGCTATTGGGGTCCTTTTACTAAGTTGCATTAAACCTTAAAGCAGGCTTAGCTTGACAAAAAATGTTTACCACAGCACATGCTAAAGAGTCTTGTGGTATTTTTTTTTTTTTTTTAGTGTATGCTAAGCATTCACTATTTAAAAAACATTTTAAGAGGGCATGTCACGGGCAGAGAGTGGGTGTTCCTGCTCTTATCCAGCTAGTGCATGGACATTCAATAGAAGGTGGTAAGTGCTTCTGCATTAATATTTCTGCTGGTCCGTGCACTAATGGAGAAATCAGCTCAGGCCTGGCAAAAATTTAAAAAAGGAAAAAAGGTTCTTTTACTTTTGTGGTACAAATGGCCTTATCACATTAGGATGTGGTAAGGCTATTTCATACCGCAGCTTACTAAAGGACAGCATTACGTTGAACAAATCCTGGAAGATTAGTATTCAGTCACCATCAAAGACAAGTTCCTCCTGTAAGTGGTATGCTTGAAGAATCTCCATTTTATGAGCAAGATTTAATACCTTTCCAGGCATTATTCTTGGTCAATTCCAGTGGTGTGCTGGAGCAGGCTCTCACAGGCTCGCAAGAGCCGGTTGTTAAGTTTTTAAGAATTTTGGGAGCCGGTTGTTAAAGTAGGGCCCTCCATGGCTACTTTAACAACTGGCTTCCAAAATGATGGCTTGGGCCCCCTGCTGAATTATCTTTTACTTTGCTGGTGGGGATGCTGAGCCCTGCCAGCCAAGTAAATAGACTACTGCTGCTTTCCGCTCCTTGTTTCCATCTCTGGGCAGCAGGCTGGGACTTCTCGAGCATGTGAGAGAAGTTCCAGCATGCTGCTCAGAGCAAGATGTTGGGAGTGGTGGCAGTCCATTTATTGGCTGCCAGCAAAGGTATGCCTAGCGTGCCCACACGAAGGGAGGGAGGAGAGGCAAGTGTTGCTCCCCCCCCCCCCCCCCCCGGCCGCCCCTGGCCCTTCCAACTGCAGAGCTGGCTACATACGGAGAAAGAGCCTGTTGTTAAAAATTTACCAGCACACCCCTGGTCAATTCATTTGTGTTTATCTCCCCAATTCTGTGAATTCACTCAAAGGAAATTTTGGCCCCCTTTTACAAAGCTGCGTTAGTGGTTGTCGGTGCGGTAATGCCAACACAGCCCATTCACTATGAATGGGCTGTGTCGGCATTGTCATGCGGCAGTCGCTAGGGCAGCTTTGTAAAAGGGGGCCTTTATTCACTGTGTTGGCTAGGGCCCATTCTTTTACAAACCAGGATTCCAGTAGACCTCACAGTTCTTCATCTGCAACTGTTTCTGGAAATCCTATAAATTTTGCATTGTTTCACCTTATTTTTCTAAACTGTCAATGTTCTTTTCCATCTGTTTTTCCAGCTTAGGTATAACTAAATTTGATTCTATTAAATGTCATTTTCTGTGGTAGAAATATATATATATATATTTTGTTATCGTCAACCTGATATTTTATCTCTGCAGGTGTAGAATTAATAGCATCAATTTATTGTATACCTTCTCCAATTTACCTGTGAGGCTCTTTATTGACATCTGCCAGCCTGTTTTCCATTGACTTCCCATGTTCCTTATCTTTTCTCTGTGTTTTTGTAGTCATGAATCTTTTCTTTTTTATGAAAAAAATTGTCCATAAACACCTTCTAAATTGATGCTTTCAAAGCAGTTTGTCCTTGGCTAAATGTTTCTTGCAGTTTTTTTGAAAAAGGAGGAGGGCACCCAGAGCAAGCACGAAGCACATCTGCACTTACTCGCGACATCCTTTGGTCTCATTTTCTTTCTACTTTAAGGAAAGAATGTATTGAAAGGATTGTAAAATTGAGCAGTTCTTCTCCTTAGTGCAAATAATAAAACTCTTTACAATATACCAGAAATATCTAAAAGGTCTGGCATGGCTTCCTTCAAATATGTCTCTACCAGTTCAACCTTAGACAAGTTACATAAGAACGTAAGAATAGCCATATTGGGTCAGACCAATGATCCATCTAGCCCAGTATCCTGCTTCCAACAGTGGCCATTCCAGGTCACAATTACCTGGCAGAATCCCAAATAGTAACAAGATTCCGTGCTACCAATCCCAGGGCAAGTAGTGGCTTTCCTATGTCTGTCTCAATAGCAGACTATGGACTTTACCTCCAGGAACTTGCCCAACTCTTTTTTAAACCCAGATATGCCAACTGCTGTAACCACATCCTCTGGTAACGAGTTCCAGAGCTTAACCATTTGTTGAGTGAAAAAATATTTCCTCCCATTCGTTTTAAAAGTATTACCATGTTAACATAGTTAACATAGTAGATGACGGCAGAAAAAGATCTGCACGGTCCATCCAGTCTGCCCGACAAGATAAACTCATATGTGCTAGTTTTTTGTGTATACCTTACCTTGATTTGTACCTGTCTTTTTCAGGGCACAGACCGTATAAGTCTGCCCAGTACTATCCCCACCTCCCAACCACCAGCCCCGCCTCCCACCACTGGCTCTGGCACAGACCGTATAAGTCTACCCAGCACTATCCCGCCTCCCAACCACCAGCCCTGGCACAGACTGTATAAGTCTGCCCAGCACTAGCCCCACCTCCCAACCCTCTCTGCCACCCATTCAAGGCTAAGCTCCTGAGGATCCCTTCCTTCTGAACAGGATTCCTTTATGTTTATCCCACGCATGTTTGAATTCCGTTACCGTTTTCCTCTCCACCACCTCCCGCGGGTGTTCATTGGTGTTCCCCTAGTCTTATTGATTCACTTTTACCCATTCTATATCACTCAGGATTTAGTAGACCTCGATTATATCATCTCAGCAGTCTTTTTTTCCAAGCTGAAGAGCCCTAACCTCTTTAGCCTTTCCTCATATGAGAGGAGTTCCATCTTCTTTGTCATTTTGGTCACCCTTCTATGAACCTTTTCTAATTCTGCTATATATATATTTTTTTATTTTTTAGATATGGCAACCAGAGGTTGCACCATGAAGCAATTCAGAGGCATTATAATACTATTCATTTTATTTTCCATCTTTTTCCTAATAATTGCTAGCATCCTGTTTGCGTTTTTGGCCACTGCAGTACACTGGACAGAAGATTTCAGCATATTGTCTATGATGACACCAAGATCTTTTTCTTGGGTGCAGACTCCTAAGGTTGATCCTAGCATCAAGTAACTATAATTCAGATTATTCTTCTCAATGTGCAGGCAATGTAATTTTGAAGTGTGGATCACTCCTGCCACCCACTAGAGCCCAGGGATGTTAATTTAAGCCTAGGAATATTAGTGGCATGGAAGAGTAGCCTAATGGTTAGTGCAGTGGGTTGAGAACTATTCCCAGTGTAACTCCTTGTGATCTTGTGTAAGTCACATAACCCTCCAGTGCCCCAAGTAGAAAAAGTTATATTGTGAGCCCACTACGGACAGAGAAAATCCCTGAATGCAGGATGTAATCCACTTTAATTGTACCACAGAAAGGTAGTACATAAATATTTGGGGAGTCACTTTTAGATATGTGCAGGGCTTCCAGGGCATTTTGACTTAAATCATTTTTATGGGAGGGGCAAGAGAGAGAATCGTGGACCGCAAAACATTTTACCGAAGGGGAGGGTTGGGGTGATTATTTTGCACATGCCTGTCTGTGAATGGCAAGAGGAAGTTAACTATATCTCTTGAAGTGAAGTAAGCTTTTCATAGAATAACATGGATTTTGAGGTTTACCACAAGCCACGTTATTCTATTTGCATATTAATTTCATTTGCAATCAATAGCACATTACTGTAGGATCTGATATTCAAACTGAGTCATGGATTTGTTAGTTTATGCACATTTTTGCAGTCTTTATCCCTCTAATTCTCTAAAAGTTGCTAAAAATTGCATGCACAAATTTGGGCACATCACATGTCCAGCTTGTGTGTGCAATTTACTTAACATTTCTAGAGCGCTACTAGGGTTACGCAGTGCTGTACAGTTTAACAAAGAAGGACAGTCCCTGCTCAAAGGAGCTTACAATCTAAAGGACGAAATGTCAAGTTGGGGCAGTCTAGATTTCCTGAATAGAGGTATGGTGCTTAGGTGCTGAAGGCGACATTGAAGAGGTGGGCTTTGAGCAAGGATTTGAAAATGAGCAGGGAGGGGGCCTGGCGAATGGGCTCAGGGAGTTTATTCCAAGCATGGGGTGAGGCGAGGCAGAAAGGGCGGAGCCTGGAGTTGGCGGTGGTGGAGAAGGGTACTGAAAGGAGGGATTTGTCTTGAGAGCGGAGGTTACAGGTAGGAACGTAGGGGGAGATGAGGGTAGAGAGTTAGGGAGGGGCTGCAGATCGAGTGCATTTGTAGGTTAATAGGAGAAGGTTGAACTGTATGCGGTACCTAATCGGAAGCCAGTGCAGTGACTTGAGGAGAGGGGTGATATGAGTATATCGGTCCAGGCGGAAGATAAGATGTGCAGCAGAGTTCTGAACGGACTGAAGGGGGATTAGATGGCTAAGTGGGAAGCCAGTGAGGAGTAGGTTGCAGTAGTCAAGGCGAGAGGTAATGAGAGAGTGGATGAGAGTTCGGGTGGTGTGCTCAGAGAGGAAAGGGTAAATTTTGCTAAAGCTAATTAGCATCAATAATTGGCTTTTTAGCAAGCAATTACTGGCACTAATTACATTCAGCTGAACTTTATATATGGTTTCAAAGGGTGCAGAAATGGGAGGGTCATGGGCAGAACAGTGGCGTTCCTAAAATTAATGTGCGTTGTTATAGAATAAAGGAGATACATGCCTAATGTAGGCATGTACATTTGCATCATGTTTCAGTTGGTGCAAATGGCCACGCCTAATGTTAGGCTTGATTCCTGGGCATAATGTACATCACTCTATAATCCATGAACATTAATGCAATATCACTTTGTAATCTACCTATAATGTACATGCTATAACACTCTGTACTTTCAGATCCGAAAGTGGCGACTGTCACTCAGGCATTATGTAAGCCACATTGAGCCTGCAAATAGTTGGGAAAATTTGGGATACAAATGCAACAAATAAATAAATGCTATTGCATAAGTGTGCATAACTGTGACTCACTTTAAGCGTGGCTTATAGAATAGCGCTTTTTAGGTGCTGATTTTGTTTTGCACCATATATAGAATCTAGGCTAATATGGATAAAATCAGGCCATTTAACCACTAGATCAGGGCTGGTGGAACATGGTAAGCAGGGTATGCATGGCAGGGGGGTGCCAACATTCGGGGAGGGGGGTGCAGAGATTGCCATGCTTACCCTTGTGTCACGGTGGTGACTGTTTCCTTGTCTATGCTCACCTCACCCTCTGGTGGCCTGAACCAGTGGCTGCTATGAACTGTCACACGTTCCAGACTTCAGCCCAGTCCGGTCTGGATCTTCCAGGCTGCCAGACTTGCTTTTGTTTTTTGTGCCTGAACAGCACCCATAGCTGCCTTGTGATTCCTGCAGCTCAACCTCAGCTTCTGATGGGCTTTATTAGCCACCTGGAAACTTCTGTGTTTGCCTTTGCATCGTCTAAGGTCCCTGGTATGTGGGTGTGCTCTGTGCACTTCTGCTTAGTCCAGTTCTAGTCTGAGCTTCTTGCCTGGTTGTAGTTTGTTTGTGTGTAGTTAGCTTTGGTTTTATTGCTTAGTTCCTAGTCTTGTTTCTGGTCTGCATTTCCTTGTCTTGTGTCTGTGTTCCTTTTTAGTGGCTGCTTGGCAGCTTTCAGTCCTGACTCTCACCTGTCTGTGTTTCTGTCTTAGTGGCTACCTTGCAGCTTTTAGTCCTGACTTTGTTGTGTGTTTCCTGTTGGTATCCAGCTCCTGCCGGCCGCCTGCACCCAGGGGTTCAACTCCTGGGGAACGGCGGTCAAGCGCAGGTGAAGTCTAGCTGTTCCTGCTCTGCCTGTCCTAGCTTGTTTGCCTCTGCTGCAACTCCAGTCTGGGGTTCCAGTCCTGTTCTGCCTTGCCTCTGGTTTGGGGGTGGTTTTGCCTGCCACCGCCGCTCCACGGCGGTGGTCCAAGGGCTCACAAACCCTGTGCTTCTGTGAGAAGCCTGACACCCTTGCTTACCCTCCCCCCACTGCCACAGCAATGCCACCATCCCCCTCCCACGTACTACTACCTTGCCGCCCACCCTGGTTGTGTAGTGGTCTCTGCAACTGCGGGGGCAGAAAAGAATCCCACTCTTTCCTGCCTGTTGCCACTAATCCTTCTCTGACACTCTCCACTTTCCTTTTCTGTGCTGCGGATGGCCCCACCATATTTTTAAAATGGCTGCTGAGGCTTCCAGTGGCAGAGACTGCCGCTGAAGCCTCAGCAGCCATTTTGGGAAAACACAGCGGCAGCACCCGCAGCACAGAAGAGAAAAGCATAGAGTGCCGGAGATGGAGTTGACACAGTTGTGGCCGTGCCCCAGGTCTACACTCATCTCTCCTTCCAGTGACCAGGTCCTGTGGCTGCTGTAGACTGCCTCCTCCCTGTTTCCCTATCGTGTTCCAGAGTTCATTCCAGTCCTGTTCTGATGTTCCAGCATTCCAGCCTTGCTTTGGTGTTCCTATGGCCAAGCCTTGCTTTGGTGTTCTTGCAGCCAAGCCTTGCTCTGGTGTTCCTGCTGCCAAGCCTCATTCTCACTCATGACATCATCAGTAAATGCCTTTATAAAGCACTTAGAAACCTTTCTGCTTTGCCTTTGCAACAGAGGTCTTCAGATGAGTTTTCGTCTGTGTGTGTTTGTTGCAGTTCCAGCCCTGCTTGTTCCTGTCCTGCCAGTCTTCAACTTCAATCCCAACCCTGCTGTTCCAGTCCTGTAAGTCTTCAGCTTCAGTTCCAGCCCTGCTTGTTCCAGCCCTGTCTGTCTTCACCTTCAGTTCCACCACTGCTTGTTTCAGCCCTGTCTGCCTTCAGCTTCAGTTCCAGCCCTGTTTGTCTCAGCCTTGTCTGTCTTCAGCTTCAGTTCCAGTCCTAATTGTTCTAGTCCTATAAGTCTTCAGCTTCAGTTCCAGCCCTGCCTGCCTTCATTGTCTGTTCCAGTCCTGTTTGTTCCAGTCCTGCCTGCCTTCAGCTTCAGTTCCAGCCCTGCCTGCCTTCGATGTCTGTTCCAGTCCTGTTTGTTTCAGTCCTGCCTGCCTTCAGCTTCAGTTCCAGCCCTGCCTGCCTTTGATGTCTGTTCTAATCCTGTTTGTTTCAGTCCTACCTGCCTTCAGCTTCAGTTTCAGCCCTGCCTGCCTTCAATGTCTGTTCTAGTCCTGCCTGCTTTCAGCTTCAGTTCTAGCCCTGCCTGCCTTCAATATCTGTTCCAGTCCTGTTTGTTCCAGTTCTGCCTGCCTTCAGCTTCTGTTCCAGTCCTGCTTGCTCCAGCTCTGCCTGCCTTCGGCTCCAGTCTCATTTGTTCCAGTCCTACTCATACCAGTCCTGTCTGTTTCCAGCTTAGATCCTTGTGTGGGTGGTTCACCTGCTGCTGCCTGTTGCTGGTAGTGGCCCAAGGGCTCATGATTCCTGACTTTTGTGACAGGAGTAGAGGCAGCGGGCAGGAAAGAGTAGGATTCTTTCCTGCCCCCGCAGCCGCAGAGGCCACTACACCACCAGAGTGGGTGGCAAGGTAGGACTCTAGTACACTGGAGGGGGATGGCAGCATTACTGTGGGGGGTAAGTTTTGGCACAGTATAAGTCGGGGGCAGGTTTTGGCACAGTATAAGTCATCACAAGGACAAAATATAAGGAAACCAATGGACTGCATTAGGGGCTTAAAGCCCATTTAGTTATATTAAAGCAAATGAAAGGTCTGCATGAAAGAAAAAAAAAATTTTATTTTGACTTATGAAAACCATTTGTCCCTGAAACATGCTCAATACAGAATAATTTATTTGTACAAAAGAGATGAGATGAAAATGTGATTCCATGAGCCCCGATGAAAGAAGAGTTTAATTTTACTTCCAATCTTTATAACACCAGGCTTCCCAAGGCAGATTACAGCAACAGTTAAGATGAGCCCATCAGTAAACAGGATATCCTCATTGAAATTTGGGCATATATTACTGTATTTATAGAACAGTGTAGAAAAAGAGCACAAAATATAGCCCTTATTAGAGTGTTTCCACCAGCTACAAAAATGTTTTTAAGCATTTAGTGATGTTCAATTTTATTTCATGATATTTATAGCTACATATGGGAAGCTTTCAAATAAATTAAAAAGCTGTCAAGTAAAAAAAAAAAAAACTTTTGTTCTTCACCTTTTAAGGCACTGGGCTGAAAAAGAGAGTGGGGTGGAAGAAGGGGGGAGGGAGAAGAGAGAAAGTAGATGCTGGGCCAGGAAGGGGGGGGGCAGAGACCCAAGCACCAGCCCTGCACTAGATAGCTCTATTTTATAGTTAGAAGGGTTTGGCATTGGGGAGGGGAAAAGACATCATCAGCAATTTTATACACTCTTAGCAGCACTAATTCAGCCATAACTGTAATTTCATAACTGTTCATTTACAGTATGGTTAATTCCAAAGTTACCATGCAGTATGTACAAAGCTTCTGTGGTCAATGCAAGGGATGTGCCCTGTGTCTGCCCTGCAGTTACCATACAGGGCAGACAGTACGTGTTACATTGCAGAGCTGATAGTGTGGGACCTCTGAGCAACTGGCCCTGGTGCTGTGATGCTGGGGCAGTGCAACTCATTCCTGGTCCTCCTCACCCTTAAACTCCCTCCCCCCACACAACCCTGCATGTTCTGAACCCCCTAGCATTTGTCCCTCCCCCCTTGCACAACCTTGCAACTTCTGATCCCACCCCTATCCCTCCCAGTCTATGGATCAAACCCTGGATCTGGGCCCTGACTCCCAAGGAATTAACATCCCTGCCCATCATGAAAACAGCAAAACCTTAACCCTTAACAGCAGAATGCCACCTCCCATACCTCGGATCCCACCCCAGGACTTACCCGGGAGATAGAATTGGTGGTACAGTGGGGCCAGGTGGCAGCAATCCCCCTTTTCTGCCACCTGGGTCAACGCCAAATTCCAAAAGGGCACCGATGATCTGCTAGGGATCATTTTGGGATCTGGTGCTGACCTGGGCAGCAGCAGAGGTGGATCACTGCCACCAATTCTGACCCCTAGGTAAACTCCGAGGGGGGGAATCGAGGGAGGGTAGAGGTTTGGGGAAACAGTTTTTTTGTCAAGGGGGAAGCCATGGGAATAGGGCTGTTAATTTGGTGAGGATCGGGACCTGGATCCGGGAGTTACTGGGAGATTGGAAAAGGCAGGGTTATGGGGGGGGGGGGGGGGATCATAGGCTGGGGAGATTGAAAGGTGTGGGGTTGTGTGGAGGAAGGGGGATCAGAGGCTGTGGGGATTAAGAACCAGTGCCACCATACCTCCTCTGACAGCAGGTTGCGCTACTGGATTGCTGATAGTAGAGCTGTACTTACCACCTTCTCCTGAGGTGACAGTAGGTTTGGCTGCACTATCAGCAGTTCGGACTGCTAGCGGAGGGTAAAGACCCATGCTCTAGCAGTCACAGCTGGCCACACTGCCTCCTGCCCCTATCATGCCCAGACCCGACCTACTCTCATGTTAGGCAGCAAGCACAGTGTTTGTAATGTAAAGACCCCTGTTTTCACTTGGTGGACAGTATTGAAGGCCTGTGCTGGTAACTACTGCACTGAAAGTGCCACATTAGCTGCTTAACACAGCTTAGAAAAAGGGCCTGAAAGCTACTTTTGACCATTATCTCCTGCGATACATACACAGGTTTACAAAGACATCTGGAAATCCAACAACCCAATCAATAAAACTCAAATTAAAATAACTAGGACTTCATCCAAATCTCTGAAAAGTGAGCATAATGAGGTAGTGAATTCTACAACTAGGGTATGGCCTTGGAAAATAATTACATTAATGGGCTCTGATGAGTGGGAGTCTAAACCATTGTACAAGACCAATACCTAGTGGCCTGGCTTAAGGCACATGATTGCCAAGTTCCAGAAAGCCTTTGTGCATGGCCCCCTGCTAGAAGCTGTTTCTGTAATGACTGAGCTTGGAGCTGGGAGTGGATGTAAAAAGGACAAAATTTTCCCAATTAGTAGTGCATGAAAGCTCATGGCATCAGATAACAGTCCATGTTCCGATGGAGCAGAAAGTGCAGACAAGCAGGAAAAAATTGTAGATTGTTCCCCTGTGCCAAAAAGAAGGTTAATATAGTAGCACAGTAACAGATGGCAAATAAAGACCAGCACGGTATATCTAGTCTGCCCAGCAAAGTGGCCAGAGTTGTGCCTGCTGCTCTGCGCAGAACATGCAGATTTCCTCCTCTAGGTCTTTGTTTAGGATTGTACCTGCCACTCCATGCAGGTTACACCCCTCTGCCATTTGTCTTCATCCTCTTGCTAGATAGAGATCCTCTGTATTCCACACATTTTTTGAATTCTGTCACTGGTTTTGTTCCCACCACCCAGTGGCGGCTCTACCATTAGACCACTAGATGGGGGCTTCAGGCGGCAGGTGGCATTCTTCCCCTCACCCCCCCCCCCCCCCCCGCCCTTCCATCCCCAATCCCCTTCCTCGAAATTACCTTTCTTTTCTTTTGCTGTTTTTCAAAGGAAAGCAGTGGCAGCGACTCCCATAGGCTGCCCTGCCGCCAGGCCCAGCCCCTTCTCTCTACTGCGAGTAGCCCGCCTTCAAGGAAACAGGAAATTGCATCAGAGAGGTGAGCCATCTCGCAGTAGAGAGAAGGAGCTGGGACTGGTGGCAGGGCAGTCTATGGAAGTCGCTACCACCACCTTCTTCAAAAACCAAGAAAAGAATAGAAAAGGTAATTTTGGGAAGGGGGTTGGAGAGGGAAGGGCGAGGAGGCGGTGGAGGGGCGGCAACTCATTTTCTATCTCAGGCAGCCCCTGCCACCACCTCTGCTGAGAGGGTATTCCAGACATCCACCATTCTTTCTGTGAACAAATATTTCCTGATGTTGTTTTTAAGCTTACCTCCTTGTAGTTTCATTTCATATCCTCTAGTTCTATAGTTTTCCCATCTTTGAAAAAGTTTTATTTGCTAATAGCAATTAATTAATTTAATTGAAATCAAATAACTAAAAGTAATATTGTAGAGCTTAAGTAAGCACCTGGGAACAAATAGCATTAGGTTTTTAATGATTTATCATATACAGATATTCATTTCACCGTTGTGGAGGAATGTTATAACTGTGTATGGGTAAAAAACTGTACACATATGTTTCCTGTTTACTAGATTTTCAAAACAAAAGCAGACACATAACTGCTCTTTGAAAATTACCTCGGAAAAATGTTATGTTTATATTTCCTGCCAACAAAACTGTGGAGTTACATAGTAACATAGTAACATAGTAGATGACGGCAGAAAAAGACCTGCATGGTCCATCTAGTCTGCCCAAGGTAAACTCATATCTTGAATTTGTACCTGTCTTTTTCAGGGCACAGACCGTATAAGTCTGCCCAGCAGTATTTCCCGCCTCCCAACCACCAGTCCCGTCTCCCATCACCGGCTCTGGTACAGACCGTATAAGTCTGTCCTCCCCTATCCTCGCCTCCCAACCACCAACCCCTCTTCCCCCCACCTGCTCCGAAAGTGACTGCAGAGCTTTAATAATAATTCTTCTGTATGACTCGACATGTTCTTGTTGTGACAATAGGGCCTATGTCAGGAGCTCTCACCGTAAGAGTATAGATTTAAGATGCATTGTTTACATTAGCTGCATTGGCAGTCTATGTGGCCCTTTTACCAAGCCTCGGTAAGCCCAATGCGGGCTTACTGCAGGCTAACTCGGAACAACAGGTAGTTCCGCCTTGAGCATGCGCCATTTCCGGTGCGCCAGAAAAAATTTTTCTTTATAGTACAGGACTAACCTGGCGGTAATCGGGCATCACCATGTGCTGCCCGATTACTACTGGGTTACTGCAGGAGCCCTTACTGCCACCTCAGTGGGTGGTGGTAGGTGCCCCCCCCCCCCCTCTGCATGGCCATGCAGTAAGACTAATCTTACCACACAGCCATTTTTAGGGGCTTTTTACCCATTGTGATAAAAAGGACCCTGGCACATGGGAGAAATGACCCATGCCGCTACCACGGGGACCTTTTTCTCGCAATTTCGCAAAAAGGACCCCTGTGTGATGTGATGGCTGCAGCTTACTATTGCTATTCAGCCTTGTGAGGTTGATGATCCAAATGATTAAGATTTAGTTTAACCTTAAAGCTATACTCTGTGCATGAGAGCAGCAGACTCCTGACACAGGCCCTATTGCCGAAACACAGCTGTGTCGAGTCGCATTGAAGAATTGTTATTAAAAATCTCCAGCCACTTTCATTGACTCCACTCTTGTTTGCCTGTTTGTTGTGTGCAGAGTGTGGACTCTTGCTTTCTTGTGTGTTTATATTTCCACCTGATTCTCGTGACACACATTTTCTGAGATAAATTACATGGGCGCACTTACGCCTCCTATTTAGGAGGTGTAAGGCACCCGCATGAATCCTGCAATATTATTTAACACGAGTGTTAAAGGCAATTAGCGCCATTCTAGCGCACACACTTACCAACACGGAATGACTAGCGGGGCTATTGTAAAAATCGAGCACACCAGGCACTTGCGCAAATAACATGTAAATGTAATCAATCTCATGTAAATAAAGCCATTTCGTATTCCTCCTCAATGATCAAAAAATAGCACTAATATGAGCACGGTGCCTGAATGGCACTTCCGTGCCCATTTTCTACCCCTAACACACCCCCTCAAAAAATAAATTTTAAAAAAATAACACGCAGTTACCATAAGACACTTTAGCAGTTCCTGTGGTAAAGCCTTTTTTGGGGTGCTTAGCCCACATTAGGACTTAGTAAAATGGCCCCTTAGACGGTCGAATTTTCAGATGTATGTTCACAAGCTTTTTCTTCAGAAATTCCTCCTCTTCCTGCAGGCAAAGGTTTCTGTGTGCGTACAGGCTGTACACATGTACTTTTACCTGTATAGAGGTCAGGCCATTTTATAAAAGCCCATTTCCCTGGTAAAGTATTGCTTTGCCTGCTGAAATGGCTTTGAAAGGCATTTCAGTAATTTGGAATGCTTTTCTGAAAGGACATATTTTTGCTCAAGGACTGCGAAAAGTGTGCCTCTTCTTATTTTCTTCTACAGCATATGAAATATTTACTTGTGAAGTAGTACTGAGAATACCCATTTTCTGTGGAGTTATACCAATCCATCCCATCAATGTACTGGTTAATTAAGTGTGACCTGTACCAACTTGACTTGAGCTCCAGCATTAAATGCCCAAAACCCATTTGAACTGACCAACAGCAGAAGTGGTACTCAGAGAAATTGAAAAGGATTTCTCCCAAATGCTTTCTACTTACTCACAGCACTCAAGTAATGGCTGAAGATTAGCATTTGACATGACAGATTACATTAAGTCATGTCTTTGTAGTGCTTTATGACAGCGCTATCACATTAGCTTCTTAGCACTGGCACATCGAAGCATGCAAATGTTTTCAGACCCTCTTATTCAAATCTACAAGCTGACATGGCAGTCTTGATAAGATTATTAGTCATTTGAGAGACTTTAATTCACGTCATCAAATAACAGGTTCTGGAAGGAGATTGGAGAAAGTGTCCGCTTTTCATGAAGCCCTCAAAAGACTGTCTGAACCCTGACCTCACAAACATTCTTTGGTAGTCTACTTTGGACTTTATAGCAAGACCTTCCTAAGAAATGAACATCTGGTAAATAATCTGACTTCCTGAACATTTCAACCCATGCTGATCATTTTCCTCTATACAAACATTTCTGAATGATAGCTTTACAGCAGAAACAGAGCTAGACATTTTGGGGCAGAGTGTGGCTAGCTGGGACCCTGAATCACAATTTCCAGCTCTGTTCTTGCAAAGGAAAGAAATATCCTAATTATTGAGGGGTCTTTTTACTAAGGTGCGCAGAAAAATGGCTTGCGGTAGTGTAGGCGCTGGTTTTGGGCGCGTGCCGATCCATTTTTCGGTGCACCTGTAAAAAAGGGCCTTTTTAAAATTTTTGCCAAAAATGGATGTGCGGCAAAATCAAAATTGCCACGCGTCCATTTTGGGTCTGCGATCTTACCACCAGCCATTGACCTAGAAGTAAAGTCTCATGCGGTATCCGGGCAGTGATGACCTACGCGTGTCAAATGCCACTTGGCGTGCATCCAATAAGCACATCCGAAAATAGAAATTATTTTTTGGCTATGCATATTGGACGCGCGCCAAATATAAAATTACTGCATGAGCCATGCGGAAACTGGGCAGTAACTCCATTTTGACGCAGTTTGGGCGTGCGTAGATGCTTACGCGGTTTAGTAAAAAGGCACATGAAATGCTAATTATTGACCTGAGGATGGTTCCAGTGTATTCTGCTAGTATAACTGAAAGTGTCTGGTCAGATATAAGACCAGATGCTTCATATGACTAAATACTTGCATTTATATCTTTCAGTTTTGTTTATACTTTACAGAAAATATGTCATTTATGTTTTGGTTTATAACCTGATGGTCTGCATTTTGCCCCTAGTAGATCTTCATTTCAAAATACTTTCACATAGATCAATGCAAGTTGGCACAGATTACTGTCTAGTTCAGATGAACACGGGACTTGGTAAGCATGAAAAATGAGCATCCACTGTGAGCAGACAGAGACAGACAGAGACCCCTACAGGTAAAAGAGACTACAATTTTTCATAATGTTCTTATATATGAAGATATTTTCATTCACTCTATAAGTGTCCTGAAACATATTGCATTCTGAGTTATTGATTTTTCCTCTGCTAATACTATTATTATTGCTACTACATATCATTTGTATAGGGTTATTAAAAGTACACAGCACTGTACAGAAATATATAAGAAAGCACTGTACAGAAATATATAAGAAAGCAATTTCTATTCCATGGAGTCTAAAATTAATCAAGGCACACAAACAAGACCAACAACGTTATGGTCAGGTTTAAGAGTTAAAAGCTGCTCCCAAAAGTTGTGTGTTTAGTTGAACAGAAACATGACACACCAGCTCAGGTGGACTATTCAGGCATCTGGTGCAGCAAGGTAGAAAGCATGAAGACAGGAGCTGGGGATAGAGTGCTGATAAGAATAGTTTGCCCAATGAGCAAAGCTTATAAAATGCAGTATGGGAGAGGTAAGAGAAGAGAAGTAATGAACAGCTGTAGTCCAGGGATTTATAGGTGAGTAGTAGAAGCCTTAAGTATATGCAGAAGATGGCAAGCTGATGTCTGAGGTTACATGGTCACAGAGACAAGGGAGGAACCCGAGTCTAGCTGAATTTTGAATAGAATGTAGTATTGTACCTGAAAATTATTCAGCTAAAATTGGAAAAAGAATATACAAACATAAAATATATATTATGGATCTGAGAACATGATGATAGAGGCGAGTTTGGGGGGCATGGAGAGTGTTTATGTTTGGGGGGGGTTACAGGTGAGATATGGGAGATGTATATTATCCCTTAGATTTTATATATAGAGCTACATTCTATATATGGTGCTGTAAAAATCAACGATGAAAAAATATGCCTAGGTGTATTCTATAAACTAAGCCTAAAGTTAGATGTGGTTTACAGAATAAGCCTAGGACCCAACCACGCCTACTAAAACTTGCTGTAAATGCCGGTGACTAACTTAGGCGCAGAGCAGGTGTGTTCTATAACAGCGAGTATAATTTTTAGAAATGCCAATGAACAGCACATTCCAGGCCCACGGTCACATCCTCTTTTCAGCAGCGCACATTAGAATTTATGTGCATCACTTTACAGACTACCCTTAGCAAGTTGTGTGCGTAAGTTCTAATTAAAGCCATTTAGTGTCAATAATTGCTTATTAAGTGACAATTATCAGCACTGATTGGCTTGTTAAGATAATTAAGTTGCCCACACTAATCAGAATATTAGTTGCACTATATAGAATCTGGGGGACAGCGACTAAATTTACGTGCACAAATCAGCACACGTTGTCAATTTGCGCACACAAATTAATTGATTAATGAGCCAATCAATGCCAATAATTGGCTGCTAACAACCAATTATTGGTGTTCTTTGGCCTTAATTGGATTTAGCACATGCATCGTATTCTATAACAATGTGCGTGGAAATCCTTTAGCAAGTGAGTAACTAACTTCTTAGTCTCACACACACACACACACACAAGGAATGACACAGGCTGCTCATACTGCAGCAGGACATGTTTATTCACTTCTACCCTAGCTGAGACAACATTTAGGGCCCTGTTTACTGAGCTGCTCAGAAAACCTATTCCAGGCATATGGTGCAGCAAGATAAAAGGAATGGAGTATGGAGTTAGCGGTGGAGGAGAAGGGTGCAGGTAAGACAGATTTACCCAGTGAACGGAGTTCCTGGGGAGGAATGTAGGGAGAGATAAGAGTGGACGGGTACTGAGGAGCAGCAGAGTGAATGCACTTGTAAGTCAATAAGAGGAGTTTGAACTGTATGTGGAAACGTATAGGGCGCCAATGAAGTGACTTGAGGAGAGGGCTAATATGAGCATAGCGACACTGGCGGAATATAAGTCATGCAGCAGAATTTTGAACCGATTGAAGAGGAGAGAGATGGCTAAATGGGAGACCTGTGAGAAGCAAGTTGCAATAGTCTAAGTGAGAGGTGATAATAGTGTGCTGAGAAAAGAAAGGATGAATTTTGGTGATATTATAGAGAAAGAAACGACAGGTTTTAGCAGGATGTTGAATATGTGCAGAGTAGAAGAGAGAGAGGAGTCGAAGATTACCCCAAGGCCCTTAATCATCTCTCTGACCTCATGTACAACTTTCTTTAAATTTCTTTAAATTAGTCACCTTATTTTCTACCTCCTCGTACTCTCTTACCTATCTATATGTTCCACCTTTGCTTATACCCTACGGTGTCTATTAAAATGTTCTCTTACATATCTTGTTGACATACTTTGTATTGTTATATGAATATTTTTACTGCTGTAATTGTCTATTGCTTATGTTTGATTTATTCTTGCTGTACATCGCCTTGAGTGAATTCTTTCAAAAAGGCAGTAAATAAATCCTAATAAATAAATAGTGTAGATTCAAGGTGGCATGGACAAGGGCATTTCAAGGGCATTCTGGGGAGCTTTCCCAGAATTTACTTGCATCGTTACAGAATAGACCCGATCAGTGCCTAACAAGGCAGAGACTCCAAGACTGACATTTTGAAAGCTAAGTAGCATATTATATACATAACTCTTTAAAAATTAGATCAAATGACAAAACAGCAGCATATGCAATTAAAAGGTTACATGCATTCAGCTAATCAAGCTTCTGAGGATCTACAACAAAATTTTTTTAAATGTGTTAAAGATTGTCATAAGTTTTTGGGTAATGGTGACAACTATTAAGTGGAGGAGTGGCCTAGTGGTTAGAGCACTGGTCTATCCATAGGTGGCCAGTTCAAATCCCGCTGCTGCTCCTTGTGATCTTGGGCAAGTCACTTAACCCTCCATTGCCTCAGGTACAAACTTAGATTGTGAGCCCTCCTGGGACAGAGAAATATTCAGTATACCTGAATGTAACTCACCTTGAGCTACTACTGAAAAAGGTGTCAGCAAAATCGAAATAAATTATGTAGATGCTGGGTTAGTGTTTTTAAAACTTAAGGCAATGGCATTTACACCTGGTTTCAGCAGTCGTAATTGCTGGTACCTTAAGTTAGGTGCCATTCATGCACTTAGCTGCTAGTCTATAAAGGGCACAGATCCTTTATAGATTAGCACTCAGCACTTACGTTTTCTCTGCATCATTTATAGAATCTAACCATATGTGTGGTGGTAAGTGGAGCTGAGAGGAAGGAAATATGTAGACACAGTGGGTGCTCGGCCTGCAACCTCAGCAGCCATTCTGAAAATGCCAGGTTGGTGACAAGTGGCAGTCTTCAATAAGCTCAGCCACTGGGGAATATACAGATGACAGACTGGATTTATAAATATTTTGCCTGAATCATATTGTGACCATGTAATCTTGTAAAAATATGGCAAAATATTTGAAGGAAGAAGGGTGGAGAGAGCCCGATGTCAAGAGATCAGTCACCACACTCAAGGGTAAGATGCTCCAGAAAAATCTTTATTAGGACCCAACATGGTCCGTGTTTCGGCTGTATCAGCCTTCCTCAGGGGTCAATCAATGGATGTTCTGTAATATATTGATTGATGGAGCATTTACTGATCAATTAGTGAAAATCATATAAAGCTGTTAGGAAACTGGAACAAGCTGCACTGTTACACATTCCTACATAGACACTACATGCTAGCAGAATTCTTCATCTCAGTCACACATGCAGAACATGGACAGACCCTCATCTCATCTTAGTAAATAGTAGTAGTAGTAGTAGTAGTAAAAGGACCCCTTTGTGACTTGAAAGCGTCTTGAATTTTTGCACCATTTTTCACTAGCTCCTTCAGATGTTTTTCTCTGTGTTGCTCCTTGTAAAAGTCTTCACAACCTTTTACATGTGTCGCATTCTGCTTAGAGGCAGCTGCCAGGGAAGAAAGGGAAGGAGTTGACGAGACCTCAGTTGGTGCTGTAGAGAGTGTGGACCCCATTCTGTTTTTGGGTGTGTGAAAATATTTGAAGGTCCAGTAAATGCCAACTAGAAATATAAATATGGTTAATTTTTCCCAGTGAGGATGTCATTTAGATACTGAGGGGTCCTTTTACAAAGGTGCACTGAAAAATGGCTTGCGGTAGTGTAGGCGCTGGTTTTGGGCGCACACCAATCCATTTTTTAGCGCACCTGTACAAAAGGCCTTTTAAAAATTTTTGCTGAAAATGGACGAGTGGCAGAATGAAAATTGCCACGTGTCCATTTTGGGTCTGAGACCTTACCGCCAGCCATTGACCTAGCGGTAAAGACTCATGCGGTAACCAGGTGGTAATTACCTACGTGCACCAAATGCCACTTGGTGTGCATCCATTATGCGTGCCCAAAAATAAAAAATATTTTTCAGACACACGTATCGGACTTGTGCCAAAAAAAATTACCGCAAGAGCCACACGGTAGTCAGGTGGTAACTCCATTTTGGCATGTGTTGTGTGCGCATAGACATTTACGCGGCTTAGTAAAAGGACCCCTCTTTTTGTTGAAAATCAGTTTAAAGAAAGAATCCTAAAATATTCTACCTCTTATTTTCCATAGCTTGCACCAATGATAATGATTAGAAATGATCTCTTTTGGAGTAAATCACAAAGAGGGGCAAAATCGAATGGGGACGACCATCTCTAAGGGCGCCCATCTCTGAGGACATCCCCTCGAAGAGACGGGGCATCCCGTATTATCAAAACAAGATGGGCGTCCATCTTTCGTTTCGATTATACCGTTGGGGACACCCAAATCTCAACATTTAGGTCGAACTAAAAGATGGTCGACCTAAATGTTGAGATGGTCGACCTTAGAGATGGGCGACCTCGGTTTTCGTCGATAATGGAAACCGAGGACACCCATCTCAAAAACGACCAAATCCAGGGCATTTGGTCATGGGAGGAGCCAGCATTTGTAGTACACTAGTCCCCCTCACATGCCAGGACACCAACCGGGCACCCTAGGGGGCTCTGCAGTGGACTTCACAAATTGCTCCTAGGTGCATAGCTCCCTTACCTTGTGTGCTGAGCCCCCCAAAACCCACTCCCCACAACTGTACAACACTACCATAACCCTTATGGGTGAAGGGGGGCACCTATATGTGGGTTCAGTGGGTTTCGGGTGGGTTTTGGAGGACTCACATTTACCAGCACAAGTGTAACAGGTGGGGGGGATGGGCCTAGGTCCGCCTGCCTGAAGTGCACTGCACCCACTAAAAACTGCTCCAGGGACCTGCATGCTGCTGTGATGGAGCTGGGTATGACATTTGAGGCTGGCATAGAGGCTGGTAAAACATGTTTTTTAATTTTTTCTTTTTTTGGTGGCAGGGGGTTGGTGACCACTGGGGGAGTAAGGGGAGGTCATCCCAGATTCCCTCCGGTAGTCATCTGGTCAGTTTGGGCACCTTTTTGAGGCTTGGTCATGAAAAAAAAGGGACCAAGTAAAGTCAGCCAAATGCTCATCAGGGACGCCCTTCTTTTTTCCATTATCGACGAAGGACGCCCATCTCTTAAGCACGCCCCCGTCCCACCTTCGGTACACTGCCGACACACCCCTGTGAACTTTGGTTGTCCCTATGACAGAAAGCAGTTGAGGACGACCAAAATCGGCTTTCAATTATGTTGATTTTGGCGACCCTGAGATAAGGACGCCCATCTCCCGATTTGTGTCAAAAGATGGGCGCCCTTCTCTTTCGAAAATGCCCCTGAAAGGGTCTTTTACTAAGCTGTGGTAAAAAATGGCCTTAGTGTGTACCCATACATGGGTCATTCCCATGCACTAAGGTATTTTTACTGCAGCTGTAAAAAGGCCGTTTTTTCAATAATTTTCATTCATGGCCGTGTGCTAATGTTGGAATACAAAGAAAGATGCAAATCACCAATGGGAATGTTGAGAAAAATAATTTATTCACCACATTATTTAAAATAGGCCCGACACGGCGGCGTTTTGTCCTCCTAAAGGGCTGCGTAGGGGGCTAGCATATAACAACCCAGTGGTGCAGTAAAACGAATTCCACCTACTGGACTAAAACAACTCCTCTTCAGTTCAGAGTTACCACCCAGCTACCATCTGCCCCGGGTGGTAATTTTGTTTTTTAAGCACGTCCGCTATATGCCCTTCTCTCTCTCTCAGCTGTGGTCTCGCCCTTGCGGAAACAGGAAATGAGGGCGGGACCACAGCTGAGAGAGAGAGAAGGGCCGAGCTTGCACACCTTTTACCGCTGCTGCTGTCCGCCGTAACCCTGACTTGGTAAGTGAAGATGACTTTTAAAATTCGTAGGGAGGGAGCCTGGAACTGGAAGGGAGGGAGGGAGGAAGGGAGGGATGACGACGACCCTGGAACTGTTTGGGAGGGGGGACCCTGGAACTGGGAGGGAGGGATCCTGGAACTGGGAGGGAGGGGGGAGCCTGAAACTCAGATGGAGGGGGGGACTTTGAAAATTGGATGGAGGGAGGGAGGGGTGGACCCTGAAACTCAGAGGGAGGGAGGGACTCTGAAACTCGGAATGAGGGAGGGAGGGGGGACCCTGAAACTCGGAGGGAGGGACCCTGAAACTCGGAGGGAGGTGTTAACGGACCCTGAAACTCAGAGGGAGGGGACGACCCTGGAACAGAGGGAGGGAGGGAGGGAGGAGGGGACTACCCTGGAACGGAGGGAGGGGGGATGACCCTGGAACTCAGAGGGAGGGAGGGGGGATCCTGGAACTGGGAGGGAGGGGGGCGCCCCTGGCACACACTACAATCTCACACACATACTCGCACTCTCACAGACACACTCGCACCCAGTCTCACTCTCTCTCTCTGTCACACACACACACTCGCACATTCACTCTCTCTCTCTCACACACACTCTCTCAAACATACACACTCCAAGGAAAACCTTGCTGGCGCCCATTTCATTTCTTTCAGAAATGGGCCTTTTTTACTATTCATTTATAAATATGTTAACTAGCACTGGCCCCAGTACAGTTATACTTCCTTTGATCCATCAGCTGACCAAACTCACAGTACCCACTAATGCCTGACACTTCAGCGGGTTTTGAAAATCCTTTGACAGGGACTCAGGTTACTCCAACTCACACAGCAAAATCTAAACATGGAGCTCCAGAACTTATCACATAATGGCAGAATGTGAAGCTTGTTCAAACTTTTGAAGAGAAATTTAATAGAAGACACTCTTAAAAGAGAGTTCAAGAATACAAATAAGCTGTAGAACATTGCCTGAATTGGGCAGTGGCGTACCAAGGGGGGGGGGGGGGGCGGTGGGGGCGGTCCACCCCGGGTGCACGCCGCTGGGGGGGTGCCGCGGCGCGCGCCTGTCAGCTGAGTTCACTGACTTCGCTAACTTCGCTGCAGCTCCCTCTGCCCCGGCCGGAACAGGAAGTAACCTGTTCCGGGGCAGAGGGAGCTGCAGCGAAGTTAGCGAAGTCAGCGAAGTCAGCTGACAGGCGCGCACCGCGGCACCCCCCCCCCCCAGCAGCGTGCACCCGGGGGGGGGCGCATCGGTGCTTCGCCCCAGGTGTCATGCCGGCTAGGATTGCCACTGGAATTGGGTCCACCAAAAGGATCTGCTGATGTAAATTTTCTTGCCTATATTGAACAATTGGTCTTTTTCTCCAGTAAAGGTAGTTATTGAATGACAGCAATATACTTGGGCTTTGTATATGTGGATTTTTAGTATATGTCTTATTTATATGTCTGGAATATGTTGTATTTTTTTTAGAAAATTTCATTTATGAACTCTAATTATGTCTCTATGTGTGAATAAAAGTTTTCTGAATGATAAGGGAAAGAGCTATCAAAAGAAAGAAAACCATCAACTATCTTAAGAAATTCAGACCTATGGTATTAATCATTCAGGAAACTCATTTATTTTACAAGGAATCCTGTAGATGAATTGCTCTGTGGTTGCTGTTGGCTCAAGTTAACATTATTTTGATTAATATATTTGCCTCAATATGTGATTATTGATTTTTTTCAGGGGATATCTTAACTTATCTCAACTGGGGAATGTCAGGTTTTTATTGGCAATGATTACAACCAAGATTTGACATTTGAGAAGAAATCTAGCCTTTTGTTTAAAAGTTCTTTATAGCAAGGTCAGATTAAGGTTTAGCTGACCCTTGGAGATTAGTTGCTTTATCATTCTGGTGGGGTGGGGTGGGAGCTTAAGTTTTTGCTTTGTACCCTGTCATTCCTTTTCCTGCATTGATTATGTATTGATATCTGAGTGCTGCAATTCTTGGAACAGCAACTCTGCATGGTGTTTCCCTTTCAGTAAAGACTATAGTAAAATTATGGGTGAATGTTTACTACTGGGCTTATTCCTGATAGCCAGGGCTAGCTTAACCATTGGACCAGGGAGGCTCTGGCCTAGGGCGCTGGCTATTAAAAGCACCAACAATTCAAAGCCTCTGACCTCACCTGGACTACAGGCTAAGCCTTTTCTCTCCCTCCCCAGTTCGGCTGCTCCTTTCTCTCCCCCCCCCCCTCCCCATCGGTCCAGCATGTTGGTCACTCCCTTCTCTCCCCCCCCCCCCCCCACCTCCCCATGGGTCTGGCAATGTTCCTTCACCTCTCTCACTCCCCTACAGTCCTGAAATTTTACGTCTGTCACCAACAGCAACAACAGCAGCATGGCAGGCTGTTTTTGACCAGCCCCTGGGTCTTTCCTCTGCCACTTCCTACCTCCTTTGATGCAATTTCCTGTGGGTGGGATGCAACCTATCTTGTTGCTGTTGTGGCCGCTGCTGACTAATGTAAACTTATAAGACCTTGGGGGAGTGAGAGAGCTGAAGGAGCAGTGCCGGACCCACAAGGAGATTGGACTGGGGGGGGGGAGAGATACCAAACCCGCGGGGGTGGGAAGAGAGGAAGCACCGGACGTGATGTGATGGGGGAGGAGTGCCACCAAAGCAATTCAACTCAGGACGCCGCTATCCCTTGAGCCAGCCCTGTTGGTAGCCAAATAACACATATGCTAAAACTGAAATGCTCTGCCTCTATGTTAAATATCAAAACTGGGAGCATCAAAAGGTCATTTCTATGCCCATGAAGTCTAGGAATTTATGAAGATATTAGAATGACTTAAAATGCAAAAGTAAAGAATTAGGGGGGGGGGGGGGGGGCGTTATCAATGTGAGTTACTATTAAGATGTGTTATTTTACCTTAACCCCAGTTATTAATATCTAGGTCTCATTGCCTAAAAAGGGATCTGAGGTAAAGTGGCACCAAGATGTAGTTATTAACATGGACTACCTTAAGATGAGATATTTTACCATTAACTTGTGCAATGTAGCACAGATCCCATTTTAGGCAATGAGACCTACCAGTTGACATTCAAATAATTTAAGTGGGCAGAAGAGGCAAAAATCATTTGGATTTGGCAAATCACTGGTATTTGTTGACACTTAATTAGGCAGTGCCTCTGAATATTGGCACAGAAGGTCCATTTTAGAGCCTGATCAGCACATACATCAGGTTACACTCAATAAAGTTACATTACAATACTTTTAAAACAAATAGAAGGAAATATTTTTTCACTCAAAGAAAAGTTAAGCTCTGGAACTCACTGCCAGAGGATGTGATAACAGCGATTAGTGTATCTGGGATTAAAAAAGGTTTGGACAAGTTCCTGGAGGAAAAGTCCATAGTCTGCTGTTGAGACAGACATGGGGAAGCCATTGTTCTTCCTGGGATTGGTAGCATGGAATGTTGCTTGTATTTGGGTTTGCGCCAAGTACTTGTGTCCTGGATTGGCCACTGTTGGAAGCAGGATACTGGGCTAGATAAACCATTAGTCTGACCTAGTATGGCTATTCTTATGTTCTTATCACTGGAGCTTAGGTATGAGCATTTACATCAGCTCTATGGGTGGCATAAGTGCCCACATCTAAGTGCATACGTTTGTTTATACCAAGTATTCTATGAAGGAAAGTAGGTGCCTCATATGAGTGCATGAGTTTTGGGGACTAATGAATGATAAATATAGCCCAGACAGCTAATATTTGCCACTGTGTTCTGTGAGGGTGTGACGGGCTGAAATTCTTTTCTCCTCCATAATATAATCAGACGCATAGCTGGATATAACATTATATATAAAAATAAAGGGGGTCAATATTCAAAGGGGTTTAACCAGGTAGGAGAGGCTCCTATTCAGTTAAACCCCATGGATATTCAGCAGCACTTAATTAGGTAGTGCCACTGAATATCACCGCTAACTGGCCATTCCCTTACCAGTTAGGTTAAGGACGATCTAGAGCAGAGTTTCTTCTGAGCAGCAACTTTTCCAATTAGCAGCGATATTAAAGTCCGCTAACCAGTAAAGAGGTCAATGCTCAAAACTAGCACCAGCGTTGACATGCCATTAATGCTGGGTTTGTGCATATATTATTGTGCGCCAAATGCTCAAAGGGCTTGAGTGCCAGTGTTGATGTACATGGTAAAGATGGATGCAAATTATATTGAAATGTATGCTAATGAGGTCAGTAAGTATTCCTGTGCAATGCACAGAAGGTTATGATGGCTTTAACGCTGAAAAGTTTTTACCAGGTTAGGGGCAGTGTAGAAGGTTTTGAGCAGAGGATTTTGTGTTAATTTTTCACATCCAACTGCTTTGTCTTCTTTATCAAGTGGAAGGAAGTTCCTGCGAGTTTTAAAGACAGACCAGAAGGAACAAACATCTGCATGTGTCTGAGCAAAATCGAAAGTAAAATCACACATCTGTGCCTGTTTTTTTGTGCCTAAATAAGAGCCTTGCAAAAAATCCATGTGCTAATAATATTTATGAGACTGATATTTAGGCCCTGAAGAAAAAGTGCAGATGCATGCTGGCGCTTACATTTTTTGCTTGGACATGTGCACACAAGCCGCGCCTACGCAAAACCTTTGTGTGCATGTGTCAGGGAGGTTCATCCCTCCACTTCCTAGTTAATAGTACAATTTAACCGTGCATAAAATGTAAATATAATTAGCTTTGAGCATTGCTGAGCTAGTGTTTTGCATTGTAGGCCTATCTGTGCGCGGCTTTGAGCCTCTGCCTCTATGTGCATAAAGTTAAGCTAGCATAAGCCTGTCCTAACTGTAGGCACCAAGATAACTAAGCACCAGTCTGAATATGTTCCGATGGCTTTTTAATTTCTGGGTCAGCGCACATATCCAGATATTCAATGCCAGGAGCTACATCCAATCAAGGCCTCAACCCATTCATCTACGTAGACGACATCACAATATACATACCTTATAAACATGACCTGACAGAAATCACAAATGAAATCAAGCTCAGCCTAAACATCATGAACTCATGGGCAAATGCATTCCAACTAAAACTCAATACTGACAAAACACACTGTCTTATCCTCTCATCCCAATACAATACATACAAACCTACAAATATAAGCATACCAAACTACACCCTCCCTATCTCAGGCAGCCTGAAAATCCTCGGCGTTACTATCGACTGAAACCTCACACTCGAGAGCCAAGTTAACTCTATAACTAAGAAAATGTTCCACTCAATGTGGAAACTCAAAAGCGTGAAACCATACTTCCCGAGGGAAATATTTCGCAGCTTGATACAATTAATGGTACTAAGCCATGCAGACTACTGCAATGGACTCTACACAGGATGCAAAGAACAACTCATTAAGAAACTACAATCTGCCCAAAACACAGCAGCCAGGCTTATATTTGGTAAAACGCGATTCGAAAGCGCCAAACCCCTCCGAGAAAAACTACATTGGCTACCAGTCAAAGAATGTATTGCTTTCAAAATCTGCACCCTGGTCCATAAAATTATCTACAGTGAAACCCCGGGATATATGACAGACCTCATAGACTTACCAACAAGAAACGCAACCAGATGAACACGAATCTCCACTACCCAAACTGCAAAGGTCTCAAATACAAATCTACTTATGGATCCAATTTCTCCTACATAAGCACACAACTGTGGAACGCACTACCAAAAGCCGTAAAAACAACGTACGACCACCTAAACTTCCGGAAATCACTAAAAACCTACCTGTTCAAAAAGACATACCCCACCGATCCAACTTAGGTGCTTATACTCCACAACTCAACGAAACCAAAGCTTGTAACAGACTATATATTACTCTTCCTCTTGTAATTCCCCAATGTGTCTATAACACATGAACCTTATCCGACCACATTAACTCCTTGTATCTGTTTCTATGCTGGAGATGGCGAACGCCTCTACGGTACAATGTAAGCCACATTGAGCCTGGGAAAATGTGGGATACAAATGTATCAAATAAAATAAATATCTGGGATTAGTTTAGTCCGCTGTTGTGATTGGCTTACAAGCTGCTTACTGCTGTGGGCTGAATTTTACCCTCCTCAAAAAAAAGTTCAAGTTGTTTGATTCTTTCAGTGAATAACTGCAGCAAATGTTTTGTATTTTTAAAAATATTTTATTTTTGCATTGCCTGCCCTTTATTTTGTGTTATGTGCTAAACTAACCCATCTGGAGATGTTGTCCTGGATTTTGGTAAGGAAAGGGATTTTCGATTTAGCTCATGCTTTTATCATATTTTGTAGCCCAAGTCAAATTACATTAAGGTAAACTTTGTGCTTTATTATGTTGAATGTATCTGTACATGTTCTTTCAGCTGAGATATCAGGCTCACCTGTAGGTGGCAGCAGTTCAGAAAGAGTTTTATCCAGTTCAAGATCTATCTCATAGGATTTTGAAACTAAAGTGCTTAACAACTCAGCTATTGATTTAAAGTGTGTTTACTTTTCATATATGCACAAAACAAACTTTATCACTTGTTGTATTCTGTGCCTTGTAACACATTTGTATTCTAGTATTCTAAAATATGTCTTAAACCTTCTTTATGTGAGAGTACTAAGACCTTTCATATTTCCACCCCTTCTGATTTCCCCTCTTCCCTTTACCTAGCACTGTATTTAATCTTTAAATAAAAAAGAATATTTCGAAAATTTGGATTGCTTGATTAAATGTTACATTTCTGAATATAAAACCTATTGGCTTAATTCAGACCTTTATCTATGTGACATTTGCCACAGTCTGTGAGGCTTTGATTAACAGATTCAAATTTTTCTGGTGAACAGACAACATATGCTGGTGACTGTGTGAGACATTTCAACTGGGTCATAGGCGAACTACTGGAAGACTTTTATCTTGTTTTGATACTAAATAAAATGTAAAGATTCATGTGAGAATTATATTTTAAAGTCGTCAGTAAAGACACCATCCGGTCGATATTCAGTTATTTAAGAGGGCAGGCTCTTGCCCACTTAAATCATGCTCAGTGGGCCTGTTGCTGATATTCACTGGCACTTAACCAGGCAGTGCTGTTGAATACTGAGTCTGACTGACCATTCATTTTTGAAGCGTGCCAGAGAGGAGAGTTCCAAAGTTGAAGTCAGAGAGGACCATGTAAATAGCAGTTCTAAATTTAGTTGCCTAGCTATGCGAGTGGCGGCACTGAATATCTACCAGCATCCACATAGATTCCAGGTACCGGCCTAAAGAGTGGTGATCCCCTTTTTCTTCCTACCACCCTGTAAAACATCTCAAAATCCATTTCATATTCTCCCCCCTCCCACCCCCTGAACATCTCAAAAGCCCCTTAGAATGCCTCTTCTCCCTCCTCTGAATATCCCCTCTTCCCAGGATCCTTTTGAGCCTACCTGCCTCATCCCTAATGGGGAATCATTCTTGTCTGGTATGACCACTTCTTCAAAATGGCTGCCATTACTTCTAGCAGCAGCCTCTTGGTACTGAATATCAGCCAGGACCCGCATAATATGCCAAAGGCATCATAGACCAAATTAGCTGCAGATATTTAATGCCGGGGGCCGGACATGGCCTGGCATTGAATATCCTGTTCTAATTCTGCCACTGGTGGTCAACATATTGTAATTGCATCTGGTTAATTAGCTGCTGGTAGGGAAACAACTATGTGCCAGCTGAGATTTTCTTTCTTTGTTGCGGATTATTGTACGTTATATTGTGCTTCCCCTCCCTTCCGCCTATTTACTACTACTACTACTACTACTACTTAGCATGGGATATCACCCATGAAATGGCATTTTGTTATGCCAGACCAACACTTTGGAACACCCTTCCACTTGAAATAAAAACAGAACTCTCCTACATTACATAATGCAATACCACTTTGTATTTCTCACCCCGGAAATAGCGATCGCCATTACGGCATAATGTAAGCCACATTGAGCCTGCAAATACGTGGGAAAATGTGGGACACAAATGCAACAAATAAATAATACATTCAAAAAGCTAATCAAAACCTGGCTTTTTGGTCAAACTTTCAACACTCACAAGTATAATTAGTCTTTTCTTTCCTTTTTTTTCTGTCTTTCCCCTCCCTTCTCTGTCTCTTCTGTACTTTTTTAATCTGTAGATTGTTAACTGTCTTGCTGCGTGTTCAATGCAATGGGCAATATATCAAGTCTGTGTAAATAAATAAATAAATACTTTTCCACCAGGAAATTGTTCAAACCTTTTCTAAATCCAGCTATGATAATTGCTTTCACCACTTTCATCGACAACAAATTCCATAACATAATTGTGCATTGAGTGAAAAAATATTTTCTCCTATTTATTTTAAATACACTGTTTAGTAACTTCATGTCATGCCCCCATACAGAAGGTTTGGTGGAATTGTTAGAGATTCCTTAATCTAAGAGAAATCTGTGTTATCATCGGGCTTTACCATTAGGTTACCCTTCCATGAAAAATGTCAGATTAAAATCTATTCTTGAAAAATCGTTCCTTTTTCAGGTGGCACGTCAAGGGAATACATTACCTATGTTCTTGAAAACACAACCTTCTTATATTCATTGTAGGAAGATGCTTAAGACCTTTTTATTTGAAAGTTAAGTTTAATTATGCACTTTGCTTTTGGTTTTGTAAATTTTTTTCTCTGTAATGTTTTTTGAAATTTCTCTTATATGTGAACCACTGTGAATCCAGTTTAGAAATAATGGTCGGTATACAAGAACAGGACAGAACAGAATAGAATAGAGAGGCAGGAACACAGAGGGGGGATGATAAATATGAAGGGAGGATAGGGACACAGAGGGGGGGATGATAATGAATATGAAAGGATATGAAAGCAGATGCTAAACATGATGGGATTATAAGGACAGGATAGATAAGGGATGCAAAGGAAAGATGGATGCTGGACATCGAAAGAGAAAAAATGTCAATAGGACAGGAGGCTCTGGAAAGAGAGTTATAAATTAGAGAAAAACAGAAAAGAGACACTGGGAGTAAAGCAATGCCCAGACAACCAAGGTAGAAAAAAGTTATTTTTTTCAGAATTTATTAATTGTAAGCTTTGGGAAATGTATATTTTTGCTATTTTGCATGTCAGTTTCAATTTCTATTACTATGACAGGTTTTCTATATAGGTCTGGAATGTGTTTGCTTTTTGCAGGGTTTTGTTTGCTTTTTGTTAACTGATGATCGGAAGAGTTTCACCTTTTCCCTCCCCCAAGTACCCTCTACTTTTGGAAAGATGATATTATAGGGGGCCATCTTAATTTTTCTACCTGGGGCCCATTCAGTCCTAGCTACACCACTGTGGAAAAGAACAAAAAACAACCGCAGGGCCACAGACTCAATAGGCATGACTACTAGCTCTGGGGTCCTGCCCCCTCTGATTCAACTTCCTGTTTTGAGAGGACGAGACCAGTATAGATGGCAGCTGCATACATATAGAGGCAAGGACTCATGACTGTCTTCTTTTTATTGCTGCTTCTTGTCCTGGCAAACAGCAGGAGCTGGGGTACATAAGAACATAAGAAGAGCCATACTAGGTTAGACCAATGGTCTCACCTTGCCCAGAATCTTGTTTCCAACAGGGACCAATCCAGGTCACAAATCCCTGGCAGAAACCCAAATAGTAGCAATATTCCATGCTACCGATCCGAGGGCAAGCAGCAGCTTCCCTCAGTCTGTCTCAATAGCAGACTATGGACTTTTCCTCCAAAAATGTGTCCAAACCTTTTTTAAACCCAGATATGCCAACTGCTGTTACTGTATCCCCTGGCAACGAGCTACAGAGCTTAACTTTTCATTCAGTGAAAAAATACTTCTTCCTATTTGTTTTTAAAGTATTTCCATGTAACTTCATTGAGTATCCCCTAGTCTTTGTACTTTTCTACACCACTCAGTATTTGATAGCCCTAAAGCATATCACCCCTCAGTCGTCTCTTTCCAAGCTGAAGAGCCCTAACCTTTTTAGCCTTTCCTCATATGTCAGGAGTTCCATCCCCTTAGCATTTTGGTTGCTCTTCTTCGAACCTTTTCTAATTCTGCTGTATCTTTTTTGACATACAGCAACCAGAATTGAATGCACTACTCAAGCTGAGCTTGCATCATGGAGCTATCCCTTTCATAATAATTCCTAGCATCCTGTTTGCTTTTTTGGCTACTTCAGCACACTGAGCAAAAGATTTCAGTGGTTTGTCTACAATGACACCTAAATCTTTTTCTTGGGTGCTGACTCACAAAGAGGGGCATGATCGAACGGGGACGATCATCTCTAAGGGCGCCCATCTCTAAGGATGTCCCAGTGAAGGGGCAGGGAAACCCGTATTATCGAAACAAGATGGGCATCCATCTTTTGTTTTGATAATACAGTCGGGGACGCCCAAATCTCAACATTTAGGTCGACCTTAGAGATGGTCATCCCTGGTTTTCGACGGTAATGGAAACCGAGGACGCCCATCTCAAAAACGATCAAATCCAAGTCATTTGGTCATGGGAGGAGCCAGCATTCGTAGTGCACTGGTCCCCCTGACATGCCAGGACACCAACCAGGCACCCTAGGGGGCACTGCACTGGACTAACTGATGCACTAAGTGAATGGAAAAAGGCATGCAGTGGTCACTAACCACCTCCCACCCCGAAAACTTTAAAAACTTTTGTCTTTTTTTTTAGAGTATGGGTGAAGGATGTACTTCGCTATGCCTCCACGATGGCAGCTGAGGATGTCCTTTGCTATTTATTTATTTAGATTTTGCTCTCACTTTTTTGAGTAGTAGCTCAAGGTGAGTTACATTCAGGTACACTGGATATTTCTATGCCTCCATCCCTGCAACGGCAGTTGAGGATGTCCTTTGATATGCCGCTGTCCCTGCAACGGCAGTTGAAGACATCCAAAATGTGGATGTTTGTGAGAAGGATGTCCATACCTGGATGTTTCTGTCAGAAGGATGTTCATGCCTGCTATGCCTCTGACACCCCCTTTATTTATTTGGATTTTGGATCACAAGTAGCAACAGTGGGGTTTGAACTGGCCACTTCTGGATTACAAGACCAGTGCTCTAACCACTAGGCCACTCCTCCACTCCACTCCACACCACTCCTCCACTCCCTTGAAATTTCATCATCCCTGTGGGGGGGGGGGGCAGTTGAGGACGTCCAAAATTTTAAAAGAAGGATGTCCACACCCTTGTTATGCCTCCGCTGACACACACATACCTACCCCCCCAGGGACCTGCATACTGCCCCCCCACAGGAATGGCCACATTTCAAGGGAGTGGAGTGGAGTGGAGGGGGTGTCACAGGCATAGCAGGCATGGACATCCTTCTCACAGAAACATCCAAGCATGGATGTCCTTCTCACAAACATCCACATTTTGGACATCTTCAACTGCTGTCACATGGACGGCAGTTGCACGGACGGAGGCATATAGAAGGATGTCCTCAACTGCCGTTGCAGGGATGGAGGCATAGAAATATCCAGTGTACTTGAATGTAACTCACCTTGAGCTACATAGGGGTGGAGGCATAGCGAAGGAGGTCTTTCACCCATATTCTAAAAAAAAAAGACAAAAGTTTTTAAAGTTTTTTTTCAGGGTGGGAGGTGGTTAGTGACCACTGGGGGAGTCAGGGGAGGTCATCCCCAATTCCCTCCGGTGGTCATCTGGTCATTTAGGGCACATTTTTGTGGCTTGGTCGTAAAAATAAAAGGACCAAGTAAAGTCGGCCAAGTGTTCGTCAGGGACACCCTTCTTTTTTCAATTATCGCTAGAGGACGCCCCTCTGTTAGGCACACCCCAGTCCCGCCTTAGCTACGCCTCCAACATGCCCCCTGGAACTTTGGTCAATCCCCACGACGGGAAGCAGTTGGGGACGCCCAAAATCAGCTTTCGATTATGCCGATTTGGGTGACCCTGAGAGAAGGACGTCCATCTCCTGATTTGTGTCAGAAGATGGGCGTCCTTCCCTTTCGAAAATAAGCTAGAAAGTGGACCTTTTCATCAGGTAACTGTTATTTGGACTATTCTTCCCAATGTGCATTACTTTGCATTTGTCTACATTAAATTTCAGCTGCCATTTACATGCCCAATCTTCCAATTTCCTAAGGTCTTCCTGCAATTTTTCACAGTCCGCATGTGTTTTAACAACTTTGAATAGTTTTGTGTCATTTGCAAATTTAATCGCCTCACTCGTTGTTCTGATGACATTTATCCAGTCAATATTGGGGTAATTGAAATCACTCATTATTATAATGTTGCCTAATTTGCTAGCTTTCTTAATTTCTGTAAATATTTCTTCATCTGACTGTTCGTTCTATCCTGGCAGACTGTAGTACAGCCCTACCAGAATACTCCTTCCTTTCACACATGGAATTTCTATCCATAAGGATTCCATGCTGCTGTTTCATGTAGAAGTTTTACTTTGTTTGACTCAATTCCCTCTTTAATATATAGCACAACCCCTTCCAATTTCATTTACTCTATCATTGTGATATCCTGTTAACAGTGTCCCATTGATTGTCTTCATTTAATCAGTTTTCTAAGATGCCTATTATATCTACCTCTTCATTTAGTGCTATATACTCTAACTCTCCAATCTTATTTTTTAGGCTTCTTGCATTTGTATACAGACACTTCAAATTGTACAGGTAAATTGAAGATGCCAGAGGTGTAGAGGAGAGGGGAGATATGCTGGATGCAGGGGGTGAGAGGAAGAAGGGAAGAAGCTAGATGGAAGAGGGGAGCAGTTAGGATGGCAGACAGGAGAGAGGGGACTTGCTGGATGGAAGAAGAGAGTGAAAGAAGACATGTTGGATGAAAGGGGAGGGAGGGAGGGAGAGAGAAAGAGAGTGGAGATGCTGAATGGAAAAGAGAGAGGGGGTACTTTGGATGGAAGGGGGAAGAGGAGAAACTTGAGATAGAAGGGGGAAGAGGAGAGATGAGATGGAAGGGGGAAGAGGAGAAACTTGAGATAGAAGGGAGAAGAGGAGAGATGAGATGGAAGGGGGAAATAGGGGAGACACTGGATGGAAGGGAGAGAAAAAGGGGAAATGAATGGAATGGGGAAGAGGAAAGGCACTAGATGGAAGGAAACACCAGATGCAAAGGGAAAAGGAGAGACACTGAATGGAAGAGGAGAGAGAGGGGGAAGGAGACACTTGTGTGGAAGGGGAATGGAGAAGAGAAAAAGATGGGAGATGCTGGATGGAAGGAGGAGGGAGAGAGAATGGAAATGATGGATGAAAGAGGAAGAGAGAGAGAGGGAGGAGTCACTAGATGGCTATTTGGATGAACTGCAGTGTAGGATGTCCACATTCTGCCTTTCAAAAATTGCGTTTTTGGCAGATGGACTTTTTTGACCATTTTGAGATGTCCAGCTGCTTTGAAATTTAGCGTGTGAGTGCTATCAAGACACTTAAGCGCTATTCTGTAAGGACACAAGAAAGTGATATATCATGTTAATGGAATGGGCCACACACATAAGTGGGCAAAGGGAGGATGGGCACATGGGTGGGCAATGGGCGGATGGTCAGGGCTCCTCTTACATGCGTAACTTACAACTACTGTAAGTTACACATGGCTCTGCCACATTTACATGATTGTAGTTACACTAGGTCTACAGCTAGTGTAAGAGTTGGTACATAAATGTTAGGTGAGTTGATGCCAGCTTACACTAGTATTCTATAACGAAATCTGAGTGCCATTACAGCATTCCACTCCTCGAGACACATCCAGCTAGTCATGTTTTCAGGATACCCACAATGAATGTGCTTGAGATATGCATACAATGGAGGCAGTGCAATTCTGGCCACCACATGTCAAAAAAGATATAGTGGAATTAGAAAACGTACAGAGAAGGGTGACAAAAATGATAAAGGGGATGAGATGACTTCCCTATGATGAAAGGCTCAAGCAGCTAAGGGCTATTCAGCTTGAAGAAAAGACAGGTGAGGGGAGATATTATACAGGTCTATAAAATAATGAGTGGAGTGGAATGGGTAGACTTGAATCACTTGTTTATGCTTTTCAAAAATACTAGGACTAGGTGGCACGCAATGAAGCTACAAAATAGTACATTTAAAACAAATTGGAGAAAATATTTCTTCACTCAACATGTAATTAAGCTCTGGAATTCATTGCCAGAGAATGTGGTAAAAGCAGTTAGCTTAGCGGGGTTTTAAAAAGGTTTGGATAACTTCCTAAAAGAAAAGTCAATAATTTCTTATTAAGATGGACTTGGGGGAAATCCACTGTGTATTTCTAGGATAAACAGCATAAAATGTATTGTACTGTTTTGGGATCTTGCCAAATAACTGTAACCTGAATTGGCCACTGTTGGAAACAGGATGCTGGGCTTGATGGACCTTTGGCCTACCCCAGTATGGCAACACTTATGTTCAAATGCATCTCATGCATATTCATTGTGGATATCATGAAAAACAGACTGGCGTGATCTGTTCCAAGGACTAGGTTGAGAACCCCTTCATTATAGAATAGACTCTTACAGCAGCATGCTGCCTAAAAAGAGTTGCTCACTTATCAAATTGCCTCCTCAGAACAACCTGTTATGGAGCATCTCCTCTCTAAACAAGCAGGCTTTGAAAATCTAGGATTTTGAACTAAATGCTGCTGTAATAGCTTTCCCTTTATTTATATTTTCTTATTTAAATCATATGCTAAGTAATTTATCTAGCTAGCAAGAAACCCCATTTTACTAAATTCTGTGGATGGCTTTATTTTAATTGACCACAAGTAGGCATAAATTCTGTGTAAGTACTTAAGTAGACACTTCCTTTGTACTTAACTTTCATTTAATGTATGCAGTGTTAAGCTTTTCTGTCTCTGCAACTACATTATCAAGGAGTTATCTCTGTATCTGGCAAGTGTGAAAAGTGCGTGAGCTTCTGTGGCTGAACAATCATGAAAGAAAATGTTTATTATAGGGTCCATATTTCACTAAGGTGTAGTAAAGTGTTGCAGTTACCATGTTGATGTCCCCAGCAGCTGCCCATTTAACGCAGAGAAAATACACTTACCCCCCCCCCCCCCTAATTCTAGGAAGTTGTATGTCCAAATGTGTGACTAGTATGTACATTTATGCATGCAAGTTATAGAATAAGGTCAGTTGCATATGTGACAATTTAATAATGAGCTGATAATTATGTTAATGAGCAATAATAGGCTATAATTGGCCTAAATAGTTACTAAGTGACACCACCAGCTAGTAGCTACTCCTACAGCTGCCCTTAGTCAGTATTCTATAAGTTGTGTGCTCAAATTCCAGAGTGTGCAACTTCAAGGGGGGTGAGGATCTGAGAGGGGCATAGGTGGGTTGGGGGCATACCAGGCAGTTACATGTGTGTGTTACAGAATACTAACATTTGTATGCCTAACTGTTTTAACAGTTAATGCTCATTGGTCATCCAGCATCCACTCCATTCTACATCTATAAGTTAGTATGGGAATTAATGCATCATAAGGTGGGGGGAAGGATTCCGTATAGGTTGCCCAAAGTTAGGCACTCGGTTTTGTGTGTAGATCTTCGACCTGCGCGCAAAGTAATTGGATAAATTGGTCATACTAACCAATAATTGGCATTAACAAGCACTTAACCGGCATTCATTAGGAGTTATGAATAGATCTGTCCAACGCTCTATTCTATTACATGTGTGCTTAATTTTCAAAGCGCACAACTCCAAAGGGGGCATGGAGTGGAAGGAGCATGGGCAGGTCAGGGCGTGCCAAGCAATTGGGTACACAGTTATAGAATATTGTCATTTACACACCTGACTGCCATTAGTTGGATGCAAGTATTTACACCAGCCTTTGGCAGCATAAATGCTCATGCTCAAAGTTAGATGTGAAATGAGCGCTAAGCTAGTATTCTGTAAAGGACACTACATGCAAAGCGCCCGTTACAGAATGATACCTTAGCACGGATCATCCCAGTGCCTTACTTTGAGCAAACTATAAGAATTCCTCCTTAAAAGGGTAATTTTATAACAGGGATCCATTGGTAGCTCTATTATTTATAAAGATACCTAGGCATCTACTTATCTATATAAAATACTAGTGAATGTGGCACAGAACATGCCTTCAATATTGGCGCAATGATGTACGCTTGCTTGAAAACTGGTGTAAACGAAAGCATATACACTAAACACCTACACATATAGATTAAGGTATTTAGGGGTATGTTTACTAAGGTGCATTAGCGTTTTTAACGCACCTGTAATTTTAAGGCACATTAAATGCTAAGGCGCCTATACATTTCTATGGGTGTGTTAGTGTTTAACGAGCCCATAGAAACCATTTACATGCATTAAAAATGCTAACGCGCCCATAGCGCCGCTTAATAAACATAGGCGTTAGTAATCTAAAGGTGTATGTCTGAACTCTATCTACACTCTACTCAAACTCAGCTCTTCTATGACCATAAGCAAAGTACTCACCATCATGCCAAAAAAGCACACTTTTACATCAGTTAGCATGTTATAAGCTTGTTTATGCACATATATGGCCACTTCATCTCTGTACTATACATCAGGGGCGTAGTCAGAAAACAGATTTTGGGTGAGCCTAGGCAAGAAGTGGGTGGGCACCAAGTGTTCTCCCCCCTACCCAACCACCACCAAACTAAAATCTCAGCCGGCAGAAAAACGCTTCTTTCCACCTTGGCAGTATGCAGCACGCATGCACCAAAAAAGGTGGAAGTCTTCAGCTGGTGGAGCTTGGGATCCTCACCAGCTACCGCTAAATGTGTGCTACTGTTGGGTGGGCCTGAGCCCTAATTGGGTGGACCCTGGCTCATCCAGGCCCACCTGTGGCTACACCACTGCTTCACATTCATACTGAATCCTCTCATGCCAGATTCAACACAGGAATTAAAGCTTGGTTCTTCAGTCTTGCCTATGACTGATCCTCCATTTTTCCTCTGCCTTTGCAGAGACCATAATTTCCTTCTCTCTTTCCCTCCTCGTCCTCTCTGCTCCTTTCTCTTCTCCTCTTTTCTACTGTTCTCCCTTTTCTTCCTTGCATTTTCTCATTGCTTTTACATTTTTTTCTTTCCTTGTCCTTGGTTTTATTATTATAAAATGCTGTGCATTATTAGCGATATCTCAAGCTCTTATAAATAACACAAATAAATAAAAAAATAAAATATGCACAAAAACGACTTCATAAAATTACCTACAAAATGTCATGCTGCTGCATTAACTATTGACACATATAGACAGTAACTCCACATACCAATTCTCATATTAACTTTGTAATATGGCCTAGAAAAGGCTTCCTCAATATTGTAAGGAGGCAGTGACTCATAGTTGATAAAATTAAAATTCACTCATTGAGTGCTGGGTGTTTAGAACAGCCTTTACTGTAGTAAAAGGTGAGAAACTGCTTTTTTAGTGTTTGTTTGTTTTGTAATGTGATTCTTTTGAAATTACCCTGAAACTGTGGAAATGATTTCCAGGTTGGTAATCTCTCTGTCCTTTTTTATTCTTGGAACCAACCTGGACATCTGAGACAATGTAAGGTGGCTAAAAGGCTGAAAGTATTTGTGAGATTATGAACAAAGGAAGGACAAATGGATCTAACCCAGCACAAGACAGTGCTAGGGTGGGTAACATAAAGTTGGGCACCCAAACTTCTAATTAGCATGCAAATTTGGGTGATGCACATTGGGAAGAGTATTCAAATCATAGTTACCTGATGCTAGGTTCCACCCCAGGAGGCAGCAACCAAGAAAAAGATCTAGGTGTCATTGTGGACACTATGCTGAAATCTTCTGCCCAATGTGTGGCGGTGGCCAAAAAGCAAACAGAATGCTAGGAATTATTAAGAAAGGGATGCAAAATAAGACAAAGAATATTATTATGCCTATCGCTCCATGGTGTGACCACACTTTGAGTATTGTGTGCAGTTCTGGTTGCCATATAGATATAGCAGAATTAGAAAAGGTTCAAAGAAGAGCGACCAAAATGATTGAGGGGATGGAACTCCTCTGATATGAGGAAACACTTATGAGATTAGGACTCTTCAGTTTGGAAAAGAGATGGCTGAGGGGGAATATGATAAAGGTCTACAAAATACTGAATGGAGTAGAATGGGTAAACATAAATCAATTTACTACTACTACTACTTAGCATTTCTATAGCGCTGCCAGGTTTACGCAGCGCTGTACAAGTTTAACATGGGGAAGGATAGTCCCTGCTCAAGAGAGCTTACAATCTAAAGGTTACAAACTATGTAGTCAGTGTAGGTAACTTACAACTTATGTAGTCAGTGGAGGTAGCTTACAATCTAGAGGTTACAAACTCTGTAGTCAGTGTAGGTAACATGAATGGGGAAGGTGGTTGGGCGCCAAAAGCAAGGGAGAAGAGATGGGCTTTGAGTAAGGACTTGAAGATAGGCAGGGAGGGCGCATGGCGTATGGGCTCGGGAAGTCTGTTCCAGGCATAAGGTGATGCGAGGCAGAAGGGGCGGAGTCTGGAGTTAGCGGTGGTAGAGAAGGGTACAGATAGGAGTGATTTGTCCTGAGAGCGGAGGTTACGGGTGGGAACATACGGGGAGAGGAGGGTAGAGAGGTAATGGGGGGCTGCAGATTGAGTGCACTTGAAGGTCAATAGGAGAAGCTTGAACTGTATACGGTAGCGGATCGGGAGCCAGTGAAGCGACTTGAGGAGAGGGGTGATATGAGAGTATCGGTTCACGCGGTAGATAAGACGTGCGGCGGAATTTTGGACAGATTGATGGGGGGGTAGATGGCTAAGTGGGAGGCCAGCGAGAAGAAGGTTGCAATAGTCAAGACGAGAGGTAACGAGCGAGTGGACGAGGGTTCGGGTGGTCTGTTCAGAGAGGAATGGGCGAATTTTGCTAATATTACAGAGGAAGAAGTGACAGATCTTAGCTGTCTGCTGGATATGGGCAGAGAAGGAGAGGGAGGAGTCGAAGATGACTCCGAGATTGCGGGCTGAAGAGACGGGGAGGATAAGGGCGTTGTCAACAGAGATAGAAAGTGGGGGAAGAGGAGAAGAGGGTTTGGGTGGAAAGACAAGGAGCTCAGTCTTTGCCATGTTCAGTTTCAGATGCCGGTTGGACATCCAGACAGCGATGTCTGAGAGGCAGGCCGAAACTTTGGCCTGGGTTTCGACTGTGATGTCGGGAGTGGAGAGATAAAGCTGGGTGTCATCAGCATAGAGATGGTACTGGAAACCATGTGATGAGATCAGCGAGCCCAGGGAAGAGGTGTAGATCGAGAAAAGAAGCGGTCCAAGGACAGATCCTTGAGGAACCCCAACAGAGAGCGGGATGGGGGTGGAAGAAGAGCCATTAGAAAATACTCTGAAGGTGCGTTGGGAAAGGTACGAAGAGAACCAGGAGAGGACGGAGCCCTGGAACCCGAATGAGGACAGTGTGTCAAGAAGTAAATTATGGTTGACGGTGTCAAAGGCGGCCGATAGGTCGAGGAGGATGAGGATGGAATAGTGACCTTTGGATTTGGCAAGGAACAGGTCATTGCAGACTTTAGAGAGTGCTGTTTCTGTCGAGTGTAGTGGGTGAAAGCCGGATTGAAGCGGATCGAGGACGGCCTGAGAGGAGAGGAAATCAAGGCAGCGGCTGTGGACAGCGCGTTCAAGTAATTTGGAGAGGAAGGGTAGAAGAGAGATGGGGCGGTAGTTGGAGGGACAGGTGGGGTCAAGTGAAGGTTTTTTGAGAAGTGGTGTGACTACAGCGTGCTTGAAGGTGTCAGGGACAGTAGCGGTGGAGAGAGAGAGGTTGAGGATGTGACAGATTGAGGGGATAACTGTAGGAGAGATGTTGTTAAGCAGATTGGTGGGAATGGGATCAGAGGAATAGGTGGTGCACTTAGAGGAAGAAAGAAGGCGAGCAGTGTCCTCTTCGGTGATCTCAGGGAAGGAGGAGAAGGAGGCCAGGTTAGGTTGGTTGAGGGAGTGGGTTAAGAAGGCACAGGGAGGAGAAGGCTTGGAAGTGAATTCAAGGTTTATCTTCTGCACTTTATCGCGGAAGTAATCAGCTAGTGTTTGAGGAGAGAGTGAAGGGGGGGGTGGGAGTGGAGGGCACTTTAAGTAGGGAGTTGAGGGTGGCGAAGAGGCGACGAGGGTTGGAACCAAGAGAATTGGTTAATTGAGAGTAATATTCCTGTTTGGCAAGGAATAGGGAGGACTGGAAGGAGGAAAGCATGAATTTGTAATGGGTGAAGTCTGACAGGGTGCGAGATTTCCTCCAGATTCGTTCAGCAGAGTGGGTGCAGGAGCGAAGGTAACGGATGCAAGGGGTTAACCAGGGCTGAGGATTAATGCGCTTAGTGGGGCGAGAGACAGATGGTGCTAGGGTATCCAGAGCAGTGGAGAAAATTTCATTGTAGGTAGAGACAGCCTTGTCGACGGATTCAGAAGACGAGATGGAAGGGAAGAGATTGGAGATGTGAGAGGATAGGGTACTCTTTCAAAAAGTACAAAGACTAGGGGACACTCAAGGAAGTTACATGATACTACTTTTAAAATGAAGGAATTATTTTTCTGTCAACGAATAGTTAAGCTCTGTAACTTGTTCCCAGAGGATGTAATATCAGCAGTTAATGTATCTGGGTTTGAAAATGATTGGACAAGTTCCTGGGAAAAAAAGTCCATAATCTACTATTGAGATAGACATGGGGAAAGCCACTGCTTGTCCCTGAGATCAGTAGCCTGAATCTTGCAACTATTTGGGATTCTGTCGGGTGCTTGGCCACTGTTGGAAGCAGGATGCTGGGCTAGTTGGACCAATGGTCTGACCCAGTATGGCTATTCTTATGTTCTTACAGAATATTATGGCAGCTAATGCCCCATAGATGCTATAGATTGTTGTTGATCTCAGGCTTTTCTTTCACCACTTCTTCATTAGGAGTTGATGGAAACAAAGTCCACAGGCGTATTGCATTTTGAAAACTTTGCACAAACTTTTCAAGCAAAGTTCTAGCTACAGATATAACAGAGGCAAGTGGTTGTGCACACTTTGTACCCACAGCAACTTGCAAAACAAACACAGATGTGTACCAGGATTATGCAGGCAAAAAATGAGCTCATTTTGTGATTTTAACATATTTGTGAAAATATTTGAAAATCACTTAGGGTAGTGAGCCTATTCTATGTGTTTATTCACATATTTGGTTTAATAGGAATTTTTAAATGTGCACTAATTTTTTTTGTTATATTTGTACCCCGCGCTTTCCCACTCATGGCAGGCTCAATTTAAAGCACACTAATCAACTTGTGCATTGGCTGATAAATTAGTATGCATTAAATCATGCATTATAGTGTTTAAGGTGCACTAGTAAAAGGAATGCACACTAATGAATGCACATCCCTGGCATGCACTGTCATTTTGGGACCCTTTTTTCTAAGCTGTGCTAGTAAATGAGCTTAGCACGCCCTAACGCAGGACTTTCCCACATGGCAAGCCCATTTCTAGTATGGCTGCAATACAGGCATTTTTCTTTTTGTTGAGTTTCTGGCTGTGTGCTGTTAGCTTTAGTGTGTCACCATTTCAAAAAATTATCATGGGAGCACTTACCACCTCTTATTAATGATGCGCTAAAGACTCCAGCATTATGGATAAACAGCGCACCAGTGATTGCAGCGCACTAGTTGAATAGCACTTCAATGCCTATTCTCTGCCTCTGACATGGCCCCTCCCAAAATATTTTTTAAAAATAAACATCAAAAAAATCCACGCATGTAGCATGATTCTATATGCTACTCCTAAAGCAGCCAATCGGTACTTCCCACCTCTAGCGCACCATCATTTCTGGTACTATAAAAATTTATTTATTTTTGTAGCGCCAGAGTGTGCCTAGCAGTAATCGGGCAGTGCCATGCACTGCCCGGTTATTGCCAAGTTAACGCAGGAGCCCTTACCACCACCTCAATGGGTGGCAGTAAGGGTTCCCCCCCTCAAAATGGCCGCACAGCAAGTGTTTTACTTGTCGCATGGCCATTTCCTTCATGAAGGTGAGACTTCCCTTTTATGAGCTGTGGTAAAAGGGGGCCTCAGTGCGCATGTAAAATACGCGCTGATGCCGGCACTGGCCCCCTTTTGCCACAACTTGGTAAAGGGGCCACTAAATACCTGCACCTAACAGATACAAATAAAATGTATTCTATAATAATAATACATTGAAAACTTATCTCTTTGACAAGATATATCACAATGATCAACACATGTAACTGTACAACCCTTAATACATCCAGCATTATCTTATAATGCCTTTTGCTTTTATACTATCATGTATTTCATCTTCATGTAAACCAAAACACTCTGTAAAACCAAATGTATACTCTCTTCTATTTCAGTATCCATGATGAATTGTAAGCCACATTGAGCCTGCAAAGAGGTGGGATAATGTGGGATACAAATGTAATAAAATAAAATAAATAATAGTATGCATACTTTTTTCAAATGCGCATGACCCACCCGTGGCCACGCCCCCTTTTCAACTGCACGCATTAGAATTTACATGCACCATGTAATAGAATATACCTAGAAAGTTGTGCGCATAAATTCTTATTAAAGCCCATTAGTGCCACTAATTGGTTGTTAAGTACCAATTAACGGCACTTATTGGCTTATTAATCAATTAAGTTCTGTGTACAATTTGGCCGTGCAGGCCAAATTAGCGCACGCAACTTAATGCACCATTTATAGAATTTGAGGGTTAGCATGCGTAAATGACAAAACTAAAGCAGAATGTTTTAGTGCATACTGCGTTAGGTCATTTTTCCTGCGTTAAGATTACCTTGGCTTTTAAAGCAGCTTAGTAAAAGGGCCCTTTTGAAAATTAATGCAACACCTGTTAATAAAAAGCAGATATATTTGTTGTCCCAGTGCAGTTAGAATGCAGTCAAGAACTACTGCCATCATTTTAAGCACCTGAAGGCATTCATATCTAAAAATGTGGCCCTTTTCATCATCAACTTATTGGTTCTACTCTGCCTCAGAATATCAACTGTAAGTAGGTGATAACAATAATAGCATTTTTCATTCTCTCCTCATCACATTGAAAAATGACATACTAGCAAGGAGGTTTAATGACTGGAGACGGCATGAGCCTATCTGGCCCATTATCTGGGCTGAAACCAGTAGGCGGAGCTTGTCACCATATTGAGTAGTCCAAAACAATAGCAAACACTATTGAAAACATTAGCAAGCATGTGAGGTTTATATATTTTTTGCATTCTTTCTGTTATAATGGGATCGGGGGGGGGGGGGGGGGAGAGGGGATGAAAGGAGAGTTGAGGAGGTTGGGGAGTTTTCAAGGGGTCTATGAAGAGGGGAGAGTTATATTCAAAATGTTTTTGACACTGCTTAAGAGCTTGCTTTGTTATTTGTAATGCTATATTGTAGATTTCAGTGCTGCAGTATATGCCTCAGTGGTGTATGGGACCCTGAGACCACCATGACTGAGAGCGACGTCAGCTACTGATATTGCTGCTGCTGCCATCAAGCACTCGTCAACGCCTTTCTGCCTTCTCCGTCCAGCGCTGCCACCCCTGCAGCAGCATGGCCGGCTTCAAGCATGGCTACAACCTGGGAAGACCCTAGGCAGGAGCTCACTGATTTATGACATAGGTCTCCTTTTACTAAGTGGCTGTAAGCCCAAGAGGGCATACCGTTTGCTACACAGGAAGTACAGCGAAGGGCAACTAAAATGATAGCGGGGATGGGACGACTTCCCTATGAAGAAAGACTAAGGAGGCTAGGGCTTTTCAGCTTGGAGAAGAGACGGCTGACGGAAGACATGATAGAGGTATATAAAATAATGAGTGGAGTGGAGCAGGTGGATGTGAAGTGTCTGTTCACGCTTTCCAAAAATACTAGGGCATGTGATGAAACTACAGTGTAGTAAATTTAAAACAAATCGGAGAAATTTTTTCTTCACCCAACGCATAATTAAACTCTGGAATTTGTTGCCGTAGAACATGGTGAAGGCGGTTAGCTTGGCAGAGTTTAAAAAGGGGTTAGATGGTTTCCTAAAGGGCAAGTCTATAAACCACTACTAAATGGACTTGGGAAAAATCCACAATTCCAAGATTAACATGTATAGAACGTTTGTATGTTTGGGAAGCTTGCCAGGTGCTCTTGGCCTGGGTTGGCCGCTGTTGGGGACAGGATGCTGGGCTCGATGGACCCTTGGTCTTTTCCCAGTGTGGCATTACTTATGTACTTATGTACTGCCAGGCTACCACAGTAGCCCAGTGGTACTTCCCACCCCTAGTGTGCTGTCATTTCTGGTGCAACAAAAATTAATTTATTTTTGTAGCACCGGAGTGTACCCGGCGGTTATCGAGCAGTGCTACGCGCTGCCCGGTTACTGCCAGGCTAACGCGGGAGCCTTTACCGCCACCTCAATGGGTGGCGGTAAGGTCTCCCCCAAAAATGGTCGCACAGCAAGTGCTTTACTTGCCACATGGCCATTTCCTGCAGGAAGGTGAGACTTCCCTTTTATCATTTGCAGTAAAAGGGGGCCTTGGCGCATGTGTAAAACACGCACCAGTGCCAGCTCTGGCCTCCTTTTGCTGCAGCTTGGTAAAAAGAAGCCCATAGTATTTTCTGTCCTTTGGATGCAGCAGCTGATAGTTTGTTTTGGAAGTACCAAGATGGCGGCCTCAACTTTTCAAAGTTGAACTTTTTGACGTCATGTGTCTCCTGTCTTATTAAGCCTCCTTGTGTACTAGCAACCAGACATTCTGCCTTCAAGTAGATTATGAGACCCTTTTACTAAAGCATACTGCGTGCTAATGGACATGGCCCATAGTTATAAAATAGATGCTCAGCATTTAGTGTATGCTGAGCTTTAGTAAAACGACCCTTACATGTGTCACTGGAATGTTTATTTGTAAAATACGCTATAATCTGTTTGAATAGATACACAAACAGACATGCTGTTTAATGTATACATTTCATATATACAATAAACGGGACAATGTTCTAGAAATTTTATGTTATCTTTTTGGGCTACAAATATGAAATTTTCTTTTTCTTTTTAGCCATAAGCCCTACACCTCTGCCTGTGCTAGAAAGCAGATCGTTGTAAAGGTCACAGCTTGTAAAAATGTATCTTTCATGCTTATTAGCATGACTTACTGGTCTATGAAGGTAAAACAGGCTTGGAACTAGGCGAAGTACTGAGCCATTTCAACCTCAGCCAAGAAAATGTACAATTTGTCTTACTTCCCACCCCAGCCTCTTCTCTCCTCCTGGTTTTCCTCAAACAAAGAAGAGCAAAACTGGCAGCCTGCCAGGCATGAGAGGAAGCATTAGAAACTGTACATTTTCACTCAAGATAGTTCTCCATTTCCCTCACCTTACTATCTCCCTCACAGTGTCCTCATACCCTTGGATTTTAAAGCAATGTAAACGACCTTAAAGATCTCTCTCCTTAAAAGTAGTCCCTGCTTGCCCATAAAAGGAAAGGAAGAAGGGACCAGGAATTGGCCAGAAAAAGACACTTATCTCCAGGCTCCACCACTAATTTTCCATCAAGGTAACATTTTTGGCAAGATGTTGCACATAGAACACTCGCTTCGTCCTAGTGATATCGTCCTTGGTCTGAACTGTGTAAGACTGTGAGAATAAGCAGTTTCTCTGTCCTTCTTCCTCATACACAGTATGGTACTATGGTAAATGTTGCTCTGTTTGGCATCCTAATGCATGCAGATATGGACAGTGCGTACTCCTGCTGATGCCATGGTTCAGTGGTATCTGTGCTAATGATGCTTGCAAGAGCCATTTATAATGTCATTACATGCATGTGTTGTTTGAATATCTTGTTCTCTATGTTTCATTATTTTGATATAAAGGAGGGGGGCAGCTTTTAGAAGGGGAAACCTCCATTGATGTCAAGTGCATTTCTTTCTCTCCATGTTCTGCAATGCTGTAAGGTTCTCAAAAAAGCTGTTTTAGTAGGTAAATAAAGGACCCTCTTTACTAATCATATTTCCTATAAATCCAGAAAGGGAAAAATCCTTCTGGAACATCAGCCCCACAGTATGGAAGAATTCCTTTTCCAAAACAGCATGTTAGGAATTTACCATTGCCACAAAGCATGAAGCCCACAGACCACAACCGAGTGAGAATGCTCTAATTAACAGATAATAATAATAAATACATACAAAACGTGAACATGTAGGAGGTAAGTCCATAGCAAGGTGCCTCCATTTAAGTGGCCTAATAATGAGAGTAGTGAGCCTATTCTATAAGGACAATTGGACATGCAAGTGTCCTTGTAGAATACTAGTGTAAGTTCAGCATCAGCATACCAAAATGTAGGTATGAATATTTATGACAGATTTATGGCTCATGTAAATGTTCGTGCCTAAATGCGAGAGGAGCACAGGCAACTTACAGCATTCTGTAAACTGCCCATGTAAATGCTGGCCCCACCCACCCCATGCTCCTCCCCTGTGAATGCCACTCTAACAGTTATGTGCTATACCATTGGAGCAGTTAATTAGAGAATAGTTTGCAGGTAAGTGTGCTTTCACCCGCATGGATACAACAGATGCATACATTTAAGTGACCTGTTGTAAAATGAGGTGGTTAGAAGTTACTAAGCTGCATTAAAACATAGCATTTTACTGCATCTTATTTTACCGCAAGAGTCGCTGACCTATGATAATTAAGTACCACAGTTTAGTGACTTCTGCAGTAAATGAACAACATAGGGCCACAACGCGCAGCCTAATACTCCAAAGGACCCTTTCTGAAAGATGACTGAGCTGTATTAATATCATCCCCCTCCCTCTCTCCCATGAACAAACCCCCTTGACTCCATAGGAACCTTTCCAAACCTTAGTCCATGGCCACTAACCCTCTCAAGAACCCTCTGTAGGCCTCCCAGCCCCTGCAGACCCTCACAGGCCTAACTGACACAATCCATGGTGGTCCTGTGGAACAGAGTAGGAATGATCACCGCTCCTACCCACTTGTAACTCTGGGTTCAAAATGGCACCTATGACCCCTACTGGTACTTTTGCTGTACTAACACTAAGAGTCAAACTGCCATATAAAGGGGGATCTTCAGGAGAAAAGGGGGCCTATGAGGAGGGGGCCTTCAGGAAGGAAGGGGGCCTTGAACCAAGAATTGCAAAGGTGCCTATGGGGGTGGAGGGCGTTTGAGGAGAGCTGCTGTTTATACCTTTAAAGATGGCACCCAGAAGCATCAGACCATGTGTTAATGGCCTGATGCTCTTGGGCAGGAAAAGTAACTCTAGCTTTGAATGACATTATTTTTCCTTTAATAATACAGCTTGAGGTATCCTACACAAGCTGCTTTATTCAATTTACATAATAATAAGGTGCTTTGCATGCATTTGCATGCTTTACCTCTCATTATTATGCAGTCCACAGTGACTTACACTAACATGCATTATAGTAAAGTAACATAGGATTTTTCCATTTAAAGTGTATTAAGTGGCAAATCTCATGCATTATTCCCTTAATATTTGATATTAACTACCCCCTTTTAATCTTTAAAGTGAAATGGACAGATATAAAAGAAGTGTAAATATGCAGTTTTTACCCCGAAACAGACAACAGACACCAAAACATTGATGTTGGTCATGAAGAGCAGCATCTTTGCTTCAGTCTCACCAGATAAGTGCTTGACAAAAAATCCATTAGGCCTCATAAATGTTTGGTAAAACAAAAACTTTGGTCTTGGGAGCACACTCACTGCTCGAACTAGAACATATATAAATTTATGTGAGATAGATGATGACGCTGAGAAAAAATAACACCAAAAAGTCTCCAATAAGAGATGAATTGAAAGGTGAATGTCGCTACCCCATTTCTAAAATAGATAAAGATGTGAAGGTCAATCCTACAGTGTAGGTACCTTCATTTATGTCCACCTTGCATGCACATATGTATAGAATGATAGCACCTAACATGCATATATGTGAACTTACCCGGGAAAGTGCCAGCAGAAGCAGAGCACCCAACTTTATGATTAGTGCATGCAATTTATAGAATAAAGGTTAGGTGCATACCTAACTTCGTTGTTTGATTAGATGCTAACTGGCTTATTGATGTTAATCAGCTCTAATTTGCAGTTAGGTGTGTAATTGACCTTGGTATTATATAAACTGGGTGCGCAGTTTCAAAAGCACACAACTGCTAGGGGGCGTAGGTCTGGGAAGGACATGGTAGGTCATGGGAGCCTAATTATGTGTTCCAGAACACTAACAATTACGCACCTAACTGCCACAGCTAAGCATGAGCATTTACCCCAGCCATTTGGCTGGCGTAAGTACTCACACCTAAAACGAGGTGCAGAACTGCTGACTTACACTGGTATTCTAGAACATCAGTTTCACACAGAACATTCTAGAATTCGCCTTAGCACACATCATCCCAGCATCTAAATTTCAGCAACCTTTTGAGCATTTACCCCATATACATAAATGCAAGGGGGTGTATACATGGGCGGTACTGTTCCCTCTAAGCTGAGCAGGAGTCCTCCAACTGCATTGCTGCCAGTGGGGGATGGAGTTATAGTACTGTGTTTTCAATGGCTAGAGACAGGCAGGTTCCCTGGAGTCCTGCAAAACTCGCCGGACTCTCACTATTGAAAATGTGATAGTGAAACAGAGCCCCTCCCCCCTCCCCCCCCCCCCCACACACACACACAGCTTAGAGGGAACAGTGATAGGTGGATGGTGGACAGGATGAGGGCTGGGTTTCCACTTATGCGCATAAACTTACAGAATAAGGTAAGATACATACATCCCTGTCCTCTAGTTGGTATAACTACCAATTCCAGATTATGCTAGCATTCTATAAGAGAACCTGGACACCCAGATGCCATTAGAGAACAGGTTTCAACCGCATGTCCTCGGGGTGCCTCAGGGCTGCCGAGAGACTGGGCTGGGCCTGGGGTAAGGCCGCCCCCGGGGCCCCACCTCCACTGCCCCCCGAGGTCACTGCTTCCACCCGCCACCGGGCCGGGCCCCCTGCATTGAAATTACAGTGCCTCTCACCTCCGTGTGAAAACGCTGCAGGCAGCAGGGCAGCAGATCGTGTCCCTTCGGGCCTCCTTCCCTCCCTGTGTCCTGCCCTTGTTATGTCAGTTATGTCAGACAAGGGCGGGACACAGGGAAGGAAGGAGGCTAAAAGGGAGATGATCTGCTGCCCTGCTGCCTGCAGCGCTTTCATACGGAGGTGAGAGGTGCTGTGATTTCAATGCAGGGGGCCCGGCCCGGTGGCAGACGGTCGATGATGGAGGGCAGGTGGGACTGCGGCACTAGGCCCCCTTTGGTGGCCCGGGCCTGGGGAATTTTGTCCCCTCTGCCTCTCCTCTTGGCGGCCCTGGGGTGCCTAAGTGGAGTTGCCTAGTTGTAGAATTGCTGCCTGTGCTCAGATCTTCCCCCACCCCCCCAGATTCTATATAGCGTGGCTAAAATTGCGCACACAAATCTGGTGGTATTCTGGATTTACACACACAATTTAATTACTTAACAAGCCAATCAGCTCTGATAATTGCCACCTAACAAGCAATTATTGACACTAATTGGCATTAAATTAGAATTTGTGCGCACAACTTGCTAAGCATAGTCTGTACAGTGGTACATATAAATTCTAATGCGTGCTGCCAAAAAGGGGACATTGCAATGGGCATGGAATGGGCAGACCGTGAGCGTTCTGAAAACCTACATGCACGGTTATAGAATATACCTGCTCCGTGCCTAACTTAGGTGCTGGTATTTACACCAAGTTTTACTTGGCGTAAATGGATGGGCCTAGAGTTAGGTGCAGGTATAGCCGCTAGGCATATTCTATAAACCACGCCTGAATCTAGGCATGGTTTATAGAATACTCCTAGGTGGAAATATTTTTGGCGCCAATTTTTCAGGCACTGTATAAGGAATCTAGTTCTTTGTGTGTACATAGCATAAAGCATCAGATTTGCACTTCCCTGGCAGATGGCTGCATGAGGTAGCCCTCTTGTCATAACTGGCGACATATTTAGCATATCTGAGAGGTGTAGTAATATACAGAGCATACATATGTTTAGTCAAACATTTCTCACAGCAAAAGATGATCGATGTCACAAAAACTAGGCACGAGTACCAGCAAGTGTTTGAAGTACAGAAATCTAAGCAATAGTTGGTCTTGGATATGATGAATATGAGGTGATAGAAATCCTTATTATGTCCACATGAATTTATCATAATCAGCATTCTAACACTGTTATTCCAGTGCAAGAGATAATAACTTGTTGATTTCTGGTGTCACATTGTTACTTCCATTGAAACTCAATGGGATAGCATTAAGCATGATGAATTATTTTCATATTCATGTGGCTATAATGTGAAATTCCATTATAACTTAGCAGTAATTCCATTGTAGTTCATTACACAAAAAATGGTAACCATAGTGCATGCTGGAGACAATATTCTTCTTCCCATCTGTACACCATCATTTGCATATTGTAAAGATCATTCTTTCTAAATATGCATAAAAATTCTTTTTTAATTGGTAATTTTTTATGATCAGAAGCAAAAGACCCTCCTCCCCTCTCGAGATCAGTCTGCAGTCAAATTCTTTTGTAAATATTTTCTACTAAGAAACAGAATAAAGCCTCTCACATATTATTACTGCCTTAGCACTTTCATAATACCATAGGTCCTTTTACTACCTAAAAAAAAAAAAATCTTCAAAGTCAACCACAGACAATAATAGTCTTCTAATCTCCCCTCAATGCATAAGGTAATTTTATGAAGATTTTTTGCATGTTATACAGCAGAATACATGCGCAAATGTTGGTGCAATTAGGAGTGTACATGTAAATGACTTAAGGGGAGGAGTTTGGGCAGGGGTTGAGTCACGATTTATACATGCATTTTATAAAATAAAGTGGGTCCCAAGAAGCAGCAAGGCAAACAATTTGCAGACTCCAAAGTGGAAATAAATAGAGCAGATCAGTGGTAGATATCAAGCATAGCCACTTGAACTGCTAATGTATTGTACCTTGATTATGTGAATTGAGCTTGTGTTGGTTTTTTTCTACTATGGTGTGGTTCACGCTTGGCTTTTAAGTAGCACTTTATGTTAGAGAATAGCATACACACCTTTTAACAAGCTTTTGACAGTGAAGATCACAACATAGCCCTTGCGCAGCCCTTCTGGGTGAAACACGGCCTGTGTCAGGCAACATACTACTTTGCAACTCTACCATTAAAGTTTGTGTATATCGACCACTGATCTGCTGTATTTATTTCCATTTTATAAAACAAATGCATACTTTGCTTGCTAACATTTACTCCTGCTCCCAAGCAGGTGTAAATATCAACGGCTTCAGTCTAGACACTATATGCAGGAAATGTGCTTATGAAATAGGCTAAAAATAAGTACCTATATGATTTTCACACGTAAACAACCTGTTATAAAATCACCCTCCCTATGTGCAAGTGTTACACTAGTGAATAATGTTCATATCATTATTTCGACCATATCGTAATCTGAAATACTTACAGGCTCATTTTCAAAACAGAAAAACATCCAAAACACGGCACAAAGTGGCAGATGGATTTTATGTTTGCCAAAATGTCCAAATTGCTATTTTTGAAACGCATTTTAAGACATTTTTCTATGCAGTTCATGTGCACTGCATCCAAACCACAAGGGGGCATGTTGGGGGCAGGATCTGGGCATTTTTCTGCCATAATAGAACAAAGCAAAAATGTCCATGGCTAAAACTTTGATGTTTTGGACTAGACCAATTTCAGTCACAACTAAGTCACATAAGAGTGGTCTAAGTGACCACTGGAGGGCTTGAAGCCTGACCCCTCTTACTCCCCCAGTGGTCACTGACCTCCCTCACCCCCCCCCCCCCCCCGCAAAGATGTGAAAGAAACAGTACATACCAGCCTCTATGACAGTTTCAGATGTTATGATCAATCCTATTAGAGAACCAAGCAGGTCCCTGGAGATTACCTCCAGGTTACTGTGTCCCCCTGGTGGTAATTTCAGATTTGCCGCACGCCAATAACGCCTGGATGATTTATTGACTTATTTCCTTCCATGCGCAGTGTTTCCGGCGGTAATCTGCAGTTGGCGCATACTGATCGGTCGCCGTGCATGTAGCCCTTACCGCTAAATCAATGGGTGGCATTAAGTGCTCAGGGCAGTTTTAGGCACGCACTGGTTTCAGTTTTACTGCACGCCCTTTTCCCATCCCATTAAAAAAAACCTTTTTTTGCAGAGATGGTAAAAACTAGTCCGGCGCACGCCCAAAACATGTGCCTACACTACTGCAGGCCACTTTTTACTGCAGCTTAGTAAAAGGACCCCTGAGTCTCCTGAGCACTTCCAGCTTAAACAATTTTTTTTTTCACCACCGTTTTAAGATGGGAATGGAAAGATACAGAGGACTCTAAAATTACCTCTAAATAAGGTGCTTCTTGAACAATGGATATTTTGGCATCATTAAACAGTATTTCTTTTGGGCATGAGTCAGTTGGACCTGAAAGAAACAATACTTGAGTCTTCAACATAATTTAATTTAAGCCTATTAGCTTTTATCCAGCAATTAATCATTGCCAAACATAACCTCGGAAAATTAAATGCATCTGACCATGAGCCTTGTATAAGAAAATAGAATTGAAGGTCATCTACATAAAGTCTGTACTGTACACCACGACCAGACAGTAACTGACAGAAATCACATAAATATTAAATAAAACTGAAGAAAGGGAGGACCCTTGTGGAACTCCAGAAGATAAACTTATACAGTTAGAACAATCTACTTTCTGTCAAAAACAATATTTTCAACCATGCAAAAATTAAGAGAACCCATCATATACTTTTCCAGAAACACCAATTGTTCTCAAATGATCTAAAAAAAGATCATGAAGAATAGTGTCAAATGCCATGGAGGTATCGTGTGCCACCATCAAAACCCGCTCTAATACTAAACAGAAAGTAGCAAAGTCTACATTGAGTATTTTGTCCTAAAGCCAAATTAAAAACCATCTAAAATATTATTGTCCTCCAAAAAATCCTGTAATTGAAATACCAAGATATAATAGCATCCCAGAGACCCAGTGGAGGGAGGATAGCCAATGGGACACATAGTAGATGACGGCAGAAAAAGACCTTAACGGTCCATCCAGTCTGCCCAACAAGATAAACTCATATGTGCTACTTTTTGTATATACCCTACCTTGATTTGTATCTGTCATTTTCAGGGCACAGACCGTATAAGTCTGCCCAGCACTATCCCCACCTCCCAACCACCAGCCCCGCCTCCCACCACCGGTTCTGCCACCCAATCTCGGCTAAGCTTCTGAGGATCCATTCCCTCGAAACAGGATTCCTTTATGTTTATCCCACGCATGTTTGAATTCCGTTACCGTTTTCCTCTCCACCACCTCCCGTGGGAGAGATTCCAAGCATCCACCACTCTCTCTCCGTGAAAAAATACTTCCTGACATTTTTCTTGAGTCTGCCCCCCTTCAATCTCATATCATGCCCTCTAGTTCTACCGCCTTCCCATCTCCAGAAAAGGTTTGTTTGCGGATTAATACCTTTCAGATATTTAAATGTCTGTATCATATCACCCCTGTTTCTCCTTTCCTCCAGGGTATACATGTTCAGGTCCGCAAGTCTCTTCTCATACGTCTTGTAACACAAATCCCATACCATTCTCGTAGCTTTTCTTTGCACCGCTTCAATTCTTTTTACATTCTTAGCAAGATATGGCCTCCAGAACTGAACACAATATTCCAGGTGGGGCCTCACCAACGACTTATACAGGGGCATTAAAACCTCTTTTCTTCTGCTGGTCAATCCCCTCTCTATACAGCCTAGCAACCTTCTATTTACAGCCACCGCCTTGTCACACTGTTTCGTCACCTTCAGATCCTCAGATACTATCACCCCAAGATCCCTCTCCCCGTCGGTACTGTGATACTAGGGTATAAATTATATGACAATGATAGGGTGACTCAAATTGGTGGTGTTTTGGTGCTATATGTTAAAAAGGACATTGAGTCAATCAGAATAAAAAGTTATGCAGCAAACAGAATGCACCATGTATGAAGAGAAAGCGAATAGTAGTGGGGGTATACTACCATCTGTCTAGCCAGAATGAACAGACAGATGATAAAATGTTAACAGAAATTAGTGAAGCTAGCAAATTTGGCAGCACAATAATAATGGTTGAGTTCAATTATTCCGGAAAAAATGATTCCTACTGAAATCAGAAAGTTCATCAAAAAATTAACAATGTTATTAAAGAAAAAAACCACAAGGAGCAAAAAAAAGTTTTTCTTTCTCAAACTGAAAATAAGTGGCGAAAAAAACCTCAGTTAAAAAATTTTATAACCTCAGCAACTCTGTTTTAAGGTTGAAATCTTATACTCATCGGTTGGAAAATAACCACTAGCACAGGAACCTAGAAATAGCAGTAATATGTTTATCTGCATAAGAGAATAGTGGTAGGGGTTTCCTACTGCAAGAAAGCTATTTTAGATCTAGTCCTTAGTGGAATGCAGGACTTTCTGTGAGAGGAAACTATGTTGGGATCACTTACAGAAGACACTCTACACCCCCCCCCCCCCCCAATAATCAATGCTATTTGGGGCCCTTTTACTAAACAGTGTAGGCTTCTACACACATCCTACGTGTGTCAATTTTGAACTACCGCCCGGCTACCGCATAGCCCAGGCGGTAATTTCATTTTTTACATGCGCCCACTAAGCATGTCGGAAAATATATTTTATTTTCCGGGGTACAGCGCTAACCGGGTAGTAATTGGAATTGTACGCATGTAGACCATTACCGCCCGGTTAAATCGTAAGACCTTATCGATAGTTCAATGGGTGGCGGTAAGGTCTCGGGCTCAAAATGGACGTGCACCAATTTTTATTTTGCTGCATGTCCATTTTCGGCCAAAAAAAAGGCCTTTTTTTGCAGGTGCGCTGAAAAATGGATGTAATAGGCCAAACTGATACACTAAGTAGTAGCAAATGACCTCAAGAAAGATATAGTACAATTGGAAAAGGTGCAGCGAAGGGCGACTAAAATGATAGCGGGGATGGGACGACTTCCCTATGAAGAAAGACTAAGGAGGCTAGGGCTATTCAGCTTGGAGAAGAGATGGCTGAGGGGAGACATGATAGAGGTATATTAAAAAAATGAGTGGAGTGGAACAGGTGGATGTGAAGCGTCTGTTCACGCTTTCCAAAAATACTAGGACTAGGGGGCATGCGATTAAACTACAGTGTAGTAAATTTAAAACAAATCGGAGAAAATGTTTCTTCACCCAACGTGTAATTAAACTCTGGAATTCATTGCCGGAAAATGTGGTGAAGGCGGTTAGCTTAGCAGAGTTTAAAAAGGGGTTGGATGGTTTCCTAAAGGACAAGTCCATAAACCGCTACTAAACGGACTTGGAAAAATCCAAAATCCCAGGAATAACATGTATAGAATGTTTGTACGTTTGGGAAGCTTGCCAGGTGCCCTTGGCCTGGATTGGCCGCTGTCGTGGACAAGATGCTGGGCTCGATGGACCCTTGGTCTTTTCCTAGTATGGCATTACTTATGTACTTATGTACCTGGAGTGGATGGCGTATATCCTAGAGGACTGAAAGAACCCAAAAAATGAAACTGCAGAGCTACTATTAGTAATCTGTAACCTACTATTAAAATAATCTATGGTTCCTGCAGCTTGGAGAGTGGCCAATGTAACACCAATTTTTTTGAAAAGGTTTGAGAGGTGATCTGGTAAACTACAGACCAATGAAACTGAGTCAATTCTGAGAAAAATAGTAGAAACTATTATAAAGAACAAAATTACTGAATATGGATTTAACCATGGGGAATCTTGCCTCACTAATCTGTTGCATTTTATTAAAGGCATGAATAAGCATGTGGATAAAGAGAGACAGTTGAAATAGTTTTGATAAAATTCCTCATGAGAGACTCCTGAGGAAATTAAAAAGGCATGGAATAGGAACTGGTTAAAGATAGAAAACAGAGACTTTGGCAATAATAAATGATTTAGCAAATTACACACAATGTTTGATAACGTATAGACCACAATTCCAGGTAGCAATCACTAAGTTCCCTGAGATCAAGTCCCAATTTGCCAAAAAAGAAAATAAATAGAAATAAAACAAGACAAAAGTAAGATGATACCTTTTTTAAATTGGATTAACAATACTTTTTTTTATGAGTTTTCGAAGGTAACCCTTCTTCTTTGGATCAGAAATTCAGAAATGAGCAAATGAAGACATATATCAGAATATATCTGTGAAACATAAAAGCATTCCATTGACAGTCTCATGGGGAAGGTAAAGGTGGGAGGGGATAAGAAATAGGGAGAGATGGATGGGTAATCAGAGGGTGACAAAGCAGTATAATTTTATGGTTTATAATCTGATAGGAAACCCAGGTCTTTGTTAAGTCCTGTCTGGTGGGTGGCAAAATATTTCTTCAAAGGTTTTACATTCCTGGATGGTTTTGACATTTCCTTTTAGTATTCTCACCATAAAGTCATTAGTGCAGTGCTCTGGTCTGGCAAAATACTGTCCTCCAGAGTTGTCAACCTGATTAGCACTATAATTTCTGATTTGGTGTCTATGTAGATTCAATTTCATCTTAAGCATTTGGCCTCTCTCCAACATAGCATCCTTTTTCACAATTTTTTTGCATTGAATAATATACACTACATTTGAAGATGAGCATGTGTAGGATCCCCATGTGCTGAATGTTTTTCCTATGTGAGTGACTGTGGGGTCCTGTGATATGTGTTGGCACAGTTTGCAACCTGATATCTTGCAGCATATGCCATTCTCTTTTTCAATTTCTATTGGGAGTTTTGTTGTCACTAATTTTTGTTTCAGATTTAGTGGTTGTCAGAAGGCCAGCATAGGTGAAACTAGGAATATCTTGATTTTCAATAATTCATCCTCCCGGAGTATTGGCTGTAGATGTTTTTTGATTTATATCAGTTTTTCTAGCTCTGGATTGTATGTCACTAAAAGGGGCACTCTCTCTGTGACTTTCTTTTGTTTGTACTGCAGTAAGTTTTCTCTGGGTGTTTTAAGGAAAGAAGCAATCTTCTTGTAGATTATTTTGGGGTTGTAACCTTTTTGGATGAAGGATTCAGTCAAGGTTTTGAGGTGTTTATCTCTGTCTTTAGGGTCAGAACAGACGTATTGGTATCTTGTGGCTTGGCTGTGAAGGGTGGAAGCTAGAATTGTAGAGGTAGCTGCATCTGTCAGTCAGTTTCCTGTATATAGATGTTTTTATATAGCTATTATTGATAGAGACTGTGGTGTCTAGAAAGTTCACTTTTTGTGTGGAATAATCAATTTTGAATTTGATTGAGGGATGGTATGTATTGAAAGGTGTAAACTTGTTTGAGGGTGTTTTCTCTCTCAGTCCAAATAATAAAAATGTCATCAATATACCTGTAGTATGTTAGGGGTTTAGTTGGATATGTATTTAAGAATGTCTCTGTCAGTTGTGCCATGAAAAGGTTTGCATATTGTGGTGCCATCCTGGTGCCCATAGCAGTGCCCAAGATTTGCAGATAAATATCATTATTGAAATGAAAATAGTTGTGAGTTAATTTGATTAATTTTGTAATAGTTTGTGTGTATTGGTGGTCCAGAGTGGATGTTTGTAGGAATTTGTCACAAGTAGCTATGAAATCTGCATGAGTAATTTTGCTGTATAGAGATTCTACATCCATTGTGACCAGAAGAGTACCTGGTGGTAGCTGCTTGATATTTTCTAATTTGTTCGGAAAGTCTGTGGTGTCTTGTATGAAGCTGTTTTGTGCACTAAAGAATCCCCTCTATAAATTCATATATTTCCTCTGTGAGTGTGCCAACATCAGATATGATCAGTCTGCCAGGGTTTCCAGGTTTATGGAGTTTGGGTATCTTGTAGAATGTTCCCACAGAAGAGTGGTTTGGTTTGAGTTTCGTTTGGTTGTATTTGCTTTGGGAGTGTTTTGATAAGATTTTTCAATTGTTTTATATAATCCCGTGTGGGTTTCTCAGTCAGTTTCCTATAGTATGTGTTGTCTGAGAGCTGTGTGTGTCCTTCTTCAATATATTTTTTGTGTGTCTATAATCATTAAAGAGCCTCCTTTGTCTGCAGGTTTGATGACAATGTTTTGATTATTTTGTAGGGTTTTTATGACAGCTCGTTCTGGTGGAGAAAGATTGTATTGAATTTTCTTTTGTTTGCTAGAAAGTTGTGATTTCACCCTATGTCTAAAACTTTCTATGTAGTTGTCTAGTTTATTGTTTTGTCCATCATGTGGGGTGAAATATGTGTTCTTTTGTTTAAAATTATATTTTAGTCTGTGAAAATGTACTTTCAGGTGCAGTTTTCTAAAGAATTTTTCTAGATCTGAGTATAGCTGAATTTCATCAAGTTTGCAGAAAGGACAAAAACAATGAAAGTCTCTTAGAGATCTCAGAGCTCTGATAATTGGTAGTCAGGAAGGTTTACTATCCCCATTTGATTTGCACTTCTATCAGTGTTGGTCAGTTAGAATTTGCCTGCAGGGGATCTGCTGACTCCCATGTTCTCCTGGTGTGTTTGAATCTGACTTTCATATTCATCAATGGATTGGAAAGTGTGTCCAAATTATTTAGGTCTGTTCCATCAGGTGTTGCATTGGTGATCCAAGATGAGATGCTGTTTTTTTGTGATTCTGCGGGAGAGGTCGGGGTTTTTTTTCCTCTTCCTTCAAAGGAGCGTGCTGTTTGTTTGTTTGTTTGTTTGTTTAATTTGGTCCAAAAGTTAGGAATATAGTTCCTGCAAGTTTTCATGATTTCGTCTCTCTGGGTTTTTATCATTTTCTTCATTTTGTAGAGTTGACGTATAAGTTTGATTCTCAGTTTCTGACTTGTGCGTTTGCAGTTTTTCAGCATAGTCAGAATTGTACAGTAAGTAGTGGCCAAAGGATTTTTGATCTTGAGTCCCTTGGGAATGATGTCATTGTTTTTGCAGATTGTCAGAAAATAAAGGTGGCTGTTCAGTTTTGTTTCTTTTTCTGTAAGTTTGTTCATTTTCTTTTCTTTCTCTTGTTTTATGTCTATTTATTACCTTTAACAGTGCACTAACATGGCTACCCTACCACTTTACCCATAAAAGAAATAAACTAGGGGTCCTTTTACTAAGGTGAGCTGAAAAATGGGCTGTTCTAGTGTAGATGCGTGTTTTAGGCATGCACAGATCCATTTTTTCAACGCGCCTCTAAAAAAGGCGTGTTTTAATTTTTGCCAAAAATGGACGAGCAAAAAAATAAAAATTGGCACACATCCATTTTGGGTCTGAGACCTTAGCACCACCCATTGACTTAGCAATATGGTCTCATGCAGTAACCGTACTGTAATCGTCTATGTGCATAGAATGATTACCACCTGGCTTCTGCCGCGCACAGGAAAATAAAAATTATTTTCCGGCGTGCATAGCAGACATGCATAAAAAATGAAATTACCGCCCAGGTCACACAGTAGCCAGGTGGTAACTCCAAATTCACGTATATAGGTAGGTACGTGGCTTAGTAAAAGGGCCCTTTAGAGATCTCTTACCCAAAATGTCACAACTTTATTTATTTATTTATTTACAGGACTTTCTATCCCACTTTAGCTGATGGACAGAGCAGAGCAGTGTACAGACTACAAAAGGAAATCCATTAAAATATAGGAAAACAAGCAGTCATGCCAGGGGTGTAATAAGAGAAGGGGCAATAAGAGGGAGGGAAGGGGAGAGGGGAGGGGGACGTGGGCAAACCTAAATCTATATAGCTGGTAATTCAATCACATTGTTCATTCATAAGCTATTTGAAAAAGCCAGGTTTTAAGTTCTGTCTTAAAATTCCTGAAAGAGAGTTTACTACAGAGAGTTAGAAGGAGACTATTCCAAGTATGGGGTGCTAAGAAGAAAAATGCACTATGACATGTAGATTCCAAGTAGGCAAGTCTCGGGTTGGACAGAACTAGACGATGGTCATTTAGAGAATGTAAAGACCTAGTAGCATAGTAGCGGATAGTAAGTATTGAAAAGTAATCTGGAGTGCCCAATCTTAGGGTCTTAAAAGTGAGAACAACAATTTTAAATGGGCATGGCACAATAATCTAATGGCTGTATTTTGAAGTGTTTGGAGTTTCTTCAGTGTAGTACGGGGTAAGCCAGCATAAACTACATTAGAGTAGTCTGGGTGGGAAGTGAAGAAGGAAAGGACTAGTCACTAGTGCATGAAAATGATGAGTTTAAAAGAGGTGAAGAAATTGCTCATAACTGACTAAAGACCAAAAAAAACTAACTTTAGATGTGAAATTTGAGGTAAGAACGAGGGAGAGGAGTCAAGTGTGATGCCTAAATATCAAAAGCTAGATACTGGTGAGATTGAGGTACCAAACAGGGTGATAGGTGAAAGAAGGGAGAGAGATTCTATTCCATTCAAAGCTTATATTTCGCCATTTGTCACTTGGATTCATTGTGGATTACAAGAGTAGAAAACATCACATTCAGATGGAAGTATAAAGCAAAATACAAAAAAAAAAAAAGAAAAAAGAAAATTACAATATCATAACACAATCAATATCTGCCTACACAAAAGTCTTTCTAAATATAAAATAAGAACAAACAGAGCTAATCTTGTAGGGAATATCATTCCAGATCTTTACAGTCAAATATTTAAAAGAATTGGTCAAATAACTTTTCAAGCGCACACCTCTAGCACTTGGAAATATTAATGTGCAAGAGTGAACTGCAAGAGAAGTCCTACCTGAGGAAAGCAAAAGACAATATTTAGATAGGTTTACTGAGTATTGACCCATCAAAGATTTAAAAATCATGCAAGCTATTTTATACGTTATGCGATAGGAGATCAGAAGCCAGTGTAATTTTTGAAGGAGTGGAGAAATCTTTCTTTTAAAAAAACCCAATCTTTATTTAGATAAGATTTGTAAGAATATTACTGTTGGATTATTTGTAGTAAATAATTAGCAGATTTTAGTACACACAGCTTCAGCTTTAGAAATGTTAATTTCTTTCTTCATCTCTCTCTCATTCACCCCTGAATAATTCACTGCTGAGTCACTTTAAAGTTGAAGTAACAAAACATCTGTTTACTCACAGTTTGTAGTTAGATTATAATCAGACAGGCTTATATATACATATTACTATACATTTGTATTATCAGCTCCTTCCATGTGCTTAGATGGTAATGGATGCTCACACCACCATAGATCCTCTCAGGTTAGGAGAGATCATGAGCTCCATGTGCTCCATGTGCTGCATCTGCTGTGTCTAACCCCCACAGGAAGTTGCATAGCTGTGTGACCTCTCTAAGTAATTCACATCAGAGGTCACAGAGTAATCACAGAGAAATAATAGGTGACAGACAATGCATGTAAAATACAATTACATTCCAACAAACCCCTTCTCATGCATAACTGTCATGCAATTATTTATTCATACAAAGTCCAAGCTTTATACGCAGATTCACAAAATGTTCTCTGGGTAACGGTTTGGTCATGATGTCAGCTGTCATCTCACTGGTGTGACAATAGTGTAGACTGATGACCCCTTCTTTCGCCAACTCTCGCACGTTGTGGTATTTCGTTGCGATGTGCTTGGTGCGTGACTGAACCTTGTCATTCTGTGACAGTCGGATGCAGCTCTGATTATCTTCCATTATCTGGATTGGTCTCTTTTCAGCTATTCCAAAATCCAGCAAAAGTTTTTCAATCCACATCAGTTCTCTGCACGCTTCCGATACGGCCACGTATTCAGCTTCTGTAGAAGACAAACTCACAATACTTTGTTTATGACTGGCCCATGAAATGTGTACATTTCCATACATAAACACATATCCACTTGTGGATTTATAATCAGAATGATCCCCTGCCCAATCTGAATCACAGTAACATATTAGTTTTGGATTACTATTGGCTGAAATCTTTAATTTACAATCAATGGTACCCTTTAAATACCTTACCATCCTTTTAACTGCAGTCCAATCTGATTTGGTAGGTGAGCTGACCCTTCTGCTCAAAATTCCTACTGCATTTGCTATATCAGCCCTGTATGTGGTAGCTAGATATAAAAGCTTACCTATGGCTGATCTATATTGGATGTTATCTGGTAAAGGTTCTCTTACTGTTTCATCCTTCAGAAAATCAGTGATCATGGGAGTGCTTACAACTTGGGCATCTTGCATACCTAAACTTTCAATAAGCTCATTTATTTTCTGCTTCTGGCTTAGAAGATAAGAACCATCATTTTGTTTCTCAATTTCTATACCAAGATAGTATGACACATTTCCAAGTTCTTTTATCTCAACATTGTGGTTTAAACATTTTACAATGTCCTTGTACTCTTGCTCACTTTTGCTTGCAATGAGCAGATCATCAACAAAAGCTAAAATGTATGCATATTGTCCATTTGTGCACCTAGTGTACAAGCATTTATCTGCTTCACCTTGCTTAAATCCTAAATTTGTCAATATTTCATGCAATTTTTCATTCCAACATTCTGCACTTTGCTTTAATCCATAAAGACCTTTGTTTAATTTACACACTAGCTGTCTTTGTTTTGTATTTATGAAACCTGTTGGCTGTTCCATGTACAAGTCTTCAGTTATTTCTCCATGAAGAAACGCTGTTTTCACATCAATGTGTTTGACTTGCATGCCTTTTGAGACTGCAATGCTCAGAAGTGTTCTGATTGTCGTGTGTTTCACTACAGGTGCAAACACTTCATCAAAATCTTCTCCATATTTTTGAAGATATCCCTTTGCGACTAATCTGGCTTTATACCTTTCCACTTTTCCTTGTGCATTCCTTTTTAACTTGAATACCCATTTGCATCCTATAGCTTTCTTGCCAGGAGGTAATTTTGTAAGAATCCAAGTATTATTTTATCCAATGCATCAATTTCTTCTTGTGCAGCTTTATGCCATTCAGCAGCTTCTTCTGCTGGCATTTTCTCAATCTCATCCCATGTTAAGGGCTCTTGAGCTTCTGCTGACTTTGTTAGGTAAGACAGTCTTAGGGGTGGAACACCTTTGTTTTCCCTGGATGAGCGTCTGACAACAGGTTGGTCTGACCTTTCCGCATCCTCTAAATCTGAGAGTCCTTCTCCAATTGATTCCCCTTCTCCAACTGTACTGTCTTCTTCAATGATCCTTTCTGTGTCTGTTTCCTCTGCCTGTTCCTCGTTAGATACAGATGAGTTGCTTTCAGACATCTGCCTTGGTATGGCATTTATATACACTGGCATGTCTATTATGGTTCTATTTTCATATTCTGGATGATAAGGCTCATCTGGGATAATCCAGCCTTTATCAACCCTTTTGTTTTCATCAAAATATGTAACATGTCTTATGCCAACAATGCCAGTTTTCAGATTCAAAATTCTATATCCTTTGTGTCCTGGAGCATAGCCAACTAAAATGCCCCTTTCTGTTGTGGAATCCAGCTTATGCCTTCTTTGCTTTGGTACATGAGCATATGCTGTACTTCCAAATGTTCTTATGTGTGACAGGTTTGGCTTCCTACCATGCCATGTCTCATGTGGTGTGCGCTCAGCGCCTTTAGTTGGCATTCTGTTTTGTAGGTACACTGCTGTGAGAATGGCTTCCCCCCATAGTCTTTTAGGGAGATTGCTATCTGACAGCATACATCTGGTCATTTCCACAAGTGACCTAAATTTTCTCTCTGCAACAGAATTTTGCTCTGGTGTATAAGCTACTGTTGTGATATGCTGAATGCCTTCTTGTTCTAGAAATGTGCGCATGCTTTGTGAAGTGAACTCACCACCATTGTCGGTCTGAAGAACCTTTGGTTTTCTTTCAAATTTATTGCTCACCATGGCTACGTATTTCTTCAGCATGTCTGTGACTTGACTTTTCTCTTTCAGCAAATAGGCCACACAATATCTAGAGAAATCATCCAAGAATATTAGCACAAATCTGTTATTTCCCAATGATGGGATATTAAACGGTCCACATAAGTCACTGTGTATTAAGTCCAGCACTTTATTACTCCTATTTCCTGTGTATGCAGGAAATGAGGGTCTCACACCTTTTTGAGTAACACAGTCTATGCATTTCTCAATTTTACCAGCATCTGCACTTATCTGAATGCCGGTGGCCAGTTGCTTACTGTAAAGATCCTGGATCACCTTAGAATCACGATGTCCCAGGCGGCGGTGCCAGATTTCCAGACTACATTTTCCATCATTCTTCCTTACTTGCGCCATATGTGAGGCTTCACCTGAAATGTTCAGCTTATAAACATCATTATGCATAAAAGCTTCAGCATACACTTCATCATTTTTAGAGATTGTGCACTTACTGTTTTCAAAATGAATCACAAATCCCTTCTTATCTAATGTAGATACACTAAGCATATTGCAAACTGCTTGGGGAATATACAAGACATCACTTACAGGAATTTCTTTAACTTCATTAGACACTTTGCATTTTAAGAATCCAATACCTTTTGCTTGGATCTTAGCAGTCCCTGCGTTTGCAGTTTTAAGAATACCTTCCTCTGGACACATTTCCTGAAAGAAATCCTTACAATTGGTTAAATGGCATGTGCTCCCTGAATCCAAAATCCAAGTACTTTCATTTGAATTATTATTTACCATAGTCAAAGATTTTTCTGCCATTAGAAAGCCCTTGTGTTTATCTTTGTCCTTCATACATTTCCTGGTTTGAAAATTCTTTAGTTCCATTGGCTTAGGTGAGCTAGAGGGAGTGTTTTGTGTTTCCTTACACCATTTAGATACATGTCCCTCCTTTCCACATGAGTAGCAAATCAGCTTGCCCTTGGGTGGAGTTTTCCCATAGCTCCGCCTTCCTCTGTTCTTTGCCAAGAAATTTGTTTCATTTCTCTCTGACTGACTTTGAGAACACATCTCCTCAGAATCATTTATTATGCATTCCTGCCTTAGTTTTGATGTTGCCTGTTCAAAAGATTGCCCTTCAATGGCCTCATTTACAGACCTAAAAACATCAAACTTCTTTGATAGTGAGGTAAAAAGAAATGCTCTTTTCAATGCATCACACATGGGAATTCCAGAAAGTTCTAGCTTTTGAAATGAAGACATAAGATGCATAATGTGATCATTACATTTACTTTTATCCCTTAATTTGGTTTCATTCAATTCTGCCAACCAAATTGGTTGCTGCTTTGCATATGTAGTTGCATACATAGTTCTCAGTTTATATAAAATGTCCTTTGGTGTATCTTTTCCCTCCACTAATATGGCTTGTTTTTCAGAGAGAGCTTCCAAAGCATGCACTTCACATAATAGTTTGCATTGTCCCATTCAGCCATATTTTCAGCTGTTCTGTCTTGGTCTAAGCATATACCTAATCTTTTTGCTCGAAGGAAACATATGAATCTTAATTCCCACTGCTGATAATTAAACTCAGTTAATCTAGGCACCTTGAGAGAATAGAACAATGGTGAATTTCTTCCCTCAGCCATTTTCTTAGCCTTCTGTCTGCTGTGTGGGGGGAGAGAGAGACAGACTGAATCTTTCCTTTAAAACTTAAGAGAAAAATGTGGCCTTTTTTTCTGCCTGGTAATATTTCTCTTCTTTTTCAATTCCTGGCCCTGGGCCCATAACCCTTTTGTTGGATTATTTGTAGTAAATAATTAGCAGATTTTAGTACACACAGCTTCAGCTTTAGAAATGTTAATTTCTTTCTTCATCTCTCTCTCATTCACCCCTGAATAATTCACTGCTGAGTCACTTTAAAGTTGAAGTAACAAAACATCTGTTTACTCACAGTTTGTAGTTAGATTATAATCAGACAGGCTTATATATACATATTACTATACATTTGTATTATCAGCTCCTTCCATGTGCTTAGATGGTAATGGATGCTCACACCACCATAGATCCTCTCAGGTTAGGAGAGATCATGAGCTCCATGTGCTCCATGTGCTGCATCTGCTGTGTCTAACCCCCACAGGAAGTTGCATAGCTGTGTGACCTCTCTAAGTAATTCACATCAGAGGTCACAGAGTAATCACAGAGAAATAATAGGTGACAGACAATGCATGTAAAATACAATTACATTCCAACAATTACAAGGTGCTCACTTGCAAAAGAAACACAGAGAAAATACAATAAGCAATCATTATCATATTAGGAAATAAAAACAATAACTTCTTCTTAGACCACCATAAGAGAGGGGGGTGGAGCTAAAGCAAAATAGAAGAAAGAAAGAAAGAAATAAGAAAAAATATGACATAGAAAACGCCCTAGACTGAATTAACCAAACCATCATACATAAATCACAGCTCCTATGAAATTAAAGTCCCAGTAGAGATCTTCTTCATATTTATGAAGGCTCCCAAGAGCTGAGGATCAAAAAATATATACTTAACCCCTAAATAATGCACTAACCGCCCTGTTTATTAAGTCATGCTAGTTGCTGCTGTACGCTAATGCAGACACAGTCCAGTCACTTTGAATGGGCTGTGTCTGCATCGCTGCTGCGCAGCAGGCGCTAGTGTGGCTTAGTAAACAGAGGGGTAAGCATTTACATAGATAAGCTAGGAGGAAAGACGCTCCTAAAGGTCAAGTCTCTGCACTCATTGCCAAAAATAATTTCCTTCTTTCCTGAGTATTCTTAGTAATGTCTGGGTAGATCCATATTTCTTGACCACAAAACAAACTGTGAGTTATGAAAATAATCTAAATACTGAATAGGGATCTTGTTCAAAAACAAATGAGATCAAAAATGTTGCTCGGTCAGTCACATCTGACAGTGAATTTGAGAAAATGCTCATGCGCTGCCAGCTTTACTTCAAAGAGAAAAATGTCTCAATTTTCTCTTTGTTTCACTTTTATTTAAGGAAGAAAGACCTCAGAGTCTCTTATGGGTACAAACTGCATAAAAGTCAGTTTGTTTCAAGCAGTACTCTCTTAATCATTTTTATATGCACCATGAACCTTTACATTTGTGCATTAAACACTATGGGAAACACCATGGCAGTGTAGCACTTATCTTGTACAGCCCAACGAGGCCACTATTTTTACTTCAGTGAAAGCTTCCTCAGGGGCAAGTGCTGAAAACACATGAGCATTTTCTCAAATTGTATTTCTTGCTGTTTAAGCACATGTGTAGGTCGCACTATCATTGTGGTGGTTTACATCTGAAAGTGAGTCTTCTAATATAGCTGACAAGCCATGAAGATCTTCACCAACTTGCTGAACTTGACCATTACTTACTGGTGCCCCTCTGGCACAGTAACAGATAAATAATAAACCTTATTTATCGGCGGAATATTAGAAGAGGAAAATTTTAACACCTTCAAATATTCCTGTTTCTTTTTCAAAACTGGACACAAAAGAAATACGTCAACAGCATAGGACATTACCTGAACACCAACTGAAGTTAAAAATGCGCCCAATGGTCTCATATATATGTTAGAGAGCAGACACTGTGAACTGTCCATTCTTGAGGTCACTGTAAATGTAACTAGTTACTGTACTTAAGTAAAAGATTTGTCATTTTACTTGGAAAATACAGGAAACATTTGTTGTTTTTACTTTTACCAAAATAATAATTTCACCAATTTTTACTACTTTTACTCAGTTACATCTGATATTTGCCATTAAAAGTAAAAAGTAAAAGCAGAAGTATGACGTAAATGACAATTCCTCAGTAAACCAAATGAAACAGCAAAACCTGGAACAGGATTTTGCTATTGCACACCTTGTCATGCAAACAGTGGATCATTTTATCTGGAATTTTGCTGTTTAGGGAACACAGCCTATGAGAACAGTGGAGTTGCTGAACTGATTACTGGTTGCTGTGTTTGCTGAACTGGTTACTGGTCTCCAGCCAAACAGAACAATGTGTTGGGTCACTTTGAAGTACAGATGAAACTGAAGCTGTTTGCAATTCTTAGTGAACAATGCAATACAATACATTACAATACAAATTTACATTCCGCTATCTACCCACATATGTCTCTACCACAACAGACTGCTGGTCATCCAATTGAAAATTTTACATTGGGGTGACTGTCCATTGGATTGATAGAGTCTTTAGAGAGAAAGTTGGCTTGTCTGACCCTAAGACTAAAGGGTTACCACACATTTGACATTCATGCATCAGTTTTCGAAGATATTCAGAATTTGCCATCAGATGAAAAATTGTTAGAACAATGATTTCAACTTTGTGAAAGCCTTCTCTATAATTAGTCAGCATAATGATGATAATGAAGATGGAAGTGATGAATTAGACCACATGTAGATGCTAATGACAATGATGATGATAAAGTATTCTTCACTATACAGAAGTCAAGTGTTTCAGACAGAGTTTCCCTTGATCAATATCTGCAGACCCACTCAGAAGACATCAGTAATATTATGGCCTGGCCTGATTTGAAGGAATTATTTTATCAAACTGAGCAATCCACTTCCTACTGGTGCAGTTGTTGAACATTTGCTGTGCTGGTTTAATAATGACTCAAAAGTGCACTTGCATGAGTGACAGTCATTTTCAAAATTTAGTTTTACTAAAAGCAAAGTGGATTGAATTGTAGAGCAATAAAGATTTTGAGATAAAAATGTTAACAATAGTTGCATTCATTGTAATTATGGTACTTTTACTTTTTACTCAGAAAGTATTATATTAGGCAATAACGTTTTTACTTCCACTTAAGTACATTTTTTAAATGTTTTCTTCACTGTACTTTTACTTTTAACTTTGACCAAATACTTTGAACAATACTGCTGGAGGTGGCTTATTAGCTCATGAGGTGAATAACCATCTTCCTTCAGATAAAATGAATGGATGAATGTTCTTATATTCAGATTACTTAATGCATAGTATTTTGGTTACCCTGTACACTTGTAGGAAAACAGTTTATCCAGTAGGAAACTCACCTCCAGGGCAGGATTAAGGCATAGGCAAACTAGGCATGTGCCTAGGTCCCAAATGTTTAGGAGGGGCACCCTCAGAAGTGCAAATTCAATGGCTTCCCATACAGATTTTGTCCTAGTAAATTAGCTGTTGGAAGAAAGAAGTATGGAGGAAGGAACTAAAACTACAACTGCTACACCTTGCTATTCTCCCTACACCTTGTGCATATTGTCTTCTAGTTGGTAGGAGGCATGGGCAAGTAACACTTTTTACCTGCTACATACTCATCTGCTGGTTTGCCTCTGCAGTCAAAATCACATGGGATTTTTAAGATGTATTTATATGATGATGAGAGGTCCAATGTGATTGGTTGGCTAGGGCCCACCAAAAGGTTAATCCTGCCCTGCTAACTTTCTGGCTTTCCTTAAAAACATGTCACATAGAGGGGCATAATTGAACGCGAACGCCCATCTCTATAGGCGCCTATGTCCAAGAACGAGTACGTGAAGGGGCGGGACAGACCCTATTTTCAAAAAAAATGGCCGCCCATCTTTTTTTTTCGATAATACGGTTTGTGCCTGGCACATGCATCAGAGTTGTGTGGATTTGAGCTGGGTGGTTTCGTTTTTCAGCAATAATGGAAACCGAAGGCGCCCAGCTCAAAAACGAACAAATCCAAGGCATTTGGTCATAGGAGGGGCCAGGATTCGTAGTGCACTGGTCCCCCTCACATGCCAGGACACCAATCGGGCACCCTAGGGGGCACTTGTAACAATTAAAAAAAACTCAAATACCTCCCAAGTCCATAGCTCCCTTCCTTTGGGTGCTGAGCCCCTCAAATCCCCCCCCCCAAAACCCACTGCCCACAACTCTACACCATTACCATAGCCCTTATGGCTGAAGGGGGGCACCTACCTGTGGGTACAGTGGGTTTTGGAGGCGGTTTGGAGGGCTCCCATTTACCACCACAAGTGTAATAGGTAGGAGGGATGGGCCTGGGTCCACCTGGCTGAAGTCCACTGCACCCACTAACAACTGCTCCAGGGACCTGCATACTGTTGTGATGGAGTTGGGTATGGCATTTGAGGCTGGCATACAGGCTAGAAAACAAAGTTGTTAAAGTTGGGGGTTTTTGGTGGGGGGGGGGGTTAGTGACCACTAGGGGAGTCAGGGGTGGTCATCCCCGATTCCCTCCGGTGGTCATCTGGTCATTTAGGGCACTTTTTTGGGACTTGTTCGTAAAAAAAAAGGGTCCAAAAAAAAGTGACCTAAATTCGCGCTAAAAACGCCTTTCTTTTTTCGATTATCGGCCGAAGGTGCCCATCGGTCCTCAGCCGATAAACACACCCCAGTCCTGCCTTCACCATGCCTCCGACACGCCCCCATCAACTTTGTTCGTTCCCGCGACGGAGTGCAGTTGAAGACGCCCAAAATCGGCTTTCGATTATACCGATTTGGGCGCCTTTGCTAGATGGGCGCCTATCTCCCGATTTGGGTCAAAATCTGGGCGCCCATCACTTTCGAAAATAAGGCTGATAGTGTGGCTAAGATTTATGTACATCTGTGACAGCTCTGAATATAATGGTTCCCATGATAGGCAAATTAAATGCAAAGACATTATTCCAATATAACCGTGGTTACTTGTGTCCCTCAGATATCTTGGTTGACCAAACAGTGGCTAATAACTATGGGGCCTTTTTACTAAGCAACGTTAAAAAGTGGCCTGTGCTTTCCCCAGAGCAGGTGTTTCCTGTGTGCATTACTGGTAGATGGACGACTTTCCTATTTCTTCAATAATAGGCGCTAATTTTCCCATTAGCACACAGCCATTAGCATGTGAGCACTTACCTCCTATTTTGTATGTGCTAATCCTGCACTAATCAGTTAGTGTGTGGCAATGCCCATGCACTAACTGATTAGCATAGCCATGCCTACTCTCCACCCCTAAACCCACCCTATATGGATTTTATTTATTTATTTATTGCATTTGTATCCCACATTATCCCACCTCTTTGCAGGCTCAATGTGGCTTACAATACATCGTGGGTACTGGAAATAGGAGTGCATATACATTAGGTTTACAGAAGATTTGTGTTACATGGTGGTGAATTATATAATGGTGTTAAAGCAAAAGACATTATAAGACAGTGCTAGAAAGCAAAAGACATTATAAGACAGTGTTAGAAGTTCAGAAGATTATACATTTGCATGTTGATCTTTGTAATATATCTCGTCGAAGAGATAGGTTTTTAATAGTTTTCGGAAATTGGTCAGTTCATAGATCGTTTTCAAGTTGTGTGGTAGCGCATTCCAGAGCTGAGTGCTCGTAAAAAGGAAAAGGTAGATGCATGCATTGATTTGTATTTCAAACCCTTGCATTTTGGAGGATGAAGAATGAGGGGTGTACGGGAAGATTTTTTTGCGTTCCTCGGTGGTAGTTCTATTAAATCTGACATGTAGGCTGGGGCGTTACCATGGATGATTTTATGGACTAAAGTGCAAAGTTTGAACGTGATGCGTTCTTTTAGTGGGAGTCAGTGTAGTTTTTCTCGTAAGGGTTTCGCGCTTTTGTATTTTGGTGTGCCAAATATTAGTCTGGCTGCCGTATTCTGAGCAGTCTGAAGTTTTTTGAGTATTTGCTCTTTACAGCCAGCGTAGAGTGAGTTACAATAGTCCAGGTGACTGAGTACCAGTGATTGTACCAGATTGCTGAAGACAGTCCTTGGAAAGAATGGTCTAACTCTTTTCAGTTTCCACATTGAATGAAACATCTTTTTGGTTATGTTATTTGCATGGTTCTCAAGTGTTAGATGTCGATCAATGGTGACTCCGAGGATTTTCAGGGTGTCCAAAACTGGTAGATTTAGTTTGGGTGTGTTGATGGTGGTAAATTTATTCTTATTGTATTGCGAGGTGAGTACCAGGCATTGGGTTTTCTCAGCATTGAGTTTCAGCTGAAATGCATCTGCCCAGGAATTCATAATATGTAGGCTTTGCTTGATTTCATTGGAGATTTCCCTTAAATCTTCGTGGAATGGGATGAAGATCATTACATCGTCAGCGTATATATATGGGTTTAGGTTCTGATTCAATAGTAATTTGGCCAAGGGTGTCATCATTAGGTTGAATATGGTCGGTGAGAGGGGGGATCCCTGTGGAACTCTGCATTCAGGTTTCCATGTCGCTGATGTAATCGAGTTTGAAGTCACTTGATATGAGTGTGTAGTGAGGAACCCTTTGAACCAGTTGAGAACGTTGCCTCCAATTCCGAAATATTTGAGGATGTGTAATAAAATTCCATGGTCAACCATGTCGAATGCACTTGACATGTCGAATTGTAGCAGTAGAATGTTGTTGCCATTTGCTATCAATTGTTTGAATTTGTTCATAAGCGTGACTAGTACAGTTTCAGTACTGTGATTAGAGCGAAATCCTGACTGAGAATCATGTAGTATCGAGAACTTGTTTATATAGTCTGTGAGTTGTTTGGTCACTATGCCTTCTGTTATTTTGGTAATTAAGGGAATGGATGCTACTGGTCTATAGTTCGTTAGTTTATTTGCATTTTTCTTTGCATCCTTAGGTATGGGGGTGAGTAAGATGTTGCCTTTTTCACTTGGGAAAAGTCCATTTTGTAGCATATAGTTTATGTGGTTTGTTAGGTCTTTTATAAATTGTTGAGGGGCCGATTTCATGAGGTTGTTTGGGCATATGTCTAGTTTGTAGTGAGATTTGCTGAATCTTTTAAGCGTTTGTGAGATAAGATCTTCCGGTAGTATTGTGAATTCTGTCCAGATTCTGTCTGCTGGATATATTCCAGGGTCTGGAACTAGGCAGTCCAGGAGTGTGCTATATTCGGTGTGGCTGACAGGTATTTTAAGTCTCAGTTGTATGATTGTCTCCTTGAAGTACTTCGCCAGTTTGTCAGCTCCTGGTATGTCTTTGCTGTTGTTGGTGACTGGAGTGGTGTCTAATAATTTATTTACAAGTTGGAAGAGTTTGTGTGTGTCTTTGTAGTTTGGTCCAATTTCAGTTTTGTAGTATTGTCTTTTGGTTTGTCTTATGGTATATTTGTATTTCCTTCGGAGTTGCTTCCAGTCGTTAAGTGTGGGATTGTCTTTCTTTTTGTACCAAGCTCGTTCTAGTTTCCTAACTTGTGTTTTAAGTTTTTTCAGTTCTTCGTTGAACCATGGTATTGAGTTCTTTCTGTGCGATGTTCTGGTTTGGATTGGGGCAATGGTGTCTAGTGTTGATTTACATCTGTTGTCCCAATTTGAGAGGAATTGAGTTGTGTCTGTTTTGTTGTCCAACCGTCGTTGTAGATCTGTTGCCAGAATTTAACCGGATCTATTTTTCCTCTTGTGGTGTAGGTTTGTCGTATTTGTTTGTTAGGTAAATTTTTCGTTCTCCATTGGAGGGTTATATGTGCTTTGTAATGGTCTGACCACAGTGTAGGTGACCATTTTGTGTGTGTTAGTATAATGTTTGCGTCATGGTCGAATTTGTATGTTATGAGGTCTAATGTGTGTCCTTTTTTGTGTGTTGGTTGCGTATTTTGTCCTTGTAGATCCCATAATTTTTGGACACATGCAAAAATTATCACGGGACACCTGAGCGTGCCCCGCAGTAGTGCATTTTAACCTGTGGTAAGAATGAATTAGTAAGTGGGCCCCTATGTCAGCAAACAAGTTCTGCAGTGACTTCAGAAGGGCAATTATTTCAAAATCCTTCAAAATCATTCTTAGTATGCTTTTGTTAAGCCCAATATTCAGCTGGCAACAGGCAGCATGTTTGCTGTCCGAGGCCGGCATCAAACCCAGACATTCAATGCCAGGCCGTACCTAGCGATCGGCATTGAATATCTGAGTTTATTTTGGCCGCTAAAAGTCAACCGGCTATGCCGATATTCAGCACTAACTGGTTTTACTAGTCAAAGATAGGCCTGTTATTTAAGTGGCCTATTTTGACCACTCAGCTTAGCCGGTTAGGCCCTGAATATCTGTGCCTAACCAGCTATGTCACACTATACAGCTAGCTAGCGGCTGGCCACTAACCAAGATATTCAGCAGGATATAAACGCTGTTTATCGGTTAGTTTTGAATTTATTGGGGGGATTATATTTTGCCAGTGATAATATGCTTTAAAATGAACGGTTTGGGCCAGTTAAATGTGACGAGTTGGGGCATCCATCACCTGACTACTCTAACTTAATGTATATATATATATATATATATATATATATATATATATATATATATATATATATATATATATATATATATATTAATATTTATATGCAATCAGCTGGATAATTTTCTAGATAACTTCCCTTACACTGGTAGGGAAGGATAACCCTAATTATAGCTATTTGTTCCACTTTTATAAGGAGCCACCTAGTTTTAGGCAATAAGAAGGTGCATAAATGCTGGCCATTTAGTAAATGATCTCTTATCAAATACCAGTTAGCGCTATTCCCTCTAAGCTGAGCAAGAGGCCTCCATTTAAAGTCTTGCCTTTGGGGGGGGGGGGAGGGGAGGGGGTGCTGTTTCACTATCACATTTTCAATAGTGAGGGACAGGTAAGTTCTGAAGACTCCAGGCAACCTGCCTGTCCATAGAAATTGAAAACACAACATTGAAGCAGCACTCCCTACTGGTAGCAATGCAGTTGGAGGACAGCCGCTCAGTTTAGAGGGAGTAGTGCCTGCTAGCACAACAGTATGCATGTAATTTCCATGACGTATAGTTTCACTATGAGTGTGCACAGGGGCGGAGTTTATACAGAGCTTGCACTTACACACATAGATTATAAAATACTTTAATTTATGCAAACACGAGTGGAAAATATGCACTAATGCAGATGCCTATATGTGCATGTGTTCTTTCGCATCTACATTACGGGCCCTTGTACAAAACAGCAGTATAGAGTGGTGTTTGCATGGTCATTCCTGTGTGCTAAGGCCATTTCTACCGCTAGAGTAAAATGGACGATTTTCTGAATTTCTCAATAATAGAATGTGAGCCATTTGGAGTATTGTGTGCAGTCATAGATGCTGTATCTTGCCAAGGAGGTAAAAAAAAAACTGTTCAGAGGAAATGACCAAAATGATATAGGGATTGGATCAGAAGATGAATAAGAAGAGACTTGAATATGTATATTCTGGAGGAGAGGAGAGGAGAGACAGGGGAGATGTGATACAGACATTTTAAATTCTGGAATAAGAATAAGGAACAAATCAACCTTTTCCAAAAACAAAGAGACAATAGAACTAGAGGCCATGAAATGAAGCTGCAAGGAGGGAAACTTAAAAGCAACATCAGGAAATACTTTTTCATGGAGAGGGTGGTGGATACCTGCAATATTCTTTCATGGGATAAACACAAAGATTTCTTACATGGCATGAAGAAGGAATAAAAGAATAAAGTATTTCTACCCAAAGTAAAGCTTAAAATAACTTTCACACTTAAAAGTCAAAATAGAGACTTAGAGGGAAGAAGATTGCAGCGGGCGTCAATTACAACTCTAAAGATAAAGGAGGTATAACCTGCACACAGTCACAGGTACAACCTTAGCTGCCTTTCTGGGCAGACTGGATGGGTCATGCTGTCCTTTTACTGCCATCATTTACTATGGTCCTCATTTTCAAAAGAGAAAAATGTCTCAAAAGCAACACAAAGTGGCAGATGGATGTTTTTCCTGCAAAAACATGTTACGATTTTCAAAATTCAGAATTGGGATATTTTACTCTGTCTAAATTGCAAGAGGGCATGTTGGAGAGGTGTTTGGGCAAGAAATGAGCAGGCTTGAAATCTAGTGTTTTTCAGTGGTATTGAAACATTAAAAAACCATCCAGAGCAAAACATAAGTACATTTTTATCTACCTGTTAGTCTCAATTAAGTCCGAAAAGGTACCCTGACTGACCAGCTGACCACTGGAGGGATTAAGGCATGACCCCAGTTGTCTTTGACCCTCTCCTATCCACCAAAGATGTGACAGTGACAGTAGGTACCAGGTCTATAACAGCTCCAGATATTATGGCCATTCCTAAGAAAGTAGCAAGTGGATGGAGTAGCCTAGTGATCAGTGCAGTGGACAGCGAACAATGGGATCCAGGTTCAATTCCCACTTTAACTCTTTCATTTCAGTACAAATATGTGAGCCCTCCTGGAACATAGAAATACCTTTGTACCTAAATATATAAGTGACCTGCAAGCCTGAGGGTTATTGTAGTGGTGGACCTTTAGGTACAGTAGGTTTTCTCTGTTCCTGGAGGGCTCACAATACAATATGAAGAGGTTTAGGTAGTATTTGTACCTGGGTCCCTTTATATGAAGTCCACGCATTGCTCACTAGGCTGCCCCTCTGCACTGCTGCGGTCTGCATGCCCATTTTACTAGGAATGCTGCCAGACAGACGTCCCTACAGCTTGTTTTTTTTAAGTTTTTCCTTGGGACATTTTATTTACGAAAATGGTACATACAGATGGAAGATTTTAGCATAAAAACATCTAGCTCAAAGCCATAATTGAACCAGAAATTTAGAGTGCTGTGAGCTAGATGGGTTTTTTTTGAGACATTTTTGGCAAAACGTCTCCATTTAGACTTCATATCAAAAATGTGCCTCCACATTGTTATGTTAATATTTACACTTACCTCAAAAGGTGTAAATGTGTCTGTGTAGTTGTGTATTTTATATAGTATGGGCTGGATTCAGTAAATGGTACTCAAAATTTGGTGCCAAAAAAAATCAGCGCTGAACGTTTTTCTATAAAGAGAGTTCCAGGATGGTTGGCTTTATAGAAAGATGCATAGCACCCAGATCTGTGCTCAACTTTTGGCATGAGGATTTACATCAACTAAAACCAGGTGTAAATCCCGGCGTGCAAGTTTGGTGTGGATCCGCACTATTCTATAACACTGCACGTATCTTAAGGGAAGGTCCCTGACCCACCCATGCCCCTCCCATTGCTACACCCCCATTGCAGATCCGCACAGAAACACTGAGGAGGTCCTTTTACTAAGATGCGCTGAAAAATGGGCTGTGCTAGTGTAGGTGCTTGTTTTGGGTGTGCGCAGATCCATTTTTCAGTGTGCCTGTAAAAAAAATGCCTTCAAAAATGTTTTGCCAAAAACGGATGTGCGGCAAAATAAAAATTGGCATGCGTCCATTTTGGGTCTGAGACCTTACCACCACCCATTGACTTAGTGGTAAGGTCTCATGCAGTAACCGTGCGGTATTCGTCTATGTGCTTAGAATGACAATTACCACCCGGTTTCCGCCGCACGCAGGAAAATAAAAATTTTCCAGTACGCATAGTGGACATGCTTAAAAAATGAAATTACTGCCCCGGGCCATGCAGTAGCTGGATGGTAACTCCAACTTTACGTGCATAGGAAGTGCCTACGCGTCTTAGTAAGAGGGCCCCTTAGGTATTATTCCGTAAATGGGCATGTAAGTGTGTTCTTACATGGATCTATTGTTTCTGCTCCATTTCGGTGCCTTGCATCCATTAGAATTCTTTTCCATGCTGAAAACTCAGCATGGAAGTGGTCCCTAACATTAGGCAACATATAGAGAATTTCCCTCATATATGTATACATCACTACTCTGCCCTTGTTTTGTTCCAACTATGCCCCAGGGAATGCCTACATGCTGTACCCCTGGGCAATTTTATAAGAACAATTTCCTGTGTGTAAAGCCTGCTTTATAAAGTTACCCTTTAATTTACTTCCTGTATAAAATTTCATACTGTGTAGCACATGCATAAAAACCAGTCCTGGAAATACAGCAAATGAAATCCATAAGACTAATCAGTTACAGGTGAAATTAGTCTGAAAATCACTTAGCTTTAAATGTCAGCTCAAATTTATAAAGACTGTGGGTTCAATTTCATCCAGCTATGTACTTTAGAATGACAAGTGATATAAAATCATCTTCCTGCACATAATCCTTTCTAGTTAGGTGCTTCTTGAATGGTTAGTGCTGAATCCAAAAATAAAAGATCCTTGAGTATGTTCAGTCTCACTGGGGCATAAGAATGTTCTTTTAAGGTTGCTCACAGCATTTGAAAAGTTGTAGAACCTGAGAGCCGGAAGCCTACCCAGAAAATTTGCAGAGCGAACATTTGTTTTCCTGGAAAATCACCTTTTAGCAGGAAATCTGCCAGTAATAAAAATCCAGTTATGCAATAAGAATTCCTTAAGATGATATACGATAATGCACTTCTTTCTATTAAAGACAAAGTGAAACCTGTGAACCACTTCTACCCTGCTTAGGGAGGGAGGGAGAGGGGACTTGCCTAGAAATAGCCAGTTTGATTTGTACAGATGATAACATTTGTGCATGACAGTTTTATTTCTACATAAACAGATTTCCATTTCAGCTAAAGCTAATGTAGCAGGAATTTATTTTTACTTCTGGATATATTAGGATACCGCTGGAGCACTTTTGTTTGGTATGTAACTGCTAATTTATCCTTTACGCCTTTATGATTTTGTCAGTACTTCATGTCTCCCTTAGTTTTCTAATCTAAAATAATCCCACTGAAATCTTTTGATTGTCTGTTTGGACCTGATCCACTTCCAAAGGAGGAATGTAATGGGCTTTATGGCACTTACTTGGAAGTAATTTATCCAGCAGAATGACTATAGATACTTGTTTTAATAAGAATATGCTTTATGGTAAGTGGGGACGGCTATTTAATTAGCCAAAGAGAAAGCAGTTCATGATACAATCTGTTCCAATCATCTTGGACATTAAACAGAAAGTCAACCTAAGTTATTTATATATATATGCTTCTTGGTAGCTGCTTTGTGCAGCCTCTTCACCAGAAGTTTGCAGTGCAGTCTAAGAAGTCCCTTATAAAAATGTTTCCCTGGTCCCACTTATACTATGATAGGTAGCTGTTTAGAGTGGAGGAGTGGCCTAGTGGTTAGGGTGGTGGACTTTGGTCGTGAGGAACTGAGTTTGAGTCCCACTTCAGGCACAGGCAGCTCCTTGTGACTCTGGGCAAGTCACTTAACCCTCCATTGCCCCATGTAAGCTGCATTGAGCCTGCCATGAGTAGGAAAGCATGGGGTACCAATGTAACAAAAAAAAAAAAACATGAACATCTAAGTCTATATTTCAGATATGGATGTCTATGTGTCATGTATTTTAGCTCGAAAAGACAACACAAAATGCAGTATCTACTAGAGTCAAAAACTCGTAATGTAGAGAACAAAACTTCAGAGAATGTGCATTAAAGTGGAGAAAAACCCTCAAAAACTTGGGGCAAACTGTCACTGATAACTCGCCCGGTTCTATCACTGGGTATAAAAAAAACTCCATAAAATTGAACAGCTGAATAATTTTTTTTTTCGCTGAACACTAGACTGCCTTATAAATGAGAATAGTTATCTTGCTCTAACAAAAATATATTCTTAAATCCGATTCTTAAATGCTGGAAAATCGACTGATAAATTTACAGCATCAAAAAAAGTGAAAACACTTAGCTTAATGGTATGAATAAAGCACTCTTGTCTTTACGTTCGATGGGGCCCACCACCGTTTCACCCCGGCATCAAGGCTTCATCAGGAACAGAGCGCTATAACATGATGCTGGAAATAGCTCTGTTTAGCTGTTTCCAGCATCATGTTATACCCAGTGATAGAACCGGGCGAGTGTTACTTCTGTTATCAGTAACCTCACTCTAAACCTGTGACAGTTTGCCCCAGGTTTTTGAGGGTTTTTCTCCACTTTAATGCACTTTCTCTGAAGTTTTGTTCTCTAGAGTCTTTGCATATTTTGTATTACGTCATGTATTTTAGAACAGAATCTACTGACATACAGCCTCTTCTAAAATTCTGAGAAATGGAAGTCCAAGTTCTGGCTATGTCCATCATGAACATCCATTTTACAAACGGAAACATCCAAACTATGAATAGGGCAAAACAAGGGACGTGGATAGCTGTGTGCCAGCAGAGAAACATCTTCTATATTATAAAATGGTCGTGCTGGTATCCATATAAAGAAGCAGTACAGAGGTTCAGAGGTTGCCAGGTGAAGTCCAACTCCAACTTTTTGTCAGTTTTTGTTTCCTTTTTATTTGATTTAAATTGTGAGCCCTCCAGGGGCAGGTAAATACCTACTGTGAGGTCCCTTACTCCATTCAGTGGAGAACTGCTCAATCAGAGGGCTTTTCTGTAACCTGGAAGTGCCAAGTATCAGGTCACATCCCTTCCCCTTCTGCAAGTGGAGTTGGATGTCCATTTTTGGCCCTTCCCTATGCCTACCCTAAACACACCCAAACCACTTCCCCTTTCCATATGGACATTCAGCAGTTTTAGATGTCCATATTCTACCTTTATAAAATCCATATTTGGATGTCTATATGATATGAATGTCTAAATGACAGGTATCAGACACCCAAAACATTATCCTAAAGATGCATAGGATCCTGTATTTATTTTGAGCACATAGAAGACAGACAGGCAAATTTACGGAAGAACCGACACAGATGCAGTGCTTGAGTTTCATTTCTGTACCATATTTTCAGCTGTAGTGTATTGTTACAACATTACTTGGAAACCTAAGAGTGCAAAGCTAACTTATGGTACAGACCATTATCATTCAAATGTTTTTGTGGGCATCTCCATGCAAAACAATTAAGGGTTTTATTTAATAAAAAAATATTTTCCGTAGGCACAGCCTATTATCTTTGAATAAGGATTTAAGTTTCATGTGTGTACCCTGAGATTGCCTGCCAAAATCTTCAATTTTTTCAGTGGTTTGCTCTGCTGAGGGTTATTTTGTGTTTTTCCATAATCATGAAGTGTTCAGGCTTGAAATCTTTACCTCGGGAAGGTCTTAGAAAAATAGTAACAGAGATCATAGTTTGAGAGAACCATTATTAAGCAAGAACTAGGGATGCTTGTTCTTTAGCTACTAAAGTTGTCATTGAAGTCTACTCCAGCCCATCCAAATCTGTCCAGCCACGATCAGGCCACAGACCATAGAAGTTGCCCGGCACTGGCCTATCTATGCACCCATGATAAGGGAACAGATCTTATGGGTTTTTACCTTTCAGCTTGATTCCATTTTCTGTTGCTCTGGGCTCAAGCAACACCTTCACGGCATACTTTTTTCTGTCTGGTCCTTCTGAATGGGGTGAGGGATTCAGTAGTTTTCAAGTCTACAATAAGTACTCTTGAGGTTGACTGCCACAGCCCCGGATTAACCATTAAGCAAAATAAGCACATGCTTAGGGCACCAATGGAAGGGTTTTTTCTCCTAGTTATCATGCCCTTAACTCCGTCACTGTCATCTGCCATACCCATTATCCAACCTTAATTTCAGTGTTTTTCAAATCATTATAAATATATATGATGTTTTAGTTTGTACAATAATATTTCTCAGCACTTATTGAGTCTTATTGTCTTCTCAGTTAAGCAATGGAAGGGCCAAGGGGCATCATTGTTGGGCTGTGCTTAGGGCATCAGTTGGCCATAAGCTAGCCCTGGATTGCCACATGCCCCAGGGATCAGTTGGGATAATATGCTCCCTTACACAAGCACATCACAGTGTGGCTGCCATACAAATCCAATTAGGTTGGGGAAAAAAAGGTCCATAAATAAGCTATAGGTGATACCCATGTGCATCTATTCAAAAGAAAGGAGATTTTGAACTGACCTTAAGAAGTTAGTGTTCCTCTCAACTAGTAGCTAAAAATGTATTACATTTATTCCAATAAACAGGAATTACCTATAATGTGCATAATTTATGTTGCAAGTATCTTTTTAGGACCCTCAATAGTCCAGTGCACTCCTGGTTTAAAGACCACACCATAAAATGTTGCAGAGAGAAAGTGTGTGCCTTGCAATATAGCATCTCCCACTAGGATGGCTGTAGTGATTTTCCACTTGACCTTATATAAGCCAGATACACTTAAAAGGCAATTTTATACATTTGTGGCCAAAGGTAAGTGTCAAATACCCATGTATGTTAAGAATCCTAGCCGATGTGCATACTCTATAAAATATATGCATATTCACTTTAGTGCATATGTATTAGAGGGGCGGAGCATGAGCAGAGCATGGGCAGGCAATGAGCGGCTTTACTGGATATGCATGTAACTTACAGAATAAATCTGGTGCACATAACTGTGAACACATACACCAGCTATTGACATGGCATAAGTGATTGTAGCTACATGTATGCAGGTAAGTGGCACCTGATTTCCATACGTGAGAAGAATGGGACTTGGGCGTGATTGTATCTGATGATTTGAAGATGGCCAAATAGGTAGAAAAGATATTGGTAAAAACTAGAAGGATGCTTGGGTGCATAGATAGAGGAATGGTCAGTAGGGAAAATTAAGTGATGATGACTCTGTATAAGACTCTGGTGAGACCTCATTTAGAGTACTGTGTACAGTTCTGGAGACCACATCTTTAAAAAATATATTTAAAAAGGATGGAATCGGTCCAGAGGGTGACTATTAAAATGGTCAGTGGTCTTCATCCAACCCTAGATTGCCATATGCACCAGGGATCAGTTGGGATAATATGCTCCCTTATAGAAGCACATCACAGTGTGGCTGCCATGCTAGTTCAATTAGGTTGGGGAAAAAAGTCCACAAATAAGCTATAGGTAATAACCTTTATGAGACTGGGAGACTGGGCATCCAAATGAAAGATGACATTTAATGTAAGCAAGTGAAAAGTGATACATGTGGGAAAGACAAACATAGACTATAGCTACATAATGCAAAGTTCCACATTAGGATTCACTGACCAGGAAAAAGATCTAGGTGTCATCATTGATGATACGTTGAAACCCTCTGCTCAGTGTGCATCATGGCTAAGAAATCAAATAGAATGTTAGGTGTTATTAAGAAAGGAATGGAAAACAAAAATGAAGACGTTATAATGCCCTTCTATCACTCTACGGTGCAACCACACATCGAATACTGTGTGCAATTCTGGTCACCACATCTCAAAAAAGATATAGTGGAGTTAGAAAAGGTACACAGAAGGGCAACAAAAATGGTAAAGGGGATGGGATGACTTCCCTATAAGGAAAGGCTAAATTGGCTAGGGCTCTTCAGCTTGGAGAAAAGATGGCTGAGGGGAGACATGATAGAGGTCTATAAAATAATGAGTGAAGTGAAACAGATAGATGTGAATCGATTGTTTACTCTTTCCAAAATTACTAAGGCTAGGGAGCATGCAATGAAACTACAAAGTAGTAAATTTAAAACAAATCAGATAAAATATTTCTTCACTCAACATGTAATTAAACTCTGGAATTCGTTGCCAGAGAATGTGGTAAAAGCAGCTAGCTTTGCAGGATTTTAAAAAAAGGTTTGGATAACTTCCTATAAGCTATAAGCTATTATTAAGAGAGGGACTTGGGGAAAATCCACTGCTTATTTCCAGGATAAACAGTATAAAATCTATTGTACTGTTCTGGGATCTTGCCAGATACTTGTAACCTGGATTGGCCATTGTTGGAAACAGGATGCTGGGCTTGATGAACCTTTGGTCTGTCTCAGTATGGCAATGTTAATGTTCTTATGTTCTTAACCCATTTGGAGGCATTACCCGTTCGAAGTTACATATTTGAACTGAGGTGAGCCGGTTGCAGGGCTGGAAGTTATGCAGATAATGACAGCATTCGGTCTGAATGCAGAAATAATATTAATAACTTTATATGCATAACTTATTCATATAAGGTTATGCCAAACACTTGCACACATAACTGGGCTGAAATTCTGCATAAATATATTGCTAATCTTTGTGTGCTACCCAATCCCTTGAATGTTTATACTTTATAGCATCCTGTGAGATGACTTCTTCTTAGGTGTTTCCCTTATTTTATTTAGATTTTGCTTGCACCTTTTTCAGTAGTAGCTCAAGGTGAGTTACATTCAGGTACACTGGATATTTCTCTGTCCCAGGAGGGCTCACAATCTAAGTTTGTACCTGAGGCAATGGAGGGTTAAGTGACTTGCCCAAGATCACAAGGAACAACAGTGGGATTTGAACCAGCCACCTCTGGATTGCAAGACAGGTACTCTAATCACTAGGCCACTCCTCCACTTGTTGTTGTTGCTTTTCTTGCAAACTTGCCTTTTCACCAAAGAAGCTTTTGGCAGTTTGTAGAATGTTATGTGTTATGAACTAATAATGTGTTTTGATCGGTCCTAGGTTTACAGGCAAAAGAGAGCAGGACATGGCACTGCAGAAGATAACAAGGAGAAGAATTGTCTGATGGGAACTCTAATAAATGTAGTAGCATACTGTAATAAAGAACACTCAAAAATGGATGAGGTATAACAAAATTATTCATAAAGAGAAATGGAAAAGGATGCTAGGCTGAGTGCTTACATGCAGTTATATGGAGCCCTAACAAGGTTATCACTGGAAGCTAAGTGCTAGGGCACTCACATGTGTTTTCAACTAATATGAAGGAAAAACTCTTTTCTATATCTCAGAGAAAAACAGGGCTGAGAAATGGAGGTGCTGCTAAATCTTGCTACTGATTTTGAATAATTTAGAACGGAATAGTAAATTGAGTTCATACAGGTTAGTGTGATAAACTTTAAAGTTTGCTAGATAGAAAATTTTTCAACTGAAATAGAAGATGTACCTTATCACTACCTCAAGGATACTGTCCAGCTTATAATTGAAAAAGAAAAACGCCTATATTGCGACCCAAATCGGGAGATAGACGTTTATCTCACAAAAACGAATAAAGCGGTATAATCGAAAGCCGAATTTGGACGTTTTCAACTGCACTCCGTCGCGGATGCGGACAAAGTTGATGGGGGCGTGTCAAAGGCGTAGTGAAAGCGGAACTGGGGCGTGGTTATCAGCCGATCAGAGATAGGCGCCTTTCGCCGATAATGGAAAAAAAATATGCGTTTTTAGCGAGAATTTAGGGCACTTTTCCTGGACCCTGTTTTTCCACAAATAGGGCCCCAAAAAGTGCCCTAAATGACCAGATGACCACTGGAGGGAGTCGGGGATGATCTCCCCTGACTCCCCCAGTGGACACAAACCCCCTCCCACCACAAAAATATGCTATTTCACAACTTTTTATGTTCACCCTCAAATGTCATACCCACCTCCCTGGCAGCAGTATGCAGGTCACTGGAGCAGTTATTAGGGGGTGCAGTGGACGTCAGGCAGGTAGACCCAGGCCCATCCTCCCCCCACCTGTTACACTAGTGCTGGTAAATGGGAGCCCTCCACACCGCCCCCCAAACCCACTGTACCCACATGTAGGTGCCCCCCTTCACCCCTTAGGGCTATAGTAATGGTGTAGACTTGTGGGTGGTGGGTTTTGAGGGGGATTTGGGGGGCTCAACACACAAGGGAAGAGTGCTATGCACCTGGGATTACCTTTTTTTTTTTTTTTGTAAAAGTGCCCCCTAGGGTGCCCGGTTGGTGTCCTGGCATGTGAGGGGGACCAGTGCACTACGACTCCTGGCCCCTCCCACGAACAAATGCCTTGGATTTATTCATTTTTGAGCTGGGCGCTTTCATTTTCCATTATCGCTGAAAAACAAAAACGCCCAGCTCACAAATTGTCAAATAAAACATGGACGTCTATTTTTTCCCAAAATACGGTTTGGTCCGCCCCTTCACGGACCCGTTCTTGGAGATAAACGCCCATGGAGATAGACGTTTTCGTTCGATTATGCCCCTCCACGTGATCTAATACTACTAGGAAGCCATATCACATTTCGAATGACACTTCTAAATTATGGTAAATGTATCATCAAATCAGATGCCTCTCTTGAAGTTCCCTTTTACTTGTTGGCGGATTCTGTGGAAGTTAGTAAGGACTGCATCTCCTAAACATTGAGCATTCTTTGCTGTTTTAAAAGCTCTTTTTGCTTAAGATATCAATAGGTCAAGGCACACAAATCTTTTAAGACTGGATCCTTGACAGATCTTCAAATTTTACATAACATCTGTGTGTCACAGATTTATTAATGGACTTAATTTTAAAATACTATTATAGTTGCAAACAAAGGCTGCAATCGTGGCTTGTTTAATAGCTAAAAGAAATGGTAGAATTGGCCAATGTGCTAGGACAAACCACAGCTGAGCAAGGCGGAAAACAATCTGGTTCCCTTCTGTGGCAAATAAATCTTTACTTGCTTGTTCATGGGTGTCAGTTGTCACCATCAGGAGGTACACTACTAAAACAAACAAAATTGCAAGTGATAAAAAGATTGGATACAGCAAGAGATGAGATGCAGCCTCGATATTCAAATGCAACTGCTATCCTGATAAGTGCCTATGGTAACATGAATGAGGGTGAACCCGGCGCCCAGGTAAGACAGGTAAGACATAGGGTTTGCAGATAAAGGAAAGTAACATTTATTAAAGCTGTTAGGTCAGAGGTCCTGTTCCATTCACAGGCAGGAGAAAAAGGCAATATAAAACTAGTCGATAAAGGTAACAATATCCTCATGTGGCCTGCTCCTGCAGGGCCACAGTGTACCTTATTGCCTCTCAGTACAGCAGCAAACTTTACTTATCCTTGGCCTTGTTCCTCAAAGTTACCAGGGAAATCTCTAGCAATTACTCAGGCCAAAGTAAAAATTTGCAAGGTTCCAAGTGGAGCCTGGCCTACTTGACTGTAGCAGTTGCAGATCACATATAAGCAGTGGAGGCACATGCCATGGGACGATGCAGTTTCCCTCTGGGCCTGCTTAACCTGGTTCTGCCCCTAGCTTTCCTTGCTCCTGCTCTTCTGGTTCCACTCCTCCTGTGCCACTTCCCCCTTGGTAAGGACTATAGACCTGAAGATGGTTCTGACACTGTGAGGGAGGATCCTAAGTTAAGGGGAAGTAGCAGCAACCTATAGATTCCCTATATGTTAATTTTCACTAACACTATCCAGATAGTGCTGCTGAAAATTATTACAGACTGTCCCACCACTATTTGGATGGTGCCAGGGTAGAGCAAGGACAGATCATGGGCATTCAATCCAACTCTATGGAAAGTGAAGGTATTCAACTGAGGTGCAATTCTATAACTGGGCACCCAGACGCCTTTATAAAATATTAGTATAACCCAGCATTGGCACACCTAACATTTAGGAACCTGCAGTTACACAATCCATAGACCTGTTGTAACTGCAGGCACCTAAATGTGGCAAGAGCGCATGTAACTAAGCTGCGGTAGGGCTAATGCGCAGGTAGTGTGCGCCAAATCGACACTAGCACCAGGCTAGCGTGGGTGCCCAGCAGTAATTTCAAAGTTGGCATGTGCTGTTTCCCCTGGTGAAAATATTTTTCTATTTTCTACCATGGGAGGCGTTCCTGGTGCTAATTGACAGCACAGCCACATTAGTGTGCGCTACCTGATTACTGACGAGTAGCTAATGAGCTCTTACCACTAGATCACTGGGTGGCAGTAAGTGCTCAGGCAGTAAATAGCCTTGCGCTACTTTTAAATTTTAGTGCACAGCCATTTACCGCCCCAATAAAAAAAAGCCCTTTTTTCCAGCTGCAGTAAAAAATGGCCCAGTGTGTGCCAAATTCATGCGTCTAGACTACCGCAGGCCACTTTTTACCACAGCTTAGTTCTGTAAGTTGCGTGTGTAAATGGCAGGCCCACACATGCCCCTCCCATGTTCCACCCATGCATTTATGCACTATCCTGCTTATAATCGAAAGAGAAAATTGCCTATATTGCGACCCAAATCGGGAGATGGGCGTCTTTCTTCCGTGGGCGTCCGAATTGGTATAATCGAAAGCCGATTTTGGGCGTTTCCAATTGCAATCTATCGCGGAAACAGGTAAAGTTGACGGGGGGGGGGGGGGGGGGGTCGTAGGCGTGGTGAAGGCGGAACTGGGGCGTGGTTATCGGCCGAGGAGAGATGGGCGTCTTTAGCTGATAATTGGGGGAAAAAAAGCATTTTTACAGCGATTTTGGGTCACTTTTTTTGGACCCTTTTTTTTCACGAACAAGTCCCAAAAAAGTGCCCCAACTCCCCAGATGACCACTGGAGGGAATTGGGGATGACCTCCCCGGACTCCCCCAGTGGTCACTAACCCCCTCCCACCAAAAAAACCCCACTTTAAAAACTTTTTTCCAGCCTCTATGCCAGCCTCAAATGCCGTACCCACCTCTATGACAGCAGAATGTGTTCTATCCTGTGACAGCCTTTCCCTGGTTCTGATGTGGCTCTCGGGTGAGTGGGACACCTTTTCTGTTATGCACACTGCAGAGTCACATCAGCAATGCATTGTGGTGGGTGTAGGGTATTGGGCTCCGTGATTCCACTAGCTTGTGTTAAATGCTCACGATGTTGGTAGTTGGTAGGCTCTACTCCCATGGTGCTTTTTCCCCTGCTTACTGGGTCAGAGTGTGCCCTGTTTTGTTTCCGGTAGTCCATGAGGTAGTGGCCATTTTTGTAAGCCAGTTTTAGATCCCTTTCACGTGTTAGCCACGTTACAGAACTTAGTTCTTACCTTGAATGTGGCTGAAAGAGGGCATTGTACAGCATTCTGCCAGCTCTGACCTACTGCTAATCTCAGTACCAGCGAGACTCGTTGTCAGTGGGGCACAACCTCTGATCTGCAGTTAACTGTAAGTAAGAGTGCTTATTCCAATAAAGGACGTTTTCGGAGAGATTAGTCTTCAGGTGTCAACTCGTGTGCCAATGTTATATAGCAGCAACAAGTCCTAGAGGCCTGCATGTATGCAGGTCCCTGGAGCACTTTTAGTGGGTACCGCAGTGCACTTCAGCCAGGTGGACCCAGGCCCATCCCCTCCCCCTACCTGTAACACTTGTGCTGGTAAATGGGAGGTCTCCAAAAACCCACTGTACCCACATGTAGGTGCCTCCTTCACCCCTAAGAGCTATGGTAGTGTTGTACATTTGTGTGTAGTGGGTTTTGGGGGAGGGGGTTGGGTGCTCAGCACCCGTGGTAAGGGAGCTATGCATGTGGGAGCTGTTTCTGAAGTCCACCGCACTGACCTCTAGGGTGCCCAGTTGGTGTCCTGGCATATCAGGGGGGCCAGTGTACTACGAATCCTGGCCCCTCCCATGACCAAATGGCTCGGATTAGGACGTTTTTGAGCTGGGCGTTTTTAGTTTCCATTATCGCTAAAAAAAACAAACGCCCAGCTGAAAAACGTCCATTTTTTCAAAAATACGGTCTGCCCCTCCTCTTCACGTACCCGTTTTCGGACATAGACGCCCATGGAGATAGGCGTTCGCGTTCGATTATGCCCCTCCACGTCACTTACAAATGCCCTTATAGAACAGTGCTCACTGCCACTTACATGCATAAATGCAAGTTTTCTGTAAATCTATGCACATACATGGCATGTAACTGCAAGCATCCAGTCATTTATTTATATTCTATCTTTATCCAAGGCAAATTATAAAACAAAACAATCATAATAAAAATTACTCAAAAAGCATAGTCATGTTTGATTCAAAATTCCATTCATGCAATCAAATTAACTTTCTTACTCCACAAGCTTCCTAACAAACTGTCACTGACTATCCCATCATGTACCAAATGTCATCACAAAAAGATATCCTTTCAATAATTTCTTAAATTTATTTGCCTCACCTTGCATTCCAAGTCTCTAAGTGAGAGTGTTCCATTCTTTGGGTCCTGTTAACACTTCCTCATCTTTTCATACCAAATGTCAGTCAAAACGGGCAATGTCAAATATCTTGCTCTATCCAACCTCAATGATCTTGATGAAGGTGGGCAACCACGGTCCTTGAGGGCCATAACCCAGTTGGTTTTTCAGGATTTCCACAATGAATATGCATGAGATTGATTTGCAGGTACTGCTTCCATTCTATGCAAATGGATTTCATGCATATTCATGGTACAAATCTTAAAAACCTAACTGGATTGCGGCCCTTGAAGACCATGGTTGCCCGCCTCTGATCAAAATGGTTGATAGAAATGCAAAAAGAGGGAGAGATAGTATGGAACACCCAACCTCAAGGCATTAAAGATCATCAATAATGTCTTAAACCTCACCTGATATTCCATGGGCAACCAAATTAAATTCCTCAAAAAAGTTATAGACTTGTCCAAAATTTATCCAGCTAGCTATATCAATACTGGACTAAAAATCACTATTGTAGTGATGGCACTCAGGCCCAGATGTACTAAACCTAACGAGCCATCAATGTGTTTTTTATACCAATTCTAGCCGGTTTAGCGAGCAAGGAGTAAAATGAGTCATGCACACAAGGGTTCTCCTAGCTCTTTTCCTATCATGGTAGCAGTTAGTGAAAACGGAATGTAAAACTTTTATAATAAACTAATTACTATACAAATATGCATGCAAGGTGATGCAAGCCATTATCCGACCTGATGCATAGAAGCAGTCCCTACCTTTACCGTGAGAAATCTAACAGGAGGTCTGGAGCTCTCTGTAATGCCTGCCTGGAGCTGTTGTGAGATGCAGACCATCTGTTGCTAGTGCTGGTGCTGATGCTGGGGCAAGGAAGCTGATCTGCTTTGCTTCTCTCTCCCCTCTTTTTCTCTGTTTTCTCTCTGGTGCAGCAATTTCCCATCCTATCCCGCCCAGCAGGAGCAACTACTGCATAGTTTATCATTCAACTCTCCTTCCTCTCACAGAAGTCGATTCCATCCCCAGAACAGAAATAAACCACAGCTTCTTTCTCTCTTTTGCATGTCTGCGCTGTACACCTGCTCCCATCTAGTTCGGCACCGGGGTCCGAGCTTCTGCCGGTAATCGCCCGCTGTAACTTCAGAAAGTCACTGCCTGACATTCTGAGCTAGTGGAAAGCATGTTTTGGGGATTATTATTATGAGTGAATATGGTATTATTGTCTTCCCTCCCAAACCCACTTCTCCTCTCCCTCCACTCTCTATCTCAGTTGATAACACCCTCATCGTTCCAGTCTCATCTGCCCGCAACCTCGGAGTCATCTTCGACTCCTTCCTCTCCTTCTCTGCACATATCCAGAAGATTGCCAAGACCTGTCGCTTCTTCCTCTATAACATTAGCAAAATTTGCCCTTTCCTCTCTGAGCACACCACCCAAACTCTCATCCACTCTCTCATTACCTCTCGCCTTGACTACTGCAACCTACTCCTCACTGGCCTCCCACTGTGCCATCTATCCCCCCTTCAGTCCGTTCAGAACTCTGCTGCACGTCTTAACTTCCGCCTGGACCGATATACTCATATCACCCCTCTCCTCAAGTCACTTCACTGGCTTCTGATCAAGTACCGCATACAGTTCAAGCTTCTCCTATTAACCTACAAATGCACTCGACCTGCAGCCCCTCCCTACCTCTCTACCCTCATCTCCCCTTACGTTCCTACCCGTAACCTCCGCTCTCAAGACAAATCCCTCCTCTCAGTACCCTTCTCCACCACTGCCAACTCCAGGCTCCGCCCTTTCTGCCTCGCATCACCCCATTCCTGGTATAAACTCCCTGAGCCCATACGCCAGGCCCCCTCCCTGCCCATCTTCAAAGCCTTGCTCAAAGCCCACCTCTTCAATGTCGCCTTCGGCACCTAACCACCATACCTCTATTCAGGAAATCTAGACTGCCCTCACTTGACACTTGACATTTCGCCCTTTAGATTGTAAGCTCTTTTGAGCAGGGACTGTCCTTTTTTGTTAAACTGTACAGCGCTGCGTAACCCTAGTAGCGCTCTAGAAATGTTAAGTAGTAGTAGTAGTAACCAAAAGGCTGTGAAAAAAATTCACCGCTAATTTACCTGACCAAGCGGATCGTACTGCCTCAAAGAGGAGAGACAGGATCTTTCACACTCTCCCAGACACAGCCACTTGCTACTCACTCTGGTGCTGGGAGCTGCCAAAGATGTGCAGGGCTAAAGGCCAGAAGCTTTGTAATCTATCCCTCCCACCCCCCCCCCCCCAAAAAAAAGGCTACCTCTGCTATCATACTCGTAGCTGATCTGTGCGTATGACAGCCATCTGTGGCATGCACAGAGCAGCCACGCTTAGTGATGGGATGCTCTGCCCATGCTCAGTTGGCCAACTGGCTTCCCCCATATCGCAAGCAAATCAACGAGTAGCTCATTTGCATGCAGTTCTCTTTGGAAATCCCTCTGCATTTCCAAATCAGTAATTTTTACTGATTTGGAAATACAGAGGGATTATCAATGGGGACTTTTATGCATTTGGGCCTTACTGATCTAAAGGCTGAGGCAAAAAACAAAACAGTAACCCCCCTAAATGCAAGTAGTGCACAAATGCAGAATGATCTGATACCTGATACCTTAAGAAAGCTTTTGGAGACACTTTGAACACAGTTGGTGGAGATCCACAGACTGAAAATTTCCTGAGCACGTTTTTTGAAAGCTAAGTCGTTTTCATTTTTACAAGTCACATTGTTATGGGTTACCAGTGAATAGAAGCATTGCACAGAGTTTTAATGCTGTAGGAGGAGTTTTTTTTATGACTATGATTCACCACAATAGTCCTTACCACTGGAGTAAGTGGAGACAGGGTTCTGAGGCTTTTTCCTCCTACATTAACATACTCTGTTGCAAAGTGTATTGTCATTAAATGTGAATGATAGTAATGAGCTGGCATAAGAGAAGAGTGATAATTTGGATTGATGTGGTCTCTTCCTCTATTTGATTGCACTGTAAAACTACCATTATTTGAAAACAATGGGCTACCAGCTTACTGTTAAGGATGCCACAGTAACATAGACTTTTGTAAACAATCATTTGAATTTGAATAATTTGAATTTGATAATATAATTTACAGATAATTTCTTTTGAAAGAATTTTGGATCGGGATGGCAGTCATGGGCAAGATGTCAGCAGATGATCTGGGACAGCCTGCCACGGGAACTGACCATCAAGGTTGTTTTCCCAAAGCGACTGAAGGCCTGTGTTAAAGCTGGGTGTGGACACATTGAGCTTTCACAGTGAAGGCAAAATTCTGACACATTATTAATTGTATTATTTGAATGATGTTATTGTACTGTGTTTGAGCTCAAATATTTTTTAACATGCAAAATTACTAGGTAGTAATGCTAAAATGTCAGTAACATCAACATAGCTTAAGATAATTAAATGTTGTTTAATAGTATAACTTATGTATGGTGACTAAGTACATAACATTTCTTGTTAAAATTCAAAGCAGTTGCTGAGAAAACTGCAAAAAAAAAAAAAAAATGTAGGGCAGTGGTCCCCAAACCTGGTCCTGGAAGCACCCCAGCCAGTCAAGTTTTCAGGATATTTACAATTAATATTCATGAGAGAGGTTTGTATCAGTGGCGTAGCCACAGGTGGGCCGGAGCCCACCCAATTTATTTATTTATTTAGGGATCAGGCCCACCCAACAGTAGCACACATATTAGCGGTAGCAGGTGGGGATCCCAAGCTCCGCCAGTTGAAGATTTCCCCCTGATGGTAACAAAACGCTATTCTTCATGATACCAGCACCTGCGCATGCTCAGTTTTCAGCGCGTGCATGCTGCAGACTGCTAAGGTGGAAAGAAGCGTTTTCACACCAGCTGAGATTTTTTTTTTTGGTGGTGGGTGAAGTGGAGAACGGTGCCCACCCACTTCTTGTCTAGGCCCACCCAAAATCTGTTGTCTGGCTACGCCCCTGGTTTGTATGCAGTGGAGGCAGTGCATGCAGATCTCTCTTATGAGTATTCATTGTGGGTATCCTGCAAACCTGGACCAGGACTGGGAACCACTACTGTACTTCTTTCTGCCTCACTCTGTATAAGTATATTCAGTGATGCTCGTTGTTTGGATAACAATGCTAGATATACATATTATATTTAAATACTACAAATAGTATTTTTTTAAAAATGCTGTCTGTGATGTTTCAATATTGACCCAGTATTTCTATAATGCTACCAGGCGTATGCAGTGCATTACAGAAACATACATTAGATAGTTCATGTTCTGTAATCCTACAGTCTAAGAAAGACAGAATTATTTATTCCAGTTGGCGAATGCTGATAAATTCATATTTTTACTGCAGGTATAGATCGTCATTGGATTGCTATTCTTGTTTATATGTGGTGTTCCTTAAGCTGTATTTGAGGGTCTAATTGAAATGATTAAGTGGTGAAGCATTTCTGGCAACAACAGAGCAAATGATTGGCAAGATATATCCATTGTTGAATATATTGATTAAATCAGCCAAGAGTTTAGCTCAAGCTCTAGAAAGAATCCCGTAGTTGGAGGTGATTGTCAAAGAGTCTGTCATCCTACAGTAAGTTCATGGAGAAACTGCTGAGTGATGAAACAAGTTACAAGTGATAAAAGATGCAATTAGAATGACTTAGGGTTGACATTCAAAAAAGGATGAACATCTACATTTAGGCACAGGCCAGGACTGTACCAAGGGTTGTGCAAGCAGTATGGCCGCACAGACCAGACAAGCAGGAGCACCAGAATTGCTCTCTGTCCAATGACTCCTCTTCTTTGCTGCAACACAATGGGTGGGGCAGGGATGCCAGGGGCCGTGTTGCACGGGGCACAACTCTGGCTTGGTACAGTCTGGGTTGATGATTTGTTCTTTTGTCTTTATGCCTGATATTCTGTTGCCCTTTCTGTTTATGTGAGACAGCAGAATATATTGTCCAAAATTAAATAGATAACTTTAAACATATAAGTTGAAAGCTATTGGTGCAGTCCCCCTATATAGATAAATTTATCTAGAAAGCAGCTGATTATCACACAGACTTTGACCTTGGAATGCCCCAAAAAGGGGTAGCTACTAATGTACATTATGAGAATAACGCAAACGCAGAAATCTAAAATGACCTTGATAGTTCATATATCTAAGTGGCAATACCTATTCTATAAAGAAAAGTGCCTAGTTTTCTTTATAGAATAGCAGCGTAACTGTATATACGTGCATGTTTTTCAGCATGTTATACATTGCACCATATACTTGTTCCAGAGCACCAATCAATCCTAAAACATAGATATAGAGAGATTGATATCCAAAATTATTTAACCTGCCAGAAAAGGCTGCTGACTGGTTAAATCTCTTGTTCAGAGCTATCCGCTAATTTTCAGTGGCACTTAACTGGTTATCACCACTGTTACAGCCTAAGTGAAAAACAGCTATTTTGGTGGTGCTATGGGGGCCAAGTCAGCACTTAGCTAGATAACTGCCAATATTCAGCACTTAACCATCCACGGTCTGTTCTCTCTAAGCTGAGCAAGACATCTCCACCTATAGTCGTGCCAGTGGGGGTGTGGCGAAACAGGGGGTTTTCAAGCCTGTGAATTGTATTAATGTTTTCATGCAGCGTGTTTCTCTTGTTTGGCTAGCAGGTGGTGTTTTTTGCTGTTTTAGATCTGTTGCAGAGAAGACTGTTTTCTTTTTCAGTTTAAGCCCTATGGGAAGGTAACCTGCAGTGCCATTGACCAGATACTTTCAAAGCTGATGCTCTGGGCTCTGACTGGCCCTGTAGTTCAAAATCCAGCCAGGAGGTACTGGATTTTTCCCAGTCTCAGATATGGAATGCAGAGGGTAGCTATTTCTGCCCTGAGGCCTTGTTCAAGGCCTGTGAGCAGTTATTTTCTTGAAACTCCCTAGGTGCTACCCAGGTAGTAACAAAGTGTTTAGATTTAATATTTATCCTTATTCAGTTACCTGTTATTGCTTGTTGTTTTTCCACCTGTTTTATATCGTTCACAGTTCTACTTTTCTGATAATAAACCTATTCATTTATTAGCTCTGTTGTCCTGGACTAAGAATCCAGGTGGTTTTTGTTTTGGGTCTATGAGTGCTTTCTAGGAAATGTGGGTCACCTAAGAGTTTGGCTCTAGAGTCCTTAGAAATTACCGGGGAATAACTTGAGAGTGGGAGACTCGCCCAGAGGCAAGCGAGACCCAGTCAGTGGGAGGCAGGTGCTAGTGTAGAGTACATGTCGAGGTGCAGGTGGGCCTGAGAAGTGCTGGGGACAGACCCTCCAGGTGACCACAAGGTTAACCCCAGGTGGGTGCTAGGCATTTTGTGACAGACCTTGTCTTCTTTTTTGGGTGGAAGTAAGGTGGGATTTTCAGGCTCAGTGTGTGGGGCGAGTGTCACCATCCATTGAGTGGTTCAGAGTTTTTATCTGTAACCTCCATACACAAAGCACAGTGAAGTACAGCATTAACAGGGTCCCTTTCTTGTTCAGTTTTTTGGTAGTGTTAGACTAGCAGCGTTCTGATGGTGACTGGGAGCAGCCCTCAGACACCAAATATGCCTGACCTAACACCAGAGCGACCGGATAACCTCAGCGAGGAGGAGTGGCAGGACCTGCCTGTGCAGAGTTCTTCTAGGGGGAGACCTTGTGGGCAGAGGCCCATGAGTTGGCAGGGCCAGATACCACACAGCTGAGATCCAGCAGATCTACATGGTAGAGTGACAGTAGCAGGAGGAATGGGAACGGCGACAAGAGGAAATCCAGCTACGGTACGAAGAGTGTGAATTTCAGCTGGAATTGGCTCATATCTAAAGCTCCAGCCCATCCCCTGTACCCAGGCTGGAGGCAGGATATGCCCAGATCGGGCCCAACTTGTATGCACAGTTTGATGATACCCGAGGTGACACTGATGGATATCTAACTGCTTTTGAAAACAATTGCCAATGAGATTTCTGAGAAAGACTGGGTGAGCTATTTTGGAGGAAAGATCACTGGTAGAGCATTTGAAGCATTCCAAGGGCTGTCTATGGAGACATGCTCCCAGTTTCAGTAGGTGTGCAATGGGTTGGCTGTAGCTCAGCAGTTACTTCATTGAGTAGGTGTGCAAAGCTTTGTTGAACTGTTACACCATTACCCCCGAGACCTACAAGCGGTGGCTCAATAGAGCTGACGTTAAAACCTTGGAGGACTGTCAAAACCTGATGGTCCTGGAGCAGTTTCTTCAGCATTGTTGTTCAGAGGTGAGGGAACATGTTCAAGATCACGAGCCCCATACTCCAGAGAAGGCGGCTGAGTTGGCTGACATCTTTGTGGCTAACTGTCCCTGGTTGGTGAAGAGACGCCATCCATATCTTATCCAACTGGGTTCTAAGGGCAGCCAGGTCCTTAAGCCAAATATTGTAATCTCAGAGACAGTCAGCAAACCCTCCAGTGTAAAGACTTTAGGGCCAAACTTCCGTGTTACCAGTGTGAGCATACAAAATATTTCAAAGTAGATTGCCCAGATAACCCCAAGCCTGCACTGAAGAGCATTTCAGTTCCTGCACCAAAGTTGGCGGTTTTCGTGGGTAGCTCCAGTCCCATAAAAAAGGCCTAAGCAGTAGCCGCAGCAAAAAAAAGTTACTGGTCATTCATCAAGCAAGGAAGCAGATGGGTTTCCACAACACTATAGCACCCCATAACTGTGAATCAGACCCAGTGGACACTGGCTCTATCATGACTTTATTACGACCAGAGCTGGTGCCAGAAGATGCTATTCTACCAGTGTGCACTGCAGATGTAGTGTTAGCCAATAGATCCATAGAGACTGTACCCATTGCTTGAGTATATCTGGATTGGGGTAAAAAGTCTGGATACAGAGAAGTAGGAATAATGAAAAACATGCCAGTACCAATGCTGTGTGGGACCGACATGAGTCCAAAGAACATTACCCTTGATAGCGGAGTTAGTGCTTCCGCTATGGTGACCTGTAGTCAGGCACAGGTAGCCCAACAAATGGAAGCAGCAGAGACCTCTCCAGTTCCTGATCCTGAGCTCATCCAGATGGGACTGGCTGACCATGTGACAAGAGGAGGCACTTCAGGGCTTCCAGCAGAACCAGTTCCTGAGGTGACCAGGGCCATGAGTATGGAACAGTCTGACCTAATTGACACACCTATTGATCAGACAGTTGACCCTGATTTGTCAGAGTCACCAGCAGAGACCCTTCCAGCTATGGATACTGACATAGGACAGAGGCATGCTTTTCAGGAAGCACAACACTCTGACCATGACCTGGAAGTCCTGTAGCAGAGGGCTGGTCAGCCAACTGATGAGACTTATAAGGACCATATCCTCTGGAAAGGGGGTTTGCTGTACAGGGAGACTGATCCTGTTAATCCCAGCAAGCCCTGGACAGCAGGTAAATAGCTTATAGTACTCAAAGCATACAGAGAACAGCTTCTGCAGATTGCACATGACATTCCACTAGCAGGACATCAGAGGGTGACATGCATATGCACTAGATTGACCCAGAACTTCTATTGGCTGGGAGTATTGTAGCGCCTCCAGTGGCGGTAAGGTGTAATTACTATGAAAATATTTTTCAAGTCACAGTTGGTTCCCTGTTTATCCAACCACTGAGGGGTGAAACAGAAAAAAAATATTTAATGTGGTGAACAATTTTCCCTGGACCCTTTACAGCTTCAATTAATATGCAAAGCACAAAGTTTCAGTAAATAGCTTTATTGCACCAATCAATTCAATAACTATATATAAAATGCAGTGAAAAGTGCTATAGTTGAAGTGCAATGAGCTAGAAATAGAATGCATTCTAATAACAAGTCAAGTTTTCTTTTTTTAAACTAACAGAACCAAACAATTCTCTCTTGAAGACAATCAGACTCTTCAACACCACTTACTCAGAAACACAGATGTAAATCAGATGTGTCTATTTTCTAAACATTTAACCTTTTTTAAGTTGTCAAGTTTTATCAAGTTGTCAAGTTTTAATTATTCTTTTTCTCCTTTTTCAAAAGAATTGATTCTTTGTAGTTACTCTTATATCTTTCAGGTAATTAACTTCCAAGATCTTTAACCAGTTCAGGTAAGTACATACTTATTCTTTCAATACTATCAGAGTTCTGATCATAGGTATAGTTTTTTTTAGGTGTGCAGATGATGTTATAGTCACTTATCTGCTTCCTTTTATTCAAAGCTTGCTTGCGTGGGGGCCCGAAGTTTATCTTCTGGACTCGGTTCAAAGTGTGTCTTCCCGGCTTGTTTCCTGTCTTTAATAAAACTGAATAGGAAAATACCCTATCTCCCTTGACTATTTTACCAAATATTCCTTACTCTGGATCAGGGATTTCACTGTGGCCAATTAACTATAGACAAATAAAAAATAATTAATTATTCCCTGGTCGTCCCCTATTCTTTAACTGTATCCCTGTTCTAAAGGAACCAGGCCTCAGTCATTACACACACACATATACACACACACCCTGCCTCAGCTCTTGCTCACAAGCTTAACTTTCACAGCATTCCAGTACAGGCTCTCTGCTGTGAGTGAACTAAATTTATTTCCTTTATTCCCAATCCCACATCAGTATTCACACTCTCACAATCCCCTCAGTATCCTTTCATGACAATTAAAGCAAATTTATTCTAAATTAAGCAGATACTTTCACAGGTACTTACTTTTTAATATCAACTCACTACTGGTCCCTATTCACCCAAATTTCAGAATAATTTAGCCACTCTCTCTCTCTCTCTCTCTCAAGCATCACAGCTCCACAGTGCACAGCCTGCCACATCACAGTCTTGGGCTCATCTGCCTACTGAAAAAAAGCTCGTTACCCAGTACAACGAAGTCCCGGCTTGTCAAATGCCCTGTAACCACCAATCAGGCAGCTTCCCTCGGAATGTTGCTAAACTTTATCAGATAAGAACATGGTGACAGGCTCCATTTTGAAACCCACCTTTCCCATTTAAATTAATGGAAAAAATGGATTTCAAAGCAAAACACAGTGTAAATTACACAATATTAAAAATAAAAATATAGTATTGTCCAGATCACATTTTACAGATTCCAGTCCATGTTTTAAATTTTTAAAACTCCTTAAAGACACCATTTTACACTATTTTGACTCAAAAACACCATTAAAATTCAACGAACCCTAACCACACCTGTTAAACAAAATATGCGCTCACATACGCCGTTGACGGAATTAAAAAATATGCAACCGGAGCAGCACAAGGCGCTCCACAACCAAAATTCCCAAAAGAACTACTAATAATACATATTACATTTTTAAAGGGTCTAGCCCACCTTAAGGGACCCTCTGGACCCCCCGACCATAAAAATTAAAATTTTAAAGTATACAGGGAAGGCTAAAAAAATAACGTTACAAAAAGCTCAAAAATAAAGCTAGTTAATGTAAGGCCCAAGGACCTCTTACCTTATCCCCTCGACATCCACCCTGGGGTCCATTTACATCTTTGGGGTCCCGGTAGACCCCTGGCGCCACTGACATTTTCGGCATGGTAGACCGTGGAAGTCTGCCGGGGAACCTCAAAAATCAAGGTTCACTTTGCAGCCTACTGGAGCTCCTGGGCCTAATCCCCATTCAATAACTATTCCCTGGGGCACTGGGGTTAGAAAACACCCCATGCAGGTTCAAATCTTTGTGTTGTTTCCCATTGAAATTTACCCACTCAAGATAAATCCCTCCTCTCAGTACCCTTCTCCACCACCGCCAACTCCAGGCTCCGCTCATTCTGCCTCGCCTCACCCTATGCTTGGAACAACCTTCCTGAACTCTTACGCCAAGCCCCCTCCCTGCCCGTCTTCAAGTCTTTGCTTAAAGCTCACTTCTTCAATGCTGCGTTCGGCACCTAACCCTTACCGTTCGGTGAATCCAGACTGCCCCATTTTGACTGCCCCTATCGGACCGACCGTTCACTTGTCTATTAGATTGTAAGCTCTTTGAGCAGGGACTGTCTCTCTTTGTTAAATTGTACAGCGCTGCGTAACCCTAGTAGCGCTCTAGAAATGTTAAGTAGTAGTAGCAGGCGTAAATCTGTAGATACTTCTACCCAGAGCAATTTTCAAAGGGGAAATACTTAGAACTTTTGCACCTAGGAGCAAAGTAGGCAAATTGCCCCCTTTAGGTGACTAGGAACTCTCAATTTTACTGTTCCTACATCAAAGGACTGTGTATGAAGTCACATTTATAATAAAGTGATCCCAGATATTCAATGATGGGGCATGCACAGCTCCCAGCATGAATATCCAGGTATATGCGATGACCCAGAAGTCAACCAGACACGGGCCGATATTCAGACCAGTGCCCAGTTAACTTGGTGCATAGAGTTAGGACAGCATTTTTGCACCCCTTACTTTATGCACTTACCCCTGGATTCTATATACTGCGACTAGAGTTCCATGTGCAAATCGGCATGCGTAGCCAATTTGTGTAAGGAACTTAGGGGCACTTTTACAAAGGCACTTAAGGGCCTACGTGCATGCAGCATGCATCAAATCGTCATTACTACCCAGCTAGCAAGCGCAACTGGCAGTAATTCCAAGTTTGGCGCATGCTGAAAATGGCGGTAATCAGCAGTTGGCACGTGCTGGATGGTTACCACGCAGGTAACACATGAGCCCTTACTGCTTAGTCAATGGGTGGCATTAAGAGCTTAGGCCGTAAACAGACGTTTGCTGATTTTCATTTTGCCACACATCCATTTCCTGGCCGTCCCAAAAACCCCTTCTTTCCAAACGCGCTGGAGAAATGGTCCAGCACGCATCCAATACACACGCCCACACCACAGCCCACATTTTGGCAAGCTTGTGTAAAAGGGCCCCTTAATTGGGTAACAAGCCAATTAGCACCGACAATTGGATGTCAACAAGCCATTATTGGTACTAACTGGTACTAATTAGGATTTACATGCATAACTCATGTATTCTATAAAAAGGCATGGGTGGGTCGTGAGCATTCCTAACATTTATGCACAGTGTTATAGAAAATGCCCTATCAGCACCTAAATTAGTCATGCACTGTTACACCAGGTTTTAGTTGGCATGAATAACCACAACTACATTTAGTCACAGGAATGGGCGCTACACGTATTCTATAGACTGTGCCTAACTTTAGGTGAGGCTTATAGAATTGTGCTGAGGGCCAGATTCTATATATGGTGCCTAGAAAATCCGTGCAGAAAACATTTCCACCTAATCGTATTCTAAATGCGGTGCCTAGATTTAGGTGTGGTATATAGAATACACTTAGTTGATATCACAGTGCCTTTATTTACATCAATGAAAATGTGCCATAAATCCCGGTAAGTAGAGTTAGGCACAGGGGGCCACATTCTATAACAACACATGTAAATTTTGAAATGCCCACGAAATGCCCATAACCACGTCCCTTTTTGCCTAAGTACATTAAATTTTAGGTGCAGTACATTACAGAATACACTTAGGGAGTTGTATGTGCAAATTCTAATTATTAGCAATTAGTGCTTATTATTGCTTAAGTGCTGTTAACAATGCTCTTTGGCTTGTTAAGCCAATTAACTTACGTGTGTTGTTACAGAATACGCTTGGATTTTGGCACAGATCTCTAGGCGCACTACATAGAATCCAAGGGTAAGTGCAGTTTTATTTCAGCATCATATATAGAATCTAGTCCTTAGTGGTCCAAATATAGCCGCTAAATGGTTATGTTGAGGTTTCGCCCAAACTTCACACCTGCACCACTGCAGTCCTAGTCAGTTAGGGGGTGGCTGGTTAGTTGAGATACTCAGTGACACTATCCGGTTAAGTGACGCTAAATATCAGCAGTCAGTGAGCTCAGTGGTGTTTAACCAGGCAGGGGCCTTTGTTGCCGGGTTAAATCTCTTTGAATATCGGGCCCAGGGTCTCTTATGGGAAAAAAAGAGAGAGAAATATTCCTGGTAGCTTTGCAAAATAACTGGCAAAGTGCAAAAGGCTAATGTCCTGATTACACAGTGAAGAGGCAATTATCAAAGGGAATTATGCAGTTAAAGGGTTACCTACAAAAAAAAAATCTTTTGAAAATTCTGCGCCTACTATGTGGGTAAAAGGGGAAACTTTAGGGACAGAGTTAGCAAAGTTGCCAAGTTACCTGGTTCCATAGTATTTGTTACCCAATTCTACTCATCAAATTCATTGCGGCAGGCCCCATAATACATTGGAGGGCGCTTTTACTAAGTTGCGGTAAAAGGGGACCTGCGCTAGCGTCAGTGTGTGTTTTTGACAAGCGCTGAGGCCCCCTTTTACCGCAACGGGTAAAAGGCTATCTTTTTTTCAGAAATGAAATGGCAGGGCAGTAAGTGAAGCACTAGCCATGCAGCCATTCCGGGGGGGGGGGGGGGGGGGGGAGCAGTTATCGCCATTCATTGAGATGGTGGTAAGGGCTCCCACACTAACCCATGGTAGCCAGGCTGTTTGTGGCGCTGCCTGATTACTAGGAATGACCACAGGAGGTGGAGGAACCCACAATTCCTACGTCAAGGTAATACAGCAAAAAGGAGTACGTTGATCTGGCCTTTGCAGTAACCCAGGAAGATGTATAAAAATTAAGTCTTAATTTTTATACGTCTCCCTGGGTTATTGCAAAGGGATGCAAATGAGAGACTTTCACGGTCTTCATCAGCAATGTCGGTGAGAAGTCCAGAAAAAAAAAAGACCATGAAAGTCTCTCATTTGCATCATTTGTGATTTGACATCCAATTGTCGCGTCCCGCCGCGCTCCTACCTGCTCTCCCGCCGTGGGGGGCGGGAGTCGGCGGCCTCCGTGGCGCGGAGGGGCGTTCCAGAGGCGCCAGAGTGGAGGGGGGCGTTGTGGCGGGAATGGCGAGTCGGCCCAGGACCGCCGGTCGGCGACGGCGACCACCGGCCCCGCTATCGCCGGGTCTGGAGGCAAGCTTCGCGCCGCGCAAGATGGCGGCGCTGGTATGCGGGCACCGGGGTCTTCCGTGCTCCCGAGCCGGTGCTCCGCCCACCAGGCTCCGGATTGGAGGGCTGAGGCAGGGGCTCCACCTGGGAAGGCGGGCAGCACCAATCCAGGGAGCTCTGCCAACTCCCGGAGCCGGATTAGTGGTCTTCTTCCACGAGGGCGGGGCGGCTAATCGGGCTCGATATTTAAAGAAGGAAGCTAAGCTGACACTTCGCTTCCGGTTCTGTTTCCGTAGCCACCTTGCTAGCCGCTATCTAAAGACTGTGCTGGGATTATCTCCAGGATTGCTAGCCGCCTTGCTAGCCGCTATCTAAAGACTGTGCTGGGATTATCTCCAGGATTGCTAGCCGCCTTGCTAGCCGCTATCCAAAGATTGTGCTGAGATTATCTACAGGATTGCTAGCCGCCCTTGCTAGCCGCTAGCCTAAGACTGTGCTTGTTGATTACTAACTAGGGCAGTCCGATAACCCCGTGGTTCCAGCAGTCCTGCTGGCTGCCTGCAGCTGGGGGCTCAAACCTTGGTGAACGGTGGCCGCCGCGGGTGAAGAGTCGGGGTTACACGGCTGTCCTCTGAGGTCCTTCGGGGCATTGCGGGGCCTAAGGGCTCACCAACTAAAGACAAGACAGGAACCGGAAGCCATGAGCTCGCCTACGCAGCCCGATCTACGGGACCTGGCTAAGGTACTTCAGCAGCAGCAGGAACAGCTGAACGCCCTGTCGGGGGCACTCCAGAACGTGTGCTCGCAGCTGTCGTCGCTTCAGGTACAGAACCAGGCCGCTGCGATCCAGGGGGCCGTAGCGGCTCCCCATCCAGGAGGGTTCCGCGCGGGACCTCGGTTCCCTGAACCTGCACGATATGATGGGGCCCCCGGAGGCTGCCGGGGTTTCCTCAATCAGTGCAACCTAGCCTTCCGGATGCAACCGGAGGCATTTTCATCAGACCAGATTAAGGTGGGATATGTGATTGGCCTATGCGAGGGGAAGGCCCTGGCATGGGCGTCCCCGCTAAGCGAACATCAGGACCCCATCCTGGACGATTATGCCGAATTTCAGCGCCGTTTCCGCATGGTGTTCGACCTCCCTGGCAGGCCGTCCTCCGTGGCGTCGGAACTGCTGCGAATTCAACAAGGGGTGGGGACGGTGGCTGATTATGTCATTCGTTTTCGGACCCTCGCCGCCGAACTACGTTGGAACCAGGAGTCCCTGGCGGCAATCTTTTTGGAAGGATTGCAAGACCGAATCAAGGACGAATTGGCAGGGCGGGAGGTCCAAGGACAATTGGACGCCCTGATTTCGCTCTGTATTCGAGTGGATACCCGGTTCCAAGAGAGAGCGAGAGCCTGTGCAGAACGGCAGAAGTGGGGAAGGGGTGCGTCCCGGACAGGCAAGGGACCGTCCCCCCGCTGTAGTACCCGGGACCCTAAGGAGACGGGTGAGGAGCCGATGGTGATCGGCCGTCAACGATTGGCCCCTTCGGACAGGAAGAAGCGCTTGTGGGGCGGACTGTGCCTGTATTGTGGTGAGGCCGGGCATTTTGTCCGTTCTTGCCCCGCACGAGCGGGAAACGCTTCCCCCAAGGCACCCTGAGGGGAGGGGTCTTGGGGCATTCCGCTCCCTTACCGGATCCTCTGATAACACTGCCAGTGACTCTGCGATGGCACGAGACTATGATCCGGACCCGGGCCCTGGTGGACTCCGGGTCGGGGGGAAACTTTATTTGCCACGAACTTCTGCAACAGATGGGGTGGCCCATGCTTCCCCATCGACCAGCGCTGCAGGTAACATCCATTCAAGGGACTACTTTACCGCAGCCGATCACGGAGATCACACCTTTTTTGGAACTTCAGGAAGGGGAGGACCACCAGGAGGAGGTTCGATTTCTGGTACTCTCTCGGGCCATTCATCCGGTGGTGCTGGGCTTGCCTTGGCTAGGGTTACCATATGGCTCCAGAAAAAGGAGGACGGATTGAGCCAGCCGGGTTTTACTTCCATTGCTTTCCATTGAAAGCAATGGGCAATTACTTCGATTGAAAGCAATTACTTCCATTGAAAGCAATTGCTTTCCTTTGAAAGCAATGGAAGTAAAACCCGGCTGGCTCAATCCGTCCTCCTTTTTCTGGAGCCATATGGTAACCCTAGCCTTGGCTACGGCGCCATACCCCAATTATGGACTGGACCGAGGGGAAGATCCGGTCGTGGGGTAGCGCCTGTCTGGGAACCTGTTTGAAGGGCCGGAACTTCAGTTGTCCCGCGATGGCAGCGGCCCCCGGGATGGCGCTGGCGGGTCCGGCCACACTGCCGGTGGACTATCGGGACTTCGCGGATGTATTTAGTCCCGTGGAGGCGGAGGTCCTACCCCCTCATCGGGCCTTTGATTGTGCCATTAGGTTAATGGAGGATACCATGCCACCCCGGGGCCGGCTTTATGCCTTATCCCGGGAAGAATCCAGGGTGATGCAAGGCTATATCCGGGAGAATCTTCAGAAAGGGTTCATCTGCCCTTCTACGTCTCCGGCTGGGGCCGGGTTCTTTTTTGTGACCAAGAAGGATGGCTCCTTGAGGCCCTGTATTGATTATCGGGGGTTAAATGCCATCACGGTGAAGGATCGATTCCCCTTACCGCTCATCCCTGAACTCTTTGACCGGATCTTTACCAAGTTGGACTTGCGGGGGGCCTACAACTTGGTCCGGATCCGGCAGGGGGACGAATGGAAAACTGCATTCAACACTCATGAGGGGCATTTTCAATATCGAGTGATGCCGTTTGGCCTGTGCAATGCCCCGGCAGTGTTCCAAAGATTCATCAATTTTGTGCTCGAGGATTTGTTGAACTCCACGGTGATTGTCTACCTGGATGACATCTTAATTTTTTCCCCGGAATCCCGCAGAGCATGTGAGTCATGTTCGTGCCGTGCTACAGCGTTTACGGCAATACCAATTGTTTGCCAAACTCAGTAAGTGCTCATTTCATCAGCGGTCTCTGCACTTTTTGGGACACATTCTGTTACCCGGAGGCTTGCGGATGGATCCTGACAAGCTCCGCGCCATCCGGGAGTGGCCTCAACCGCTGGGATTGAAAGCGCTACAGCGGTTCTTGGGATTCGCAAATTACTATCGGCAGTTTATCCCTCAGTATTCGCAACTGACAGCGCCGTTGACAGCGCTCACTAAGAAACATGCGAAGGTACGGGACTGGCCACCAGAGGCGCAAGCCGCATTCCGGCAGGTGAAGGAGGCGTTCGACTCGGCCTCCATCCTGTTGGCCCCGGATCCAGGGAAACCGTTTATTGTGGAGGTGGACGCGTCCGCCTTAGGAGCAGGGGCGGTCCTCTCCCAAGTCAATACCAAAGGCTGGCGCCAACCTTGCTCCTTCTTCTCTCGTAAATTCTCCCCAGCGGAACGTAATTATACGGTGGGGGATAGGGAACTCTTGGCATTGAAATTGGCCTTACAAGAGTGGAGACATTTGTTGGAAGGAGCCGAGCATCGGTTTACGGTGATCACTGACCACAAGAATCTGTTGTATCTCCAAGAGGCCAAGCGGCTGAACCCTCGACAGGCTCGTTGGTCCTTATTTTTTGCTAGGTTTCACTTTCAACTGGTTTTTCGGGCTGCCGCCCAGAATACCCCTGCGGACTCCCTTTCCAGAGCATTTGAGGTTCCGGAGGAAACGGAGGAAATCCATCCCATGTTGGACCCTAACTGTCTCAGTGCTGCCGTGGGAGGGGTCGCTCCAGCGAAGGAACTGGTACCGCCCTCCGATCGAAGAAGTGTCATGCAGTGGGGACATTCCTCTGTATGGGCCGGACATTTCGGGTACCAAAAGACCCTCCGTTTAATTTCTTGACATTACCGGTGGCCTCAGATGTGGCGGGATATCCTTCAGTTTGTCACGACTTGCCCTGTCTGCGCCCGGACGAAGGCAGTAACCGGGCAACCCGTGGGAGACCTGCAACCGATGCCGGTGCCGACAGCTCCCTGGAGGGAGTTGTCGATGGACTTCATCACCGATCTTCCCAGCTCCCAGGGACACACCGTGATCTGGGTCGTGGTTGACCGTTTCTCCCGGATGGCCCATTTTGTTCCCCTGCCGGGGCTTCCATCGGCTGCATCCTTAGCCCAACAGTTCATTCAACACATTTTCCGGCTTCATGGGCTGCCCACCAGAATCATTAGTGATCGGGGACCCCAATTTACCTCACGATTCTGGAGAGCCTTGTGTGTAGCTCTGGGGGTTGCGACCCACTTCTCGTCAGCCTACCATCCCCAGACCAACGGGATGGTCGAACGGATTAACCAAACATTGAAAGGGTTCTTGCGGGCTTTTGTCAACAAGCGTCAAGATAACTGGTCATCCCTGCTTCCATGGGCTGAGTTTGCCTACAACCATAGTGACCATTCAGCCTCTGGGCACTCTCCTTTCTTCTTGGTATATGGACAACATCCACGGCTTCCAGCGCCTTTTCCCGAGGGCACCGCTACACCCATGGTTTCTCAAACCTTAGCCGATCTGCAGAAGGTCTGGGAGATAGCCCGGGTACAGCTACAACGAGTGGCCGCCAAGTATAAGGCCTTCGCGGATCGCCATCGACGCATTGCACCGGTGCTACAGCCAGGACAAAAGGTGTGGCTAAGTACGAAATACCTAAGATTGCGGGTCCCCTCTCGGAGACTAGGGCCATGGTACATTGGGCCGTTTACAATCCAATCTCGGATTGGAGCAGTGACTTACCGGTTGTGGCTCCCGAGGACTTTACGAGTGCATAACGCCTTCCATGTGTCGCTGTTGAAAAGTTTCCGGGGGTCCAAGTGGCATCTACAGAATCAAGAGACGGTCGTTCCTGAGGCGGACCCTGATCCGGAGTATGAAGTTGAGGACATTCTGGACTCCAAGAGGCGGCGGGGAAGGCTGTACTACCTGCTATCTTGGAAGCATTTTGGTTCTGAAGACAACTCCTGGGAACCAGCTACCAACGTTCATGCTCCGGACTTGGTAAGAACCTTCCATGCACGTTTTCCTCTCAAACCGGGCCCCAGGAGAAAGAAGGCATCCAGGGGGGATACTGTCGCTTCCCGCCGCGCTCCTACCTGCTCTCCCACCTTGGGGGGCAGGAGTCGGCGGCCTCCGCGGCGCGGAGGGGCGTTCCAGAGGCGCCAGAGTGGAGGGGGGCGTTGTGGCGGGAATGGTGAGTCGGCCCAGGACCGCCGGTCGGCGACGGCGACCACCGGCCCCGCTATCGCCGGGTCTGTAGGCAAGCTTCGCGCCGCGCAAGATGGCGGTGCTGGTATGCGGGCACCGGGGTCTTCCGTGCTCCCGAGCCGGCGCTCCGCCCACCAGGCTCCGGATTGGAGGGCTGAGGCAGGGGCTCCACCTGGGAAGGCGGGCAGCACCAATCCAGGGAGCTCTGCCAACTCCCGGAGCCGGATTAGTGGTCTTCTTCCACGAGGGTGGGGCAGCTAATCGGGCTCGATATTTAAAGAAGGAAGCTAAGCTGACACTTCGCTTCCGGTTCTGTTTCCGTAGCCACCTTGCTAGCCGCCTTGCTAGCCGCTATCTAAAGACTGTGCTGGGATTATCTCCAGGATTGCTAGCCGCCTTGCTAGCCGCTATCCAAAGATTGTGCTGAGATTATCTACAGGATTGCTAGCCGCCCTTGCTAGCCGCTAGCCTAAGACTGTGCTTGTTGATTACTAACTAGGGCAGTCCGATAACCCCGTGGTTCCAGCAGTCCTGCTGGCCGCCTGCAGCTGGGGGCTCAAACCTTGGTGAACGGCGGCCGCCGCGGGTGAAGAGTCGGGGTTACACGGCTGTCCTCTGAGGTCCTTCGGGGCATTGCGGGGCCTAAGGGCTCACCAACTAAAGACAAGACACCAATAACCTGATTACATACGAAAGCTTTGTTTTCATTTTTATACAACCTTGGAACCTCCTAAGACTCCTGAGGCAGGCGCATAAGCGCGGAAATACAGCTGCTGTGTCGAGTCATTTGATGTTTCCTAATAAAGACTTAATTTTTATACGTCTCCCTGGGTTATTGCAAAGGTCAGACCATCCTGCTGCCTGATTACTGCCAGGTAAGCACTGGCACTACAAAAATAAAAAAATATTTTTGTTGCACTGGACATGGCGTGCACTGGGGGTGGGAACTACCACCGGGCTCCTGTGGTAGCCCAGTGGCAGTTCCCCTGGGGTAGAGTTGCCAGAAATCCAGGACTGGCCTTCAATCTTTCTCCCGGAATTGGATAACTTAGCAGCTCTGAGTTAGGGTCAGGTTGGTGAAGTACACAAAGGGATGAAATCTCCACATCTGCTTTACCCTGCATATGGAATACCTGCAAAGCACCCCCAGCTAAAGACTCAATGGGAAACTCTACAAGAAGTGTTACATGAGTATCACTGACACTTTAAAAACTGTTTTCTGACTGCAAAATGTTCTAGTGGGCCAATAATTTAGAGGGGGGAAAAAAATCAAAACACCACCACACATTTGCATGGTAAAACAGCTGAAAAGCTATTATGTACTAATGAGATGCTATGCCCTACAGTTATTATACACAAATCTATAAAAAGCTGTTTCAATACTTTTTGTCTTTCCGGTTTGCATAAATTATTTTACAGAGCATGTTCCATGTACCGTGATTAACATTCAACCCACAGAAATGCCTTTGATGCTCAGAGGTTTTAAGGAATTCTTCATTCAGCGTCTTGAGGCCAAATGCACAGTGAGATACAGCTGTGAGTATCAATGGCTATATCCAAAGCCAATAAAAATCTGTGTCGGTGCACTTCTATTGGAAATTGTCCTTTGGGGAATTTTATTTTTCAAAGATTACTCTTTAAATGAAGCATAGAACTAACTCTGACTGGAGTGAGAGTAAAAAGTTCACCACCATTAAAATTCCCAGCTGAGTCTGGCAGATTTTGTTGTCTTCTTTTAATAATTTTCTATTGGTCTTTGCATTTAAACCCTAGAATGATGAAACACTTTGTCATTATTTCCTAAGTACCTCATAGCCTCAGAGGCCCATATTAGCATTACATACTGGTGTTAACTGGTAGTTTTATTCAGATGGGCTTATGCTTATTTTTAGGTTATTGAAATTTAAATCAATCTTAATTCTGTAAACATTACATTTCCCTACCTCCTGCTGACACACTCCAATTAGTTGGTAATATGTTCCAAGCACTGTACAGCAGAAAAGTCCAGTGACAGCAAAGTACATAATACAATTTGGGCAGAATAAAACTATTGGTTTCTTACATATGTTAACAAATATGCTGACTGTCTTAAATATGTAAGGTCCATCTGGTTTCTCACTTAATCCAGTCTGTAAATAAGGGATGGTATTATCCAGTTCTGTGCAGCCTTGTTAGTGTATTTGTGATGTGCCAGGCAGAGGTTAAGAGGACCTCAGAGGGATGCTGTGTTCACCTCCAGTCCCAGAGAGGAGCACGAGTGCTTTCAGGAATTACCCGGTAGGCATGAGACAGAGAAAAGCTTAACCAGCTCTTCTTCGAAGGGCTTTCTGTGAATTCTTTTGCAACAAATGAAGAATGTTTCCTGCTAGTATAGCAAACTGCAAATTATGCTTGCACATATAACAAGACAAAAATTATTCAGCATAAAGGGATCACATTCATGGTGTTCTTGAAATGTTGTATATTTTATTCAATGCAGAAAATTTTTAGAAGGGTACTATATTGGGGAGACAAGACAGATGCTGAAGACAAGAATCAGCTTACATGAATACCACATAAAAGATAAAAGTGGCAGCTCTGTGGGTGAGCAATTTTCAGGAACCTGGCACTGCATCAGTGACCTTATGATCAGAACACTAAGATGTAATTTTTATATAATCCAGGAATGTAAGACCTTTGAATTTAAGATGATGAAATATTTTGACACCCACTTGACAGGACTTAACAAGGATCAGGGTTTCCTATCACATTATAAACCATAAAATTATAGTGCTTTATTGCTTTCTGATTCCCATCCATCTATCCCTGTTTCACTCTTTCCCCTCCACCCCTATTTTTCCCTTGAGACTGTCTTTCAAATGTCTTTCACGCTTGAGCCCCAGGAGGGGTGAGTGGGCTTTCCTGAGGGTTCCTCAGAGAGGAACATTGTCACACAGCCAGAAGGAGGCTGGGATAATCAAATACCGCTGGGGAATGGGCCTGTGTGTTTACAAGGGGAAGGAGCTGAATTAGAGTGTTATATGGACAGATAATTGGCAAAAATTATTAAATTGGGGGTATCTTGTCCTGGCAAAAGAAACTGGGGGTGGGGGAGGCTGTGGGAGTACAGTATAGTATTTCTACCCATTAGCAGAAGTTACTACAAGTGGAGAATTGACCCTCTGTGGAGAAGGGATCGAGAGCCTGGAAACTTTGACCGAGAAGTGCTCTGCTGGGGGAAGAAGGTGGGTACGAGGAACCACGTCTCAAACTTTGGACAGACGAAGGAGGTCCAGTCCATGCATAAGCCTGGCTGCTGGAAGAGAGCCCAACGGAATTTGAAACAGTGATGAATAGGTCAGCCCTTGGATTATTTTGCCAAGCATAAAGGGACAGAACCTGCCACAAGCGGTGAGGGGAAGTGTTTAGCCCTAGTGGATTTATTGAACTGTTTCTTGTTTGTGAGTTACAACCTGATTGTTAAAGACTGTTCATGTTCAGTAAAGTTGGAATTTTAAAACATAAAAGCAGATGTGTGAGTAGATTTCTTGGAACGAGACATCAGAGTGTGTGGTTTGGGGAAACCTCCCGGCTTACTGGGATTAATCCCAGCCCCAGCCCACACCCTAGACAATCTGACTTGCGCATTTTATGTGGATCCTGGTTCAAGTACCTAAGCCAAAGAGCATAGCCAGCAGTCTGGACTGTTTCAGTGGGACCAGAGTTATAGACATACATGTATTGATATTGATATTCTACAAAACAGCACAGAGAGGGTCCAAAACACAAAAAGAAGCACCAAGAGCCTTCAAAAATGGGACACAATTCTTATTAAGCTTAAAAATCAGTCTTCCATTGATGACCTGACACAGGCTGTGTTTCAGCGCACAGCGCCTGCATCCTGGATCAAATGTGGACTCCGTGTGCAGCAGCAAAACTTCCTCCTTTTGGAATAAAAAGAACTCTATTAGGGTTCCAAAGGGTACAAACACCTAATAGTTGGTAGATGTAACAATGAAAACAGCTCGGCTGCATAGAAAAAGCTCTGGTCCAATTCCAAAAGTCAGCTGCAGTCAAAGCAAAACAATAGGTTCTAACAGCCACACAAACTCAAAGAGCCATCAGCACATGCTTTAGTCTACATTTCTATATTTGAAGATGTCTGATGATCATGATTGCTTAGTTCAATTATCAAAATTGGGGTGTGGGGTGTAAGGCTGAAGATTTCCCAAGGGTGTCCACCACCCTTTCACTGGCTCTGCATGTGGCAATACTTTTTTAGAGGAGCTTTTTATGTCTCTGCACAAAGTATTAGCATGGCCACACTATCTGGATACTTATTTACTGCTCACATGATGGAACTTATTGCAAAATTAAGGAGCATTTTAATCTGGATTCTTAATTTTTTACCATTAGTTTCATTGCATAAGCCCCTCGGCATACTATTATTTTCTTTTAACATTTTATTTAAGATTTTAAAACTTAAATTCAAGAAATACTCTTGAAAAGCAATGACGTTGTTATATAGTAAAACAGAAGACAGGAAGTCCAGAGCACAGGAAGCCAAGCCAAATGAAAAAAGCACAATGGGCCACAATAGGCCTCCAAGGATGGTTTGGCATCTAAAATGTTTTAAACCAATGTTTCCCAAGTCTGGTCTTGGAGTACCCCTTGCCAGTCAGGTTTTCAGGATATCTCCAATGAATAAGCATGAAAGAAATTTGCAAACCAAGTTCATGCATAATCATTGTGTATATCCTGAAAACCTGACTGGCAAGGAGTACACCAGGACTGAACTTGGGAAACTCTGTTTTAAATGACCTGACAAAAGCCGTGTTTCAGTGAAGTGTCTGCATCAGGGGTCATTAATGTTAGCTTGATAATAGTGAGTGTTGTTTGGTTGTTGAGAAATTTTAAGAAATTTAATTTGGTTATTTTTATTTAGTAAGGGTATATTTCCTGGAAATTATGTTCGAGTTTTCTTTTTTTGTAATCCACAATGAACTGTCAAGGTGTTTGCGGACTAAAAGCATTGTATTGTATTGTTACCAACACATATATACATCCTAATTCTATATATGGTGCTCAAAATTGCACATTTAAATTTGGTCACGTGCCCCATTTGCACGTGCAATTTAATTGATAAACAAATCTGGGCACTAATAATTATGGGCACTAATTGGCATTAATTTAATTTTGCCAATGCATTTTTATGTGCCGGGTTCTGCACAGGGGACGCAGCCATGGGAGGGGCATGGGCGGATCAGGAGAATACCTGGATTTTGTGTGTAGTGTTACAGAATAAAAGAGATCCACGCCTAATTTAGCTATTAAAATTTACACCAGGTTTCAGTTGGTTTAAATCCTCACACCCAAAATTGGGAGCAGATCCCAGCACCAAATGCTGTTTTATAAACAGCACCCAACTCTGAGTTATGCAGTGATATCTGTGGAACCCTTCAATTTTATCAGAAATGTAACAAACACAGCAAACCATCTACTATCCTCCATCTCATGATTGCTGCTTGTACGATATTTTTATGTTCCTATAACTTGTTGGAAAAAATATTCAAATAATTTACAAGTCTTTCTAAATATTGCTTTTTTTCCCCTTATGCCTTGAAACACGGGTGATAGGACAGAAATCACTAATGTCATCATGTAATAATGCGTGAAACTGGTCCATTAGTTCTGCTGTTTCCAGTTTCCAGCTGCAGTCCTCCAGTTCCAGCTGTAGATCACAGTGATATTAAAAGGCAGAGGGTTTTTTTTGAAGAGCAGAAACAAAGTTCTTCCAGAAACAAAAATGAGGTGAATTGGTTGGTTTTAAATATTTGCTGAAAGTTGAAAACCTGAAAAATAGATTTATACAAAGCATAAAAAAGAATATGGTGGTTATTTTAGAAGCCATATACATTGTTTAGAGATATAGAACACTGTATTTAGAAAAAATGTTTTGCATACATGTTGTGATGGTGCCTCTCTCAGCAAGAGGCCAAAGGGATAGAAAAGAACTCTCCACTACAAGAAGCAAGTACAGAGATCTATATCAGGGGGTATTTTCCCCTTTCCAGTGTCAGTATTTTCGATTACCCTTTAACTCAGGGGTGAAATAGCAGCACATAGTCAAGGCATCACAACTTGAAAAAAAATATAAACACAGACTTGGTGACTACATGCATCACTTTGGCAATCAGTTTCATTTGCTTTCTATAGAACCCAAAAATATAAAATAAAATCCAACCAAAGACTATCAGGCTTATTTTCAAAAGTGAAGGGCGCCCATCTTCCGACACAAATCGGGAGATGGGCGTCCTTCTCTCAGGGTTGCCCAAATCGGCATAATTGAAAGCCGATTTTGGGTGTCCTCAACTGCTTTCCATCGCGGGGACAACCAAAGTTCGGCACCGTAGCGAAGGCGGGACTGGGGCGTGATTAAGAGATGGGCGTCCTCGGCCGATAATGGAGAAAAGGGCATCCCTGACGAGCACTTGGACGACTTTACTTGGTCCATTATTTCTTGCGACCAAGCCGTGAAAAGTAAGGGAGCTATGCACCTGGAACCAATTTATAGTCCACTGCAGTGCCCCCTAGGCTGCCCGGTTGGTGTCCTGGCATGTGAGGGGGACCAGTGCACCACGAATTCTGGCTCCTCCCATGACCAAATGGCTTGGATTTGGTCATTTTTGAAGTGGGCGTCCTCGGTTTCCATTATGGCTGAAAACCAGGGACGACCATCTCTAAGGTCGACCATCTCAACATTTAGGTTGACCATCTCTAAGGTTGACCTAAGTGTTGAGATTTGGGAGTCCCCGACCATATTATCAAAACGAAAGATGGACGCCCATCTTGTTTCAATAAAATGGGTTTCCCCGCCCCTTCGCGGGGCCATCCTGTGAGGATGCCCTCATGAAAACGTGGGCACCCCATTCGATTATGCCCCTCCATGGGAGCTTTATGCAAATGAGCTCCTCCAGAGCTTTTTAAACGAAGGTCCCTTTGAAACAACTTAATGTCTCTTCCTTTTCCTAAAACCAAATTTACCAGGGAAACAGTCTATGGCTCATACAGTGGTGGAAATAAGTATTTGATCCCTTGCTGATTTTGTAAGTTTGCCCACTGACAAAGACATGAGCAGCCCATAATTGAAGCGTAGGTTATTGGTAACAGTGAGAGATAGCACATCACAAATTAAATCCGGAAAATCACATTGTGGAAAGTATATGAATTTATTTGCATTCTGCAGAGGGAAATAAGTATTTGATCCCCCACCAACCAGTAAGAGATCTGGCCCCTACAGACCAGGTAGATGCTCCAAATCAACTCGTTACCTGCATGACAGACAGCTGTCGGCAATGGTCACCTGTATGAAAGACACCTGTCCACAGACTCAGTGAATCAGTCAGACTCTAACCTCTACAAAATGGCCAAGAGCAAGGAGCTGTCTAAGGATGTCAGGGACAAGATCATACACCTACACAAGGCTGGAATGGGCTACAAAACCATCAGTAAGACGCTGGGCGAGAAGGAGACAACTGTTGGTGCCATAGTAAGAAAATGGAAGAAGTACAAAATGACTGTCAATCGACAAAGATCTGGGGCTCCACGCAAAATCTCACCTCGTGGGGTATCCTGGATCATGAGGAAGGTTAGAAATCAGCCTACAACTACAAGGGGGGAACTTGTCAATGATCTCAAGGCAGCTGGGACCACTGTCACCACGAAAACCATTGGTAACACATTACGACATAACGGATTGCAATCCTGCAGTGCCCGCAAGGTCCCCCTGCTCCGGAAGGCACATGTGACGGCCCGTCTGAAGTTTGCCAGTGAACACCTGGATGATGCCGAGAGTGATTGGGAGAAGGTGCTGTGGTCAGATGAGACAAAAATTGAGCTCTTTGGCATGAACTCAACTCGCCGTGTTTGGAGGAAGAGAAATGCTGCCTATGACCCAAAGAACACCGTCCCCACTGTCAAGCATGGAGGTGGAAATGTTATGTTTTGGGGGTGTTTCTCTGCTAAGGGCACAGGACTACTTCACCGCATCAATGGGAGAATGGATGGGGCCATGTACCGTACAATTCTGAGTGACAACCTCCTTCCCTCCGCCAGGGCCTTAAAAATGGGTCGTGGCTGGGTCTTCCAGCACGACAATGACCCAAAACATACAGCCAAGGCAACAAAGGAGTGGCTCAGGAAGAAGCACATTAGGGTCATGGAGTGGCCTAGCCAGTCACCAGACCTTAATCCCATTGAAAACTTATGGAGGGAGCTGAAGCTGCGAGTTGCCAAGCGACAGCCCAGAACTCTTAATGATTTAGAGATGATCTGCAAAGAGGAGTGGACCAAAATTCCTCCTGACATGTGTGCAAACCTCATCATCAACTACAGAAGACGTCTGACCGCTGTGCTTGCCAACAAGGGTTTTGCCACCAAGTATTAGGTCTTGTTTGCCAGAGGGATTAAATACTTATTTCCCTCTGCAGAATGCAAATAAATTCATATACTTTCCACAATGTGATTTTCCGGATTTAATTTGTGATGTGCTATCTCTCACTGTTACCAATAACCTACCCTTCAATTATGGGCTGCTCATGTCTTTGTCAGTGGGCAAACTTACAAAATCAGCAAGGGATCAAATACTTATTTCCACCACTGTAGGTGATAAGAAAATTCCCAATTTCCCTGCTTCCCAAAAAGTTTCATTCCATGAAAATACTGGTGCAAACAAACACTACTCAGCATCTACAAATATCTATGTCATATCTTCTGTCTGGCCCCTCTTACAAACCTAGGGCTCAAACAGCTAGTAGATCCCTCGTACAATCACTCATAATAGAGAAGGCCTGACCTCTATTATGCCCTCCCCTCATTTGCTAGCAGCAATTAAAAGAAAAAACCCCCACTTTGCTTGCAAAGCAAGCAGCTGGATCAACTACCAATTTTTCAATTGTCCAGGAGCTATTTAGGGACTGAGTTATTGGATACAGTGCACAAGCCATTCAGGGGTCAGTTTTCTAATTCCATTTCTTCACATGCTTCAGGTGTTATAGTGACTGATCTCTGAAGTTCCATGGGCTCCTCACTTGTTTCATCTGGAGTAGTAGTGCTTCCACTTCCGTGGGTTGGGGAAAATGCTCCTCCCCCTCCCAGCACCAAGTTCGAGGAGTTTTAAAGCACTCCTACTTTTCTGGAAGTTCCCTTCCAACCTGTCGGCATTACCAGGATCTTTCCTGAACCTTCTTCACCTTTCCTTGAGTGCCTGGCAACCTTTTACTAGAAGACCCTGGGCAACCTCTGTTCCCTGCAAGTTTACTTGCAGCTGGTTTTCTTATGCTGTCTTTATTCCATAAAGGGATAGGAGAGCATTGAGCTTGAGGTAGTAGGGCTCTTACAATCCCTCTTCCTTCCTCTTCACAATGTCTGAGTTATAAGAACATAAGCATTGTCATACTGGGACAGACCGAAGGTCCATCGAGCCCAGTATCCTGTTTTCAACAGTGACCAATCCAAGTCACAAATACCTGGCAAGAACCCAAAAGAGTAAAACAGATTTTATGCTGCTTATCCTAGAAATAAGCGTTGGATTTTCCCAACTCCATCTTAATAATGGCTTATGGAATTTTCTTTTAGGAAATTACCTAAACCTTTTTTAAACCCTGCTATGCTAGAGTTCATAAAATACTGATGGAGTTACACCATATATATGTGCGGGCTCTAGGATTCAGAGCTAGTACCTATTCGAATATTGGCACTGAATATCCAGGTAGTTGACAGCCAGCTGGTAGTCACCAGGGCACCACCAATATTCAGTGGCGGTACCTGGATAGCCACCAAGTTAACTTAGAACAGCCTAATTTGCTGTCCTGAGTTACCCAAATAGTTATCCAGGTATCACTGTTGACTCCTCCCTTGCTGCATTAGCGGCCTCCCCACATTTTCAGTAGTACTACCTGGTTGTGTGCCACTGAAAATCTGGGGATTGCCCAGTCAGTAGGAGATAACTGGGCTGGAACCTCTTCTGCTCAGCTATCTCCCGCTGAATACCAGCTCCTTAGTTTTTTTGCTTCCATAACTATGACAATTTCCATCTCCAATATCTCCAATGGCCCCCAGATATATGGTAAGCTGTATTGTAGAAAAGCATTAGTATCATAGCAATGTTATTTGAATGTTCTAATGTGTGCTTATTAGATATTTCATTAGAATTATGCTTACATTGTATTATATCTCTGTTATTTTGAATTTCAGTGCTGTTAAATGTGTGTATTTTTGATAGTGTTTCATGACAGTCCTATTTTTAGGTTTCAATTTGCTGTTTTCAAGTTTACCTCTTTCATTGTATTTATGTTTAAATTTGGTCATTTTACTATTGTTATGCTGTTAACATAATTGTAAGTTCGATGTTAAACTATACCTACTGTACACCGCCTTGGGTGAATCTCTTCATAAAGGTGGTTAATAAATCCCAATAAATAAATAAATATGTAACCCTGGTAAAGATAGAACCACTTCTAAGTATAGGAGCCATTTTTTTTTTAAATACTTGGGAATTTTAAACTCAGCTTAAACTATTGTGTGTGTGTGTGTGGGGGGGGGGGGGGTTGCTTGAGCTCTTGCAGCACTCATAAAGCTGGTACTGATACATTTATGTAAGCTGACTTAGGACACCAGATGGGTGAACAATTTTCTCAGTGCTCTACCAACTTTTATTTTCTCAGTGCTCTACCAACTTTTCCAGAGAGAGAGAGAATGATGATGATGATGATGGAGCTCTTTTGTACTTCCTCTTTTTTGGGAAATAATAATGTTTCATGATAACTGAATGCAGTAGAGAGGGAAATAGCATAACAAATCCCCTTACAATGTTTCCTTTGTACATCTCTGGACAGACTTTGGAGGACTCTAAAGGCCTTTTCCTGTACCACTCAGTAAGTTGGCAAGATGGCATCTATCAGGAATCTCATTACATGACAAACTGTTCAGAGCACTCCATATATTGTCTCCTTTAAAAGCTCCAAATATCTAATGACACTACCCATATTGCAACCTGAGTGGCCTCAGAAAAATGAAACAAATCTGAAACAATAAATCATGTCTGTAGCATGGCTCACTAAATTTTCAGACAGGAAAGTGAAGCTTCCCAGAATTGCTACACAAAATGCTGCAGTCTCATTGCATTTTATTATTTTTTTTCTTTTAAGATATGTTTGTATATTTTACCCTATGTCTTTTTCTCATCAGAGAGAAGAATATCCCAATATCATGAATGATTATAGAGAGATAAAAAGAAAGAATCCTCATCATCAATAGAATTCCACATGGCTACTACGGAAAAGATATGTCTTCTAGAAACCAGTAGAAGACAAAGCAAAAAGAACCGATAAGAAAATTAGCCAACAAAGAGCATATATAAATAATGTTCTCTTTCCTAACTGATGCACTTGGCTTGTAGGTTTTAGTATAAAGAGGTACAAAAGAACTCATTGTTATATTTCTGTTGCATAGACAAAGTTGTAAGAGAGTGAACACTCAGATAACTTTATTTCTACTTAAAAACTGTAAACTAGATCTGAAACTGACAGCGTTCAAGAATGTACTTTTAGAGGGTAGGCATCTGTCCCACACAATATAAGTAATATTTTTAGGCTTATTCCTAATGGAAAAAAGTGTCTCTAACCTCAATATAAACAAAAGATTGATATAAATAGAGATATATACTGATTGATTGTTACATCTCATACAAGAGATAAGAAATAGAAAAAAAACATTCAGCATTCAAATTAGTCCACATCAACAGGAAAGAGAGGCTATTATTAACTAGGAAAAACATAAAGCAATCAAAAAAAAGACTTTCTCAGCCAAGCTCTCCCCCCCCCCCACCACCACAAATGGCAGTGGCAACCCTGCCCGTAGTCTTGGTACTACCACTAGGGGGTCAGGTTTCTCTATAAGGAGATCACTGTTGGCACAGGGGCCTGCTGGCCTTATATGGAAACTGGACACCTAGCAATAGTACTGCAAGACTACTTACTAGGGGTCACATAAGTACATAAGTAATGCCATACTGGGAAAAGACCAAGGGTCCATCGAGCCCAGCATCCTGTCCACGACAGCGGCCAATCCAGGTCAAGGGCACCTGGCAAGCTTCCCAAATGTACACACATTATATACATGTTATTCCTGGAATTGTGGATTTTCCCCAAGGCCATTTAGTAGCGGTTTATGGACTTGTCCTTTAGGAAACCGTCCAACCCCTTTTTAAACTCTGCTAAGCTAACCACCTTCACCACTTTCTCCGGCAACGAATTCCAGAGTTTAATTATACGTTGGGTGAAGAAAGTTTTTCTCTAATTTGTTTTAAATTTACTACACTGTAGTTTCATTGCATGCCCTCTAGTCCTAGTATTTTTGGAAAGCGAGAACAGATGCTTCACATCCACCTGTTCCACTCCACTCATTATTTTATATACCTCTATCATGTCTCCCCTCAGCCGTCTCTTCTCCAAGCTGAATAGCCCTAGCCTCCTTAATCTTTCTTCATAGGGAAGTTGTCCCATCCCCGCTATCATTTTAGTCGCCCTTCGCTGCACCTTTTCCAATTCTACTATATCTTTCTTGAGATGCGGCGACCAGAATTGAACACAATACTCAAGGTGTGGTCGCACCATGGAGCGATACAACGGCATTATAACATCCTCACACCTGTTTTCCATACCTTTCCTAATAATACCCAACATTCTATTCGCTTTCCTAGTTGCAGCAGCACACTGAGCAGAAGGTTTCAGCGTATTATCGACGACGACACCCAGATCCCTTTCTTGGTCCGTAACTCCTAACGTGGAACCTTGCATGACGTAGTTATAATTCGGGTTCTTTTTTCCCACATGCATCACCTTGCACTTGCTCACATTAAACGTCATCTGCCATTTAGCCGCCCAGTCTCCCAGTCTCGTAAGGTCCTCTTGTAATTTTTCACAATCCTGTCGCGATTTAACAACTTTGAATAACTTTGTGTCATCAGCAAATTTAATTACCTCGCTAGTTACTCCCATCTCTAAATCATTTATAAATATATTAAAAAGCAGTGGTCCTAGCACAGACCCCTGAGGAACCCCACTAACTACCCTTCTCCATTGTGAATACTGCCCATTTAACCCCACTCTCTGTTTCCTATCCTTCAACCAGTTTTTAATCCACAATAGGACATTTCCTTCTATCCCATGACCCTCCAATTTCCTCTGTAGCCTTTCATGAGGTGCCTTGTCAAACGCCTTTTGAAAATCTAGATACACAATATCAACCGGTTCCCCTTTGTCCACATGTTTGTTTACTCCTTCAAAGAATTGAAGTAAATTGGACAGGCAAGATTTCCCCACACAAAAGCCGTGCTGACTTGGTCTCAGTAATCCATGTCCTCGGATGTGCTCTGTAATTTTGTTTTTAATAATAGCCTCTACCATTTTCCCCGGCACTGACGTCAGACTCACCGGTCTATAATTTCCCGGATCTCCCCTGGAGCCTTTTTTAAAAATCGGCGTTACATTGGCCACCCTCCAATCTTCCGGTACCACGCTCGATTTTAAGGATAAGTTGCATATTACTAGCAGTAGCTCCGCAAGCTCATTTTTGAGTTCTATCAGTACTCTAGGATGAATACCATCCGGTCCAGGAGATTTGCTACTCTTCAGTTTGCTGAACTGCCCCATTACGTCCTCCAGGTTTACCGTGAAGTCAGTAAGTTTCTCCGATTCGTCCCCTTGAAATACCATTTCCGACACCGGTATCCCACCCAAATCTTCCTCGGTGAAGACCAAAGCAAAGAATTCATTCAGTCTCTCCGCTACGTCTTTGTCTTTCTTGATCGCCCCTTTTACCCCTCAGTCATCCAGCGGCCCAACCGATTTTTTTGCCGGCTTCCTGCTTTTAATATACCGAAAAAAATTTTTACTATGTTTTTTTGCCTCTAATGCTATCTTTTTTTCGTAATCCCTCTTGGCCTTCTTTATCTGTGCCTTGCATTTGCTTTGACACTCCTTATGCTGCTTCTTGTTATTTTCAGACGGTTCCTTCTTCCATTTTCTGAAGGCGTTTCTTTTAGCCCTAATAGCTTCCTTCACCTCACTTTTCAACCAGGCCGGCTGTCTTTTGGACTTCCGTCTTTCTTTTCTAATGCGCGGAATATGTATGGCCTGGGCCTCCAGGATGGTATTTTTGAACAGCGTCCACGCCTGTTGTACAGTTTTTACTCTCTCAGTTGCCCCCCTAAATTTTTTTTTACCGTTCTTCTCATTTTATCATAGTCTCCTTTTTTAAAGTTAAACGCTAACGTATTTGACTTTCTGTGTACAGTTACTTCAAGGTCGATATCACTGACACCATTTTGCAAATGGAACCAGCAAGGACAGGAGTGAATAGGATTTGCTCCTACCCGGAACCCACTAGACCCCAGGAAAATGTCCAGGTATGCCCGGATGTGTCTTGTTCCTATTGCAAAGATTAAATGTGCCCCTGATGCAGACAGTCCAGCTGCCATGTCAAACTATGCCTAAAACACCTATGCGGTAGGACAATATATACAACAATCTTGTCTTGAAAGATTGCTTCTCAAATAAATTCTTTGATTAGCCACTAGTTTGTTTTTCTGGCTGCTTTTTTTATTTCTCAGTTGGGACCTTTGCTGCAGCTTGGCTTTGCTTCTCTTTATTCTTCGGACACCCAAACCCAAGACCTTCAATCTACAGTACAGAATGAGCTTCTTCTCAACATGGAGTACTACCTTATATCTTAAGGAAAGAGTTCAGCAGGAGGCCCATCCTGGCAAAAGACTAGTTAAGGAAGGAAATCATTATGGTCTTCACCACTTCAGGCATGTCCCAGCATACTGTGCACCACATCATAGAGGTGTACAGGTAGGGACTACTTTAGTAGAAGGTAGGTAAAGTATAGACTCATCTTACAAAGACCACTTGAGGGAGGTCCTGCTCCATTCAGCTCATTGCTCTGGAGAAAAGGCTGAAGGCCTCCCTCGGATCTGAACACATTGAAGACATATCAGGTGAATGAGGCATAATAAAATCTCAGCTGCTGGGAGAGCAAGTAATAACATCCGGGGGGGGGGGGGGGGGGGCAATATACAAAGCTACTTAAATGACCAGCAATGGCTCCTAGCCAGTTATATTGCTTGTGTGGGGTATCAGCTGATATTTGGCCTACCTGTTTGATACCTAAAGGCCTACCTGTTTGATACTGCTTTCAATTCCTAACCTGTCACCTGCTCGTAACCTTTATCTTGTCTTCTTTCTTCAATAGTCCCTTTTCCCTATGTGTCCTGTCTGTCCTTCCCTTATCTCTTATTTGTCCTGTCTGTCTATCCTGATTTAGATTGTAAGCTCTTTTGAGCAGGGACTGTCTTTTCTTCATGTTCAATTGTGAAGCGCTGCGTACGACTGGTAGCGCTATAGAAATGATTTGTAGTAGTAGTAGTATATTTGGTGGCACTTAACCAGTTAGTGCCACTGATTATCACCATGGACTGCTAAACTCAAAGCCAGCTATTATGTGGACATTCCATGGGTGGCGTTGGCACTTATATGGTTTCACCCAAGTTTAGCAGTCAAATTGGACTACATAAAAGCCAGTCTTATCTTTATGTGGTGTTGCTTAGATGGTTAAGTGCTGAACATTGTAATTAACTGCATAAGAGATATCTGGCCGCATAAATCCAGATATTCAATGGCAGTGCTTGGACATGGCCCAGCATTGAATAACTGGGAATAACTTCAGTGGTGGCTAAAAAAAAAAAACACTTCACTGCTGCCAGCTGATACATGGGTGCCAGGTCTGTGGGTGCTGTGGGTGCCTGAGCACCCCTAACATTTTTCCTTGTAAGTCTATGGTTACCATACGACCGGTTTTAGTCAGACATGTCCTCTTTTTGAGGAAATGGCCGGGCAAGTGGGCAGGTTTTGCCAGCCTGCCCATTGGTCCGGAATTGCAGATGAATGGGCAGGCTGGTGGGCGGATGGGCAGGCAGGCTTCCTATCCTCCCCTCCCTTCCCCTCCTTCACCTTAGTGTGGTGCCCTAGTGGTCTAGTGACCTCTTCAGGGCAGGAAAGAGCCCCCCGCAGGAAAGAGCCCCCTCTTTCCTGCCTGGCGCATTTGCAGACTGTCTTTCTCCTGGTGCTGATTCAAATTGGCTGCCGAGAGTTCAAGTGGTGGCCTCGCAAGACTTGTAAGGTCACTGTTTGAACTCTCGGCAGCCATTTTGAATTGGTGCTGGGAGAAAGACAGTCTGCAGATGCACCAGGCAAGAAAGAAGGGGCTCTTTCCTGCCCTGAAGAGGTCACTAGACCACCAGGGCACCACACTAAGGTAAAGGAGGGGAGGGGTGGGGTAGTGAATGGAGTCATGTGGGTGGAGGGAGGCTGGAAAATTGGGCAGGGGATCTACATGGGGGGAGAGAGGGAATTAGGATTTTTTTTGGGGGGGGTCAAAGTGACAGAAGTGGGGCAGGGTGTGACAGGGGGTAAGCAGGGTGTGACAGCAGCGGGGAATGTGTCCTCTTTTTTTCTTTGGGCAAATATAGTAACCCTATGTAAGTCTGTAGATCTGGGGCAGCAAGCTTCATGCGCTACAGGAAAAAGGTTCTTCTGTATCCTAGTTACTGCTCTCGCCTCCCCCATAGCCTGCTGGCTGGCTGTGTCTGTCCCATAGACTGCAGAGGGAGGAGGGCATTGCTATAGCCTAGCAACTACCAATGAGGAAATGAAGCAGACAGACACTGACAAAAAGAACAGACAGATTCAGATAACTTTATTGGCATAATATTTTACCTATGCTGCTAAAGTGATACTCATAGCAGATAAGGTAAAAAAATACAGAGATGCACTGGATAGGAATAAAGGGGGCATGGAAAGAGTGATGGGATTGAAAGGGTTTACTGGAAGAGAGAGACAATGCTGCCCTGTTATGCTGGAAGCAGACAGGAGCTGTAAAGGGAAGAGAGACTTGGTGGTGGGGACAGGGACTGATAGTGGAGCTGTGGAAGAGAAGTGGACATAGGCTGTGAGGGTCAGAGGAACTCAGGGAGAACATGGGCTGTATGGAGGAAGGTTACATAAAAACATAAGCATTATCGTACAGAGATAGACCGAAGGTCCATCAAGTCTAGTATCCTATATCCAACAACGACCAATCCAGGTCACAAGTACCTGGCAGGATAGCAAAAGACATTTTATGCTGCTTATCCCAGAAATAAGCAGTGGATTTTCCCAAGTCCATCTTAATAATGGCTTAAGGACTTTTTTTAGGAAATTATACAAACCTTTTTTAAAGTCTACTAAGCTAACTGCTTTTGCCAGAATCTCTGGCAATGAATTCCAGAGTTTAATTACACATTCAGTGAAGAAATATTTTCTCCAATTTGTTGAAACTTTACTAGTTAGTAGCTTCCTTGTGTGCTCTCTAATCCTTATATTTTTGGAAAAAGAAAATGAATGATTCATGTCTACCCATTCTACTTCATCCAATATTTATTGAACTCTTATCATATTTTATTTTATTACATTTGTACCCTGTGCTTTCCCACTCATGGCAGGCTCAATGTGGCTTATGTATTGTATACAGGTACTTATTTGTACCTGGGGCAATGGAGGGTTAAGTGACTTGCCCAGAGTCATAGGGAGCTGCCTGTGCCTGAGGTGGGAACTCAGTTCCCCAAAACCAAGGTCCACCACCCTAACCACTAGGCCACTCATATCCCCCCTCAGCCATCTCTTCTCCAAGCTGAAGAGCTCCAGCCTCTTTAGTCCTTCCTCATAGGGAAGTCATCCTATCCCCTTTATAATTTTTGTCACCCTTCTCTGTTCCTTTTCTAATTCCGCTAGATGCGGTGACCAGAATTGCTCACAGTAATCGAGGTGCGGTCACACCATGGAGCAATATGAAGTCATTATAATATTCTCAGTTTTGTTGCCCATTCCTTTCCTAATAATTCTTAACATTCTATTTGCTTTCTTAACTGCCACTTCAAATTGAGCAGAGGGTTTCAACGCATCATCATCTTTCTCAGGGTCTGTAGGTTCTGGCACTCCAGGAGGAGAGGGAGAACAGCCCTTAAAATGAGGAGTAAGGGTGGTGGGGATAGACCTAATCATTCTTCTGGATACAGGCAGTAATCAGTCCCTTGTTTGAGGACCCCTAACCAGGAGGTTGGGGGTCGGAGAAAGGGTGGGAAATTACACCAATTTTATACAGGTCGGTTGTGTACATGGGGTTGTGAAATAGGAGCCCATGTATGAAATTGATCTGGCTTGAGAAGGGAAAATGTTCCCTTTATGGATGGCGATAGTGGAGCGACTGCCTTTTCCATTAATCTTAGACAGGGACTGGAGTGGAATGCAGGAGGCACTGACCCCAAAGGAAGGATGAGTGTCCACTTGCTCAAGGGACTATTCCCATGAGGAAGCAGAGTCAGTGCAATTAGGTGACCTCTTTCCTTTTGCGTGACCTGGGGTATTAGGTTTAGCCAGGAAAATCTCAGAAATCCCTGTCTCAAAGGAGGGCAGAGAAGTGGAAGGGATTAGTTCCCTCGGGAAAGGTGGAGGTGGCTGAAGAGGAGGTCATGAAAAACTTCCATCAGTTCCCCCAGCCTAGAGCAAAGGAAAGACCCCACATTACAGGAATATTGGGATAAAACAGAGAGCCTGCAGTTGGAGGGAGGATACCGTTCAGTGAATCCAGACTGCCCCAATTTGACTGCCCCTATCGACCAGATTGTAAGCTCTTTGAGTAGGGACTGTCTCTCTTTGTTAAATTGTACAGCGCTGCGTAACCCTAGTAGCGCTCTAGAAATGTTAAGTAGTAGTAGTAGTAGGATACAGGTATACCGCTTATAGGAAATTTAATAACTTGCTGTATGGGGTAAGTGAGAGTGCACATGGAAGGGAAAAGAGGCAAGTCATAGTGCCTGAGGTTTTTAGGAAGGCACTATTGATATTAGCACATTCTTATCCCCTTGCAGGACAATTAGTCGAGGCAGGAACGGTGGACCGCCTACTGGCCCAGAATTAATAGGGAGGTAAGAGAATATTGTTGTTCATGTGTAGACTGCCATAAAATGTCCCAGAAGCTGCTGGAGAGGGCACCTCTAGTACCCTTACCAATTATGGAACAGCCCCTCAATAGGATAGGGGTGGACACTGTGGGACCCCTGAACCAGACAAAAAGGGGATACCAGTTGATATTGGTGTTTGTAGACTATCAGTATCCATGGGCCATTCCCATGAGGAAGACTACAGCCCTGGGGATAGGACATGAATTGCTAGAAATTTTCTGTCACGTAGGGTTCCCATGGGAAGTGCTGACTGAAAGGGGTACCAATTTTCTATCATGGACTTTGGAAGGAATCTTACACTTATTTGGGATAAGACATGTAAGAATAGCTGCTTACCATCCTCAAACAGATGGTCTGGTGGAAAGGTTTAATCAGACCCTTATCCATATGATCAATTAGTGCAGGGGAACAGCCGTAGATGCCTGGGTGAAATCCTACCCTTGTGTTGTTCGCATATAGGGAGGTGCCCAGGCCTCAGTGGGATTTTCCCACTTTTAATTAATATATGGGAGACAGCCAAGGAACCTGTTGGACGTGGTTAAGGACACCTGGGTAGGGAAGGGCCCTGAGGTAACATTAGTCCCTGTATATGTGCAGGAGTTAAGGGAGAAATTAGTATGTATAAGGGGGACAGCCAGAAGTAACCTAACCCAGGCACAACAAAAGCAGAAGAGGTGCTATAATCAGAAAGCTAGAGAACGGGAGTTTAAAGCACAAGATAAAGTGTTGCTACTTCTGCCCACTTCAGCCAACAAATTATTGGCACAATGGAAGGGCCCCTTTCCTGTAACTCTCTGAGTAGGCCCCTGGAAGTATGAGTATGAGGTTAACCAAGGCAGGGGGAAAACCCAAGTTTATCACGCCAACCTACTGAAACCCTGGGAGGATAGGGAGGGATTAATGGTGGATGTAGTGGATGAGGAAGGGGGGGGGGGATTTGGGACAGACCCAGGGAAGGTGAGGGAAGAGTATTCTGTTAAAATTGGAGAATCGCTCCAGCCCTCCCAGAAAGTACAATTGCAGGATTTGACAATGTGTTCTCCTCATTGCCCAGTCATATTCACATTGGAACTCATAGAACAGTCACCCAACCTGGCAAGATAGTGAGACAAAGGCCATATCGCTTATCCCAGGCCAAGAGTGAAGAGGTTAAGGTTAGGGATAGTTGAGGAATCGACCAGTGAGTGGGCTAGCCCCAACATGTCGGTACCTAAACCTGATGGAAGTACCTGATTCTGTGTGGACTATAGGGGAATCAACAGTGTCTCTGTTTTGATGCCTACCTGATGCCTCGGGTAGATGACTTAATAGAGCAGCTAGGAGGGGCTAGTTATTTATCCACCATTGATTTAACAAAGGGGTACTGGAAGAGTCCGTTAGAGGATTCACTAAAAAAGACAGCTTTCACTACATATCAGGGTCTATATCAGTTTACGGTATTGCCCTTTGGGCTCCATGGGGCACCCGCTACCTTTCAACGAGTAATGAACCAAGTATTTAGACCACGTCAGGCCTATGCCCGGGCCTATTTGGAACTTGGTGGTTTTCTCCTCCACATGGGAGGAACATCTAACACAGTTGGAGGCAGTCTGTGAGGCACTTAGGTGGGCGGGTCTCATGGTCAATCCAAAAAAATGTGCCTTGGGGCAGACGGAGGTACAGTACCTTGGCTACTGTGTAGGGGTGGTCAAGTACGTTTCCTTGTCTGTGCTCACCTCGCCCTCTGGTGGCCAGAACCGGTGGCTGCTATGAACTGTCACACGTTCCAGACTTTAGCCCAGTCCGGTCCGGATCTTCTGGGCTGCCAGACTTGCTTCTCTTGTTTGTGCCTGAACAGCACCCGTAGCTGCCTTGTGATTCCTGCAGTGAACTTCAGCAGCTGATGGGCTTTATTAATCACCTGGAAACTTCTGTGTTTGCCTTTGCATCGTCTAAGGTCCCTGGTATGTGGGTGTGCTCTGTGCACTTCTGCCTAGTCCAGTTCTAGTCTAAGTTCCTTGTCTGGCTCTAGTTTGTTTGTGTGTAGTTAGCTGTGGTTTTATTGCTTAGTTCTTAGTCTTGTTTCTGGTCTGCCTTTCCTTGTCTTCTGTCTGTGTTTCTTTCTTAGTGGCTGCTTGGCAGCTTTCAGTCCTGACTCTTGTGTGTGTTTTCTGTGGGTATCCAGTTCCTGCCCTGTCCTGTAAGTCCTGCCGGCTGCCTGCACCCAGGGGCTCAACTCTTGGGGAACAGCGGTCAAGCACAGGTGAAGTCTAGCGGGTTCTGCTCTGCCTGTTCCAGCTTGTTGTCTCTGCTGCAACTCCAGTCCAGGGTTCTAGTCCTGTCCTGCCTTGTCTCTGGTGTGGGGTGGTTTTGCCTGCCACTGCCGCTCCCCGGCAGTGGTCCAAGGGCTCACGAACCTAGTTTCTGCCTTGAAAACCTGACAGCCCATGCCCTTGAAGGTGGAAGCAATCCAGAAAGTACAGATACCCAGAACTAAGTGACAACTAAGGGCATTCCTAGGCCTAGTCGGGTACTATAGGAAGTTCATACCAAGATTTGCTGAGCAACCGAAATGTTAAAAAATGCTCGTCCCAATAAGCTAATATAGGATAGGTTGGCTGACCAAGCATTTACCAGTTGAAAGAAACCTTATGTAAGACCCAGTACTCCAGAATGTAGATTCCGGTCGAGAGTTCATTCTACAAACAAATGTCTTGGGAGTAAGCTTAGGGGCAGTGTTGGGGAAGATGAGCATCCTGTATTGTACCTGAGCAGGAAGTTGACAGAGGTTGAACAAAAGTGTGCCACTATTGAAAAGGAATGTTTGGCAGTGAAATGGGTGGTAGAGTCTCTCCGCTACTATCTTTTGTGGAGACATTTTTTGCTAATGAAAGATCACGCCTCTTTAAAATGGCTAGGCCAAATGAAGAACAATAATGCCAGGTTTACAAGTTGGTATTTGGCCCTACAGATATATGATTTTGAGGTCCAATATAAGGCAGAGAAGGCATATACCAACACTGATTTCCTGTCATGGGAGGGCGACAGTCAAGAGGGTGAGGACCAGAAAGAGAGAGGTACTGTCCTAAAAAGGGAGGAAGGTATTTGATGGGCTATATGTCCCATCACTGGGAAATAGATCTCCTGGACAAGAGAAGTTATCTCCAGCTAAGTGTAGGCAGACCATTTGGGTTTAGTCCATTCCATCATACCCAGGGTAGACTTCTGGGACCCTGCTGGGGTAGTTGTAGTCCAGGGGTTGACACTACGCAGGAGGTGGCAGGGACAGACTGACCCACTCCTGAATGGCATTGGAGAGGGTTTCGTGAGAGAAACTGTGGACATTTCTGAAAGATATTCCTTTAGCTCTAATAGTTAATCATGCTGGCTGTCATTTGGCCTTTCTTCCACCTTTTTTAATACATGGGATATATATGTTCTAGGCTTCCAGGATGGTATTTTTAGAACATATTTTATTTATTTATTATTTATTTATTTAGATTTTTGCTCATACGTTTTTCAGTAATAGCTAAGATGGGTTACATTCAGGTACTCTGGATATTTCTCTGTCCCAGGAGGGCTCACAATCTAAGTTTGTACCTCAGGCAATGGAGGGTTAAGTGACTTGCCCAAGATCATAAGGAGCAGCAGTGGGATTTGAACCGGCCACCTCTGAATTGCAAGACTGGTGCTCTAACCACTAGGCCACTCCTCCACTCCACAAACATGGCAGATAAAGGCCATATGACCCATCCAGTCTGCCCATCCTCTGTAACCCCTAATTCTTCCTGTTCCTAAGCGATCCCACATGTTTATCCCATGCCTTTTTAAATTCTGGAACAGTCCTCGACTCCACAACCTCCACAGAGAGGCCATTCCATGCCTCCACCACCCTTTCTGTGAAATAGTACATCCTTAGATTACTCCTAAGCCTATTCCCTCTTAACTCTGTCATATGTCCCCTCATTCCAGAGCTCTCGTTCATTTGAAAAAGGCTCTCTTCCTGTATATAAATGCCCTTGAGATATTTAAACGTCTCTATCATGTCTCCTCTCTCCCTCCTCTCTTCCAGCATATACATGTTGAAGTTCATAAGCCTGTCCCTATAATTTTTGCGTTCAAGACTGCTTACTAATTTTGTAGCCGCCCTCTGCACCAACTCCATCCTGTTTATATCTTTCTGTAGGTGCGGTCTCCAGAACTGCACGCAGTACTCCAAATGGGGCCTCACCAGAGACTTATACAACGGCACTATCATGTCTGGTGTAGATTTTTGACCTTTGCAGCTGCTCCTCTAAGTTTTCTTTTGTTTTTTTTTTAACCGTTCTTCTCATTTTATCATAGCTTCATTTTTGAAAGTTAAATGCTAACGTATTGGATTTCCTGTGTGCATTTACTCCAGATATTATATAAAATCTGATTATGTTATGCTCACTGCTATCAAGTGGCCCCAGTACCATTATCTCCTGCACCAGATCATGTGCTCCACTAAGGATTAGGTCTGTATTTGTTCCCCCTCTTGTTGGTTCCTGAACTAGTTGCTGCATAAAGCAGTCCTTGATTTCATCAAGGAATTTTACCTCCCAGCATGCCCTAATGTTACATTTATCCAGTAAATAGTGGGATAATTAAAATCACCCATTATTATTGTGTTACCCAGTTCGTTAGCCTCCCCAGTTTCTGATAAAATTTCTGCATCTGTCTGTTCATCCTGACCAGGTGGACAGTAGTACATGCCTATCACTATCCTTTTCCCCTTCACACATGAATTTCTATCCATAAGCATTTCAAGGTGTGTTTTGTGTCCTGCAGAATTTTTTAGTCTATTTGATTTAAGGCTCTCTTTAATGTATAATGCTATCCCTCCACCAATTCAGTCCATCCTATCGCTGCAGAAGGAGACATGATCTGGGAGAGAGGAAGAAGAGCAGGCAGAGGGGACACAAGCTGCAGACAGAAGAGGAGCTGAAAAAGATAGAGAGTAGCTGTGTGGAACTGGGAAAAGTTGAGTGAAGGAAAAGATGAGTCATGGTGGAGAGAAGAGATATGAAAAGGGAAGTTGTGGTGGAGAGAAGAGATATGAACGTGAGAAAAGGGTGAGAAGTAGAGGAGGGAGTAAGACTAGAAGAAACTCAGATGAGAGAAGCTGTAGAGTGAAACCATGGAGAGACAAATGTACATGGAGGAAAGAGAAATTATGATGACAAAGGAGGAAGACTGGAAGAGAGACCTTAAAAGAAGGAGCGTGGGGACAGAGAGAAAACCAAGAACAAGTAGAGACAGAAAACTGAAGTTAAACTACAGACACAAAGGTTAGAAACTTGTTTAAGTTCTTAGCAAAGATTTCTGTGTCTGCTGTGCTGGGTCAACGGTAGGTAGTAGTTGTATTTTGTCCATCATCTCAAGCCCTGTAGGCACCAGAATTAATATGTTATTTTAGAGGAAGGATATGGGGGAGCAGGAAAGAATTGTGACAGTATTTGATGCCATGATCTGAAAAATATCTTTAAAATTGCTTCTGTTTGGTAGCTGTGAAATGCAGAGACCTATGACTGAATCTCAAATTGAAAGTGAAATAGAAAGTAACACAATCTCCTTTTTTTCACAAAATAAAACATTCTTTCCTTTGTTACATCTTAGAGGAGACAGTGGTGTTGGACTAAGTGGGCTCATTATACTGTATTGGCCCAAAGAAATAGCATGGCAGCTGCAAGAAGAGATTACAGGAGAGAAGGGTGGAGTTTGGAAAGAGGTAAAGGGTTCACTGCCCTCTAACTACATGCGTTTCTTGTTTGTTTTCCCTCTTGGCTCAGCTAGTAAGCTCTGGCTTTCCATTATTACTCCCAGCACAGCACTGCTACAGGCTAGCTTTTGAGGTGTATGACCTTTGTGGCTGTACAGAACACCATGAATGATGGGAGTACTGCTATAATAGTGTGCCACCCCCATATCCTTCCATATCATGTGGGCAAATAAAGAGGGGGGGGGGGGGAATAATGGTGCCGGGAAGAGATTGGAGGAGAAAGAAGGAGATGTTTGGTAAAAGGAAAGAGAGAAAGAGGGATGTTGTCCTGGAGTTACCACTAT